>NW_026542718.1:0-306388 GCF_028750875.1 Macrosteles quadrilineatus
CTTGTACAACCTTGCACACCCTTGTACACACTTTTACTTATCGTACACACTTGTACACCCTTGTACAAACTTGTACATCCTTGTACACACTTGTACAACCTTGTACAAACTTGTACAAACTTGTACATCCTTGTACACGATTTTACACCCTTGTACACACTTGTACAACCTTGTACACACTTGTACAACCTTGTACACAATTGTACAACCTTGTACACACTTGTACAACCTTGTACACACTTGCACAACTTTGTACACACCTGTACATTCTTGTACACAATTGTACAACCTTGTACACACTTGTACAACCTTGTATACACTTGTACAACCTTGTACACAATTGTACAGCCTTGTACACACTTGTACAACCTTGTACACACTTGTACAGCCTTGTACACAATTGTACAACCTTGTACACACTTGTACAACCTTGTACACACTTGTACAACCTTGTACACAATTGTACAGCCTTGTACACACTTGTACAACCTTGTACACACTTGTACAACCTTGTAAAAACTTGTACACCCTTGTACACACTTGTACAACCTTGTACAACCTTGTACACACTTGTACAGCCTTGTACACAATTGTACAACCTTGTACACACTTGTACAACCTTGTACACAATTGTACAACCTCGTACACACTTGTACAACCTTGTACACACTTGTACAACCTTGTACACACTTGTACAACCTTGTACACACTTGTACAACCTTGTACACACTTGTACAACCTTGTACACACTTGTACAACCTTGTACACACTTGTACAACCTTGTACACACTTGTACAACCTTGTACACACTTGTACAGCCTTGTACACAATTGTACAACCTTGTACACACTTGTACAGCCTTGTACACAATTGTAAAACCTTGTACACACTTGTACAACCTTGTACACCCTTGTACACACTTTTACTTATCGTACACACTTGTACACCCTTGTACAAACTTGTACATCCTTATACACACTTGTACAACCTTGTACAAACTTGTACAAACTTGTACATCCTTGTACACGATTTTACACCCTTGTACACACTTGTACAACCTTGTAAAAACTTGTACAACCTTGTACACACTTGTACAAGCTTGTACACACTTGTACAAGCTTGTACACACTTGTACAAGCTTGTACACACTTGTACAAGCTTGTACACACTTGTACAACCTTGTACACACTTGTACAACCTTGTACACACTTGTACAACCTTGTACACACTTGTACAACCTTGTACACACTTGTACAACCTTGTACACACTTGTACAACCTTGTACACACTTGTACAACCTTGTACACACTTGTACAACCTTGTACACACTTGTACAACCTTGTACACACTTGTACAACCTTGTACACACTTGTACAACCTTGTACACAATTGTACAACCTTGTACACAATTGTACAACCTTGTACACACTTGTACAACCTTGTACACACTTGTACAACCTTGAACACACTTGTACAGCCTTGTACACAATTGTACAACCTTGTACACACTTGTACAACCTTGTACACACTTGTACAACCTTGTACACAATTGTACAGCCTTGTACACACTTGTACAACCTTGTACACACTTGTACAGCCTTGTACACAATTGTACAACCTTGTACACACTTGTACAACCTTGTACACACTTGTACAACCTTGTACACAATTGTACAGCCTTGTACACACTTGTACAACCTTGTACACACTTGTACATCCTCGTAAAAACTTGTACACCTTTGTACACACTTGTACAACCTTGTACAACCTTGTACACACTTGTACAGCCTTGTACAACCTTGTACACACTTGTAGAGCCTTGTAAAAACTTGTACACCCTTGTACACACATGTACAACCTTGTACACAACTTGTACAACCTTGTACACACTTGTACAACCTTGTAAAACTTGTACACATTTGTACACACTTGTGCACCCTTGTACACAATTGTACAACCTTGTACAAACTTATACAATCTTGTACACACTTGTACAACCCAGTACACACTTGTACAATCTTGTACAAACTTGTACTCTCTTGTACAAACTTGTACAACCTTGTACACAATTGTAAAACCTTGTACACACTTGTACAACCTTGTACAAACTTGTACACACTTGTACAAACTTTTACATCCTTGTACACATTTGTACACCCTTGTACACACTTGTACAACCTTGTACAACCTTGTACAAACCTGTACACCCTTGTACAAACTTGTACAAGCTTGTACACGATTGTACACCCTTGTACACACTTGTGCACCCTTGTACAAACTTGTACATCCTTGTACACACTTGTACAACCTTGTACAAACTTGTACAAACTTGTACAAACTTGTACATCCTTGTACACGATTGTTCACCCTTGTACACACTTGTACAACCTTGTACACACTTGTACAACCTGATACACAATTGTACAACCTTGTACACACTTGTACAACCTTGTACACACTTGTACAACCTTGTACACACTTGTACAACCTTGTACACACTTGTACAACCTTGTACACACTTGTACAGCCTTGTACACAATTGTACAACCTTGTACACACTTGTACAACCTTGTACACACTTGTACAACCTTGTACACAATTGTACAGCCTTGTACACACTTGTACAACCTTGTACACACTTGTACAGCCTTGTACAAAATTGTACAACCTTGTACACACTTGTACAGCCTTGTACACAATTGTACAACCTTGTACACACTTGTACAACCTTGTACACCCTTGTACAAACTTTTACACATCGTACACACTTGTACACCCTTGTACAAACTTGTACATCCTTGTACACACTTGTACAACCTTGTACACACTTGTACAATCTTGTACACACTTGTACAGCCTTGTACACAATTGTACAACCTTGTACACACTTGTACAGCCTTGTACACAATTGTACAACCTTGTACACACTTGTACAACCTTGCACACCCTTGTACACACTTTTACTTATCGTACACACTTGTACACCCTTGTACAAACTTGTACATCCTTGTACACACTTGTACAACCTTGTACAAACTTGTACAAACTTGTACATCCTTGTACACGATTTTACACCCTTGTACACACTTGTACAACCTTGTACACACTTGTACAACCTTGTACACAATTGTACAACCTTGTACACACTTGTACAACCTTGTACACACTTGCACAACTTTGTACACACCTGTACATTCTTGTACACAATTGTACAACCTTGTACACACTTGTACAACCTTGTATACACTTGTACAACCTTGTACACAATTGTACAGCCTTGTACACACTTGTACAACCTTGTACACACTTGTACAGCCTTGTACACAATTGTACAACCTTGTACACACTTGTACAACCTTGTACACACTTGTACAACCTTGTACACAATTGTACAGCCTTGTACACACTTGTACAACCTTGTACACACTTGTACAACCTTGTAAAAACTTGTACACCCTTGTACACACTTGTACAACCTTGTACAACCTTGTACACACTTGTACAGCCTTGTACACAATTGTACAACCTTGTACACACTTGTACAACCTTGTACACAATTGTACAACCTCGTACACACTTGTACAACCTTGTACACACTTGTACAACCTTGTACACACTTGTACAACCTTGTACACACTTGTACAACCTTGTACACACTTGTACAACCTTGTACACACTTGTACAACCTTGTACACACTTGTACAACCTTGTACACACTTGTACAACCTTGTACACACTTGTACAGCCTTGTACACAATTGTACAACCTTGTACACACTTGTACAGCCTTGTACACAATTGTAAAACCTTGTACACACTTGTACAACCTTGTACACCCTTGTACACACTTTTACTTATCGTACACACTTGTACACCCTTGTACAAACTTGTACATCCTTATACACACTTGTACAACCTTGTACAAACTTGTACAAACTTGTACATCCTTGTACACGATTTTACACCCTTGTACACACTTGTACAACCTTGTAAAAACTTGTACAACCTTGTACACACTTGTACAAGCTTGTACACACTTGTACAAGCTTGTACACACTTGTACAAGCTTGTACACACTTGTACAAGCTTGTACACACTTGTACAACCTTGTACACACTTGTACAACCTTGTACACACTTGTACAACCTTGTACACACTTGTACAACCTTGTACACACTTGTACAACCTTGTACACACTTGTACAACCTTGTACACACTTGTACAACCTTGTACACACTTGTACAACCTTGTACACACTTGTACAACCTTGTACACACTTGTACAACCTTGTACACACTTGTACAACCTTGTACACAATTGTACAACCTTGTACACAATTGTACAACCTTGTACACACTTGTACAACCTTGTACACACTTGTACAACCTTGAACACACTTGTACAGCCTTGTACACAATTGTACAACCTTGTACACACTTGTACAACCTTGTACACACTTGTACAACCTTGTACACAATTGTACAGCCTTGTACACACTTGTACAACCTTGTACACACTTGTACAGCCTTGTACACAATTGTACAACCTTGTACACACTTGTACAACCTTGTACACACTTGTACAACCTTGTACACAATTGTACAGCCTTGTACACACTTGTACAACCTTGTACACACTTGTACATCCTCGTAAAAACTTGTACACCTTTGTACACACTTGTACAACCTTGTACAACCTTGTACACACTTGTACAGCCTTGTACAACCTTGTACACACTTGTAGAGCCTTGTAAAAACTTGTACACCCTTGTACACACATGTACAACCTTGTACACAACTTGTACAACCTTGTACACACTTGTACAACCTTGTAAAACTTGTACACATTTGTACACACTTGTGCACCCTTGTACACAATTGTACAACCTTGTACAAACTTATACAATCTTGTACACACTTGTACAACCCAGTACACACTTGTACAATCTTGTACAAACTTGTACTCTCTTGTACAAACTTGTACAACCTTGTACACAATTGTAAAACCTTGTACACACTTGTACAACCTTGTACAAACTTGTACACACTTGTACAAACTTTTACATCCTTGTACACATTTGTACACCCTTGTACACACTTGTACAACCTTGTACAACCTTGTACAAACCTGTACACCCTTGTACAAACTTGTACAAGCTTGTACACGATTGTACACCCTTGTACACACTTGTGCACCCTTGTACAAACTTGTACATCCTTGTACACACTTGTACAACCTTGTACAAACTTGTACAAACTTGTACAAACTTGTACATCCTTGTACACGATTGTTCACCCTTGTACACACTTGTACAACCTTGTACACACTTGTACAACCTGATACACAATTGTACAACCTTGTACACACTTGTACAACCTTGTACACACTTGTACAACCTTGTACACACTTGTACAACCTTGTACACACTTGTACAACCTTGTACACACTTGTACAGCCTTGTACACAATTGTACAACCTTGTACACACTTGTACAACCTTGTACACACTTGTACAACCTTGTACACAATTGTACAGCCTTGTACACACTTGTACAACCTTGTACACACTTGTACAGCCTTGTACAAAATTGTACAACCTTGTACACACTTGTACAGCCTTGTACACAATTGTACAACCTTGTACACACTTGTACAACCTTGTACACCCTTGTACAAACTTTTACACATCGTACACACTTGTACACCCTTGTACAAACTTGTACATCCTTGTACACACTTGTACAACCTTGTACACACTTGTACAATCTTGTACACACTTGTACAGCCTTGTACACAATTGTACAACCTTGTACACACTTGTACAGCCTTGTACACAATTGTACAACCTTGTACACACTTGTACAACCTTGCACACCCTTGTACACACTTTTACTTATCGTACACACTTGTACACCCTTGTACAAACTTGTACATCCTTGTACACACTTGTACAACCTTGTACAAACTTGTACAAACTTGTACATCCTTGTACACGATTTTACACCCTTGTACACACTTGTACAACCTTGTAAAAACTTGTACAACCTTGTACACACTTGTACACCCTTGTACACACTTGTACAAGCTTGTACACACTTGTACAACCTTGTACACACTTGTACACCCTTGTACACACATGTACAACCTTGTACACAACTTGTACAACCTTGTACACACTTGTACAACCTTGTAAAACTTGTACACCCTTGTACAAACTTGTACACCCCTGTACACACTTGTACACATTTGTACACACTTGTACACCCTTGTACACACTTGTACAACCTTGTACAAACTTATACAATCTTGTACACACTTGTACAACCCAGTACACAACTTGTACAACCTTGTACACACTTGTACAACCTTGTAAAACTTGTACACCCTTGTACAAACTTGTACACCCCTGTACACACTTGTACACATTTGTACACACTTGTACACCCTTGTACACAATTGTACAACCTTGTACAAACTTATACAATCTTGTACACACTTGTACAACCCAGTACACACTTGTACAATCTTGTACAAACTTGTACATCCTTGTACACGATTGTACACCCTTGTACACACTTGTACAACCTTGTACACACTTGTACAACCTTGTACACAATTGTACAACCTTGTACACACTTGTACAACCTTGTTTACACTTGCACAACTTTGTACACACTTGTACAGTCTTGTACACAATTGTACAACCTTGTACACACTTGTACAACCTTGTACACACTTGTACAACCTTGTACACAATTGTACAGCCTTGTACACACTTGTACAACCTTGTACACACTTGTACAGCCTTGAACACAATTGTACAACCTTGTACACACTTGTACAACCTTGTACACACTTGTACAACCTTGTACACAATTGTACAGCCTTGTACACACTTGTACAACCTTGTACACACTTGTACAACCTTGTAAAAACTTGTACACCCTTGTACACACTTGTACAACCTTGTACAACCTTGTACACACTTGTACAGCCTTGTACACAATTGTACATACTTGTACACACTTGTACAACCTTGTACACAATTGTACAACCTCGTACACACTTATACAACCTTGTACACACTTGTACAACCTTGTACACACTTGTACAACCTTGTACACACTTGTACAACCTTGTACACACTTGTACAACCTTTTACACACTTGTACAGCCTTGTACACAATTGTACAACCTTGTACACACTTGTACAGCCTTGTACACAATTGTACAACCTTGTACACACTTGTACAACCTTGTACACCCTTGTACACACTTTTACTTATCGTACACACTTGTACACCCTTGTACAAACTTGTACATCCTTGTACACACTTGTACAACCTTGTACAAACTTGTACATCCTTGTACACGATTTTACACCCTTGTACACACTTGTACAACCTTGTAAAAACTTGTACAACCTTGTACACACTTGTACACCCTTGTACACACTTGTACAAGCTTGTACACATTTGTACAACCATGTACACACTTGTACAACCTTGTACACACTTGTACAACCTTGTACACACTTGTACAACCTTGTACACACTTGTACAACCTTGTACACACTTGTACAACCTTGTACACACTTGTACAACCTTGTACACACTTGTACAACCTTGTACACACTTGTACAACCTTGTACACACTTGTACAACCTTGTACACACTTGTACAGCCTTGTACACAATTGTACAACCTTGTACATACTTGTACAGCCTTGTACACAATTGTAAAACCTTGTACACACTTGTACAACCTTGTACACCCTTGTACACACTTTTACTTATCGTACACACTTGTACACCCTTGTACAAACTTGTACATCCTTGTACACACTTGTACAACCTTGTACAAACTTGTACAAACTTGTACATCCTTGTTCACGATTTTACACCCTTGTACACACTTGTACAACCTTGTAAAAACTTGTACAACCTTGTACACAATTGTACACCCTTGTACACACTTGTACAAGCTTGTACACACTTGTACAAGCTTGTACACACTTGTACAAGGTTGTACACACTTGTACAACCTTGTACACACTTGTACAACCTTGTACACACTTGTACAACCTTGTACACACTTGTACAACCTTGTACACACTTGTACAACCTTGTACACACTTGTACAACCTTGTACACACTTGTACAACCTTGTAAACACTTGTACAACCTTGTACACACTTGTACAACCTTTTACACAATTGTACAACCTTGTACACACTTGTACAACCTTGTACACACTTGTACAACCTTGTACACACTTGTACAACCTTGTACACACTTGTACAGCCTTGTACACAATTGTACAACCTTGTACACACTTGTACAGCCTTGTACACAATTGTAAAACCTTGTACACACTTGTACAACCTTGTACACCCTTGTACACACTTTTACTTATCGTACACACTTGTACACCCTTGTACAAACTTGTACATCCTTATACACACTTGTACAACCTTGTACAAATTTGTACAAACTTGTACATCCTTGTACACGATTTTACACCCTTGTACACACTTGTACAACCTTGTAAAAACTTGTACAACCTTGTACACACTTGTACACCCTTGTACACACTTGTACAAGCTTGTACACACTTGTACAAGCTTGTACACACTTGTACAACCTTGTACACACTTGTACAACCTTGTACACACTTGTACAACCTTGTACACACTTGTACAACCTTGTACACACTTGTACAACCTTGTACACACTTGTACAACCTTGTACACACTTGTACAACCTTGTACACACTTGTACAACCTTGTACACACTTGTACAACCTTGTACACACTTGTACAACCTTGTACACACTTGTACAACCTTGTACACACTTGTACAACCTTGTACACACTTGTACAACCTTGAACACACTTGTACAGCCTTGTACACAATTGTACAACCTTGTACACACTTGTACAACCTTGTACACACTTGTACAATCTTGTACACAATTGTACAGCCTTGTACACACTTGTACAACCTTGTACACACTTGTACAGCCTTGTACACAATTGTACAACCTTGTACACGATTGTACAACCTTGTACACACTTGTACAACCTTGTACACAATTGTACAGCCTTGTACACACTTGTACAACCTTGTACACACTTGTACATCCTCGTAAAAACTTGTACACCTTTGTACACACTTGTACAACCTTGTACAACCTTGTACACACTTGTACAGCCTTGTACAACCTTGTACACACTTGTAGAGCCTTGTAAAAACTTGTACACCCTTGTACACACATGTACAACCTTGTACACAACTTGTACAACCTTGTACACACTTGTACAACCTTGTAAAACTTGTACACATTTGTACACACTTGTACACCCTTGTACACACTTGTACAACCTTGTACAAACTTATACAATCTTGTACACACTTGTACAACCCAGTACACACTTGTACAATCTTGTACAAACTTGTACTCCCTTGTACAAACTTGTACAACCTTGTACACAATTGTAAAACCTTGTACACACTTGTACAACCTTGTACAAACTTGTACACACTTGTACAAACTTTTACATCCTTGTACACATTTGTACACCCTTGTACACACTTGTACAACCTTGTACAACCTTGTACAAACCTGTACACCCTTGTACACACTTGTACAAGCTTGTACACGATTGTACACCCTTGTACACACTTGTGCACCCTTGTACAAACTTGTACATCCATGTACACACTTGTACAACCTTGTACAAACTTGTACAAACTTGTACAAACTTGTACATCCTTGTACACGATTGTTCACCCTTGTACACACTTGTACAACCTTGTACACACTTGTACAACCTGATACACAATTGTACAACCTTGTACACACTTGTACAACCTTGTACACACTTGTACAACCTTGTACACACTTGTACAACCTTGTACACACTTGTACAACCTTGTACACACTTGTACAGCCTTGTACACAATTGTATAACCTTGTACACACTTGTACAACCTTGTACACACTTGTACAACCTTGTACACAATTGTACAGCCTTGTACACACTTGTACAACCTTGTACACATTTGTACAGCCTTGTACAAAATTGTACAACCTTGTACACACTTGTACAGCCTTGTACACAATTGTACAACCTTGTACACACTTGTACAACCTTGTACACCCTTGTACACACTTTTACTTATCGTACACACTTGTACACCCTTGTACAAACTTGTACATCCTTGTACACACTTGTACAACCTTGTACACACTTGTACAATCTTGTACACACTTGTACAGCCTTGTACACAATTGTACAACCTTGTACACACTTGTACAGCCTTGTACACAATTGTACAACCTTGTACACACTTGTACAACCTTGTACACCCTTGTACACACTTTTACTTATCGTACACACTTGTACACCCTTGTACAAACTTGTACATCCTTGTACACACTTGTACAACCTTGTACAAACTTGTACAAACTTGTACATCCTTGTACACGATTTCACACCCTTGTACACACTTGTACAACCTTGTAAAAACTTGTACAACCTTGTACACACTTGTACACCCTTTTACACACTTGTACAAGCTTGTACACACTTGTACAACCTTGTACACACTTGTACACCCTTGTACACACATGTACAACCTTGTACACAACTTGTACAACCTTGTACACACTTGTACAACCTTGTAAAACTTGTACACCCTTGTACAAACTTGTACACCCCTGTACACACTTGTACACATTTGTACACACTTGTACACCCTTGTACACACTTGTACAACCTTGTACAAACTTATACAATCTTGTACACACTTGTACAACCCAGTACACAACTTGTACAACCTTGTACACACTTGTACAACCTTGTAAAACTTGTACACCCTTGTACAAACTTGTACACCCCTGTACACACTTGTACACATTTGTACACACTTGTACACCCTTGTACACACTTGTACAACCTTGTACAAACTTATACAATCTTGTACACACTTGTACAACCCAGTACACACTTGTACAATCTTGTACAAACTTGTACATCCTTGTACACGATTGTACACCCTTGTACACACTTGTACAACCTTGTACACACTTGTACAACCTTGTACACAATTGTACAACCTTGTACACACTTGTACAACCTTGTACACACTTGCACAACTTTGTACACACTTGTACAGTCTTGTACACAATTGTACAACCTTGTACACACTTGTACAACCTTGTACACACTTGTACAACCTTGTACACACTTGTACAACCTTGTACACAATTGTACAGCCTTGTACACACTTGTACAACCTTGTACACACTTGTACAGCCTTGTACACAATTGTACAACCTTGTACACACTTGTACAACTTTGTACACACTTGTACAACCTTGTACACAATTGTACAGCCTTGTACACACTTGTACAACCTTGTACACACTTGTACAACCTTGTAAAAACTTGTACACCCTTGTACACACTTGTACAACCTTGTACAACCTTGTACACACTTGTACAGCCTTGTACACAATTGTACATACTTGTACACACTTGTACAACCTTGTACACAATTGTACAACCTCGTACACACTTATACAACCTTGTACACACTTGTACAACCTTGTACACACTTGTACAACCTTGTACACACTTGTACAACCTTGTACACACTTGTACAACCTTGTACACACTTGTACAACCTTTTACACACTTGTACAGCCTTGTACACAATTGTACAACCTTGTACACACTTGTACAGCCTTGTACACAATTGTACAACCTTGTACACACTTGTACAACCTTGTACACCCTTGTACACACTTTTACTTATCGTACACACTTGTACACCCTTGTACAAACTTGTACATCCTTGTACACACTTGTACAACCTTGTACAAACTTGTACATCCTTGTACACGATTTTACACCCTTGTAGACACTTGTACAACCTTGTAAAAACTTGTACAACCTTGTACACACTTGTACACCCTTGTACACACTTGTACAAGCTTGTACACACTTGTACAACCATGTACACACTTGTACAACCTTGTACACACTTGTACAACCTTGTACACACTTGTACAACCTTGTACACACTTGTACAACCTTGTAAAACTTGTACACATTTGTACACACTTGTACACCCTTGTACACACTTGTACAACCTTGTACAAACTTATACAATCTTGTACACACTTGTACAACCCAGTACACACTTGTACAATCTTGTACAAACTTGTACTCCCTTGTACAAACTTGTACAACCTTGTACACAATTGTAAAACCTTGTACACACTTGTACAACCTTGTACAAACTTGTACACACTTGTACAAACTTTTACATCCTTGTACACATTTGTACACCCTTGTACACACTTGTACAACCTTGTACAACCTTGTACAAACCTGTACACCCTTGTACACACTTGTACAAGCTTGTACACGATTGTACACCCTTGTACACACTTGTGCACCCATGTACAAACTTGTACATCCATGTACACACTTGTACAACCTTGTACAAACTTGTACAAACTTGTACATCCTTGTACACGATTGTTCACCCTTGTACACACTTGTACAACCTTGTACACACTTGTACAACCTGATACACAATTGTACAACCTTGTACACACTTGTACAACCTTGTACACACTTGTACAACCTTGTACACACTTGTACAACCTTGTACACACTTGTACAACCTTGTACACACTTGTACAGCCTTGTACACAATTGTACAACCTTGTACACACTTGTACAACCTTGTACACACTTGTACAACCTTGTACACAATTGTACAGCCTTGTACACACTTGTACAACCTTGTACACACTTGTACAGCCTTTTACAAAATTGTACAACCTTGTACACACTTGTACAGCCTTGTACACAATTGTACAACCTTGTACACACTTGTACAACCTTGTACACCCTTGTACAAACTTTTACACATCGTACACACTTGTACACCCTTGTACAAACTTGTACATCCTTGTACACACTTGTACAACCTTGTACACACTTGTACAATCTTGTACACACTTGTACAGCCTTGTACACAATTGTACAACCTTGTACACACTTGTACAGCCTTGTACACAATTGTACAACCTTGTACACACTTGTACAACCTTGTACACCCTTGTACACACTTTTACTTATCGTACACACTTGTACACCCTTGTACAAACTTGTACATCCTTGTACACACTTGTACAACCTTGTACAAACTTGTACAAACTTGTACATCCTTGTACACGATTTTACACCCTTGTACACACATGTACAACCTTGTAAAAACTTGTACAACCTTGTACACTCTTGTACACCCTTGTACACACTTGTACAAGCTTGTACACACTTGTACAAGCTTGTACACACTTGTACACCCTTGTACACACATGTACAACCTTGTACACAACTTGTACAACCTTGTACACACTTGTACAACCTTGTAAAACTTGTACACCCTTGTACAAACTTGTACACCCCTGTACACACTTGTACACATTTGTACACACTTGTACACCCTTGTACACACTTGTACAACCTTGTACAAACTTATACAATCTTGTACACACTTGTACAACCCAGTACACAACTTGTACAACCTTGTACACACTTGTACAACCTTGTAAAACTTGTACACCCTTGTACAAACTTGTACACCCCTGTACACACTTGTACACATTTGTACACACTTGTACACCCTTGTACAAACTTGTACAACCTTGTACAAACTTATACAATCTTGTACACACTTGTACAACCCAGTACACACTTGTACAATCTTGTACAAACTTGTACATCCTTGTACACGATTGTTCACCCTTGTACACACTTGTACAACCTTGTACACACTTGTACAACCTTGTGAACAATTGTACAACCTTGTACACACTTGTACAACCTTGTACACACTTGCACAACTTTGTACACACTTGTACAGTCTTGTACACAATTGTACAACCTTGTACACACTTGTACAACCTTGTACACACTTGTACAACCTTGTACACAATTGTACAGCCTTGTACACACTTGTACAACCTTGTACTCACTTGTACAGCCTTGTACACAATTGTACAACCTTGTACACACTTGTACAACCTTGTACACACTTGTACAACCTTGTACACAATTGTACAGCCTTGTACACACTTGTACAACCTTGTACACACTTGTACAACCTTGTAAAAACTTGTACACCCTTGTACACACTTGTACAACCTTGTACAACCTTGTACACACTTGTACAGCCTTGTACACAATTGTACATACTTGTACACACTTGTACAACCTTGTACACCCTTGTACACACTTTTACTTATCGTACACACTTGTACACCCTTGTACAAACTTGTACATCCTTGTACACACTTGTACAACCTTGTACAAACTTGTACATCCTTGTACACGATTTTACACCCTTGTACACACTTGTACAACCTTGTAAAAACTTGTACAACCTTGTACACACTTGTACACCCTTGTACACACTTGTACAAGCTTGTACACACTTGTACAACCATGTACACACTTGTACAACCATGTACACACTTGTACAACCTTGTACACACTTGTACAACCTTGTACACACTTGTACAACCTTGTACACACTTGTACAACCTTGTACACACTTGTACAACCTTGTACACACTTGTACAACCTTGTACACACTTGTACAACCTTGTACACACTTGTACAGCCTTGTACACAATTGTACAACCTTGTACACACTTGTACAGCCTTGTACACAATTGTAAATCCTTGTACACACTTGTACAACCTTGTACACCCTTGTACACACTTTTACTTATCGTACACACTTGTACACCCTTGTACAAACTTGTACATCCTTGTACACACTTGTACAACCTTGTACAAACTTGTACAAACTTGTACATCCTTGTAAACGATTTTACACCCTTGTACACACTTGTACAACCTTGTAAAAACTTGTACAACCTTGTACACACTTGTACACCCTTGTACACACTTGTACAAGCTTGTACACACTTGTACAAGCTTGTACACACTTGTACAAGCTTGTACACACTTGTACAAGCTTGTACACACTTGTACAAGCTTGTACACACTTGTACAAGGTTGTACACACTTGTACAACATTGTACACACTTGTACAACCTTGTACACACTTGTACAACCTTGTACACACTTGTACAACCTTGTACACACTTGTACAACCTTTTACACACTTGTACAACCTTGTACACACTTGTACAACCTTGTACACACTTGTACATCCTTGTACACACTTGTACAACCTTGTACACACTTGTACAACCTTGTACACACATGTACAACCTTTTACACAATTGTACAACCTTGTACACACTTGTACAACCTAGTACACACTTGTACAACCTTGTACACAATTGTACAACCTTGTACACAATTGTACAACCTTGTACACACTTGTACAACCTTGTACACACTTGTACAACCTTGAACACACTTGTACAGCCTTGTACACAATTGTACAACCTTGTACACACTTGTTCAACCTTGTACACACTTGTACAACTGTGTACAAGGTTGTACAATTGTGTACAAGGCTGTACAAGTGTGTACAAGGTTGTACAAGTGTGTACAAGGTTGTACAAGTGTGTACAAGGATGTACAAGTTTGTACAAGGGTGTACAAGTGTGTACGATGTGTAAAAGTTTGTACAAGGGTGTACAAGGTTGTACAAGGTTGTACAATTGTGTACAAGGCTGTACAAGTGTGTACAGGGTTGTACAATTTTGTACAAGGCTGTACAAGTGTGTACAAGGTTGTACAAGTGTGTACAAGGCTGTACAATTGTGTACAAGGTTGTACAAGTGTGTACAAGGTTGTACAAGTGTGTACAAGGTTGTACAATTGTGTACAAGGCTGTACAAGTGTGTACAAGGTTCTACAAGTGTGTACAAGGTTGTACAAGTGTGTACAAGGTTGTACAAGTGTGTACAAGGTTGTACAATTGTGTGTCAGGTTGTACAAGTGTGTACAAGGTTGTACAAGTGTGTACAAGGGTGTACAATCGTGTACAAGGATGTTCAAGTTTGTACAAGTTTGTACAAGTTTGTACAAGGTTGTACAAGTGTGTACAAGGATGTACAAGTTTGTACAAGGGAGTACAAGTTTGTACAAGATTGTACAAGTGTGTACTGGGTTGTACAAGTGTGTACAAGATTGTATAAGTTTGTACAAGGTTGTACAAGTGTGTACAAGGGTGTACAAGTGTGTACAAATGTGTACAAGTTTTACAAGGTTGTACAAGTGTGTACAAGGTTGTACAAGTTGTGTACAAGGTTGTACATGTGTGTACAAGGGTGTACAAGTTTTTACAAGGCTCTACAAGTTTGTACAAGGTTGTACAAGGCTGTACAAGTGTGTACAAGGTTGTACAAGGTTGTACAAGTGTGTACAAGGGTGTACAAGTTTTTACGAGGATGTACAAGTGTGTACAAGGTTGTACAAGTGTGTACAAGGCTGTACAATTGTGTACAAGGTTGTACAAGTGTGTACAAGGTTGTACAAGTGTGTACAAGGTTGTACAATTGTGTACAAGGTTGTACAAGTGTGTACAAGGCTGTACAATTGTGTACAAGGTTGTACAAGTGTGTACAAGGTTGTACAAGTGTGTACAAGGTTGTACAAGTGTGTACAAGGTTGTACAATTGTGTACAAGGCTGTACAAGTGTGTTCAAGGTTGTACAAGTGTGTACAAGGTTTTACAAGTGTGTACAAGGTTGTACAAGTGTGTACAAGGTTGTACAAGTGTGTACAAGGTTGTACAAGTGTGTAAAAGGTTGTACAAGTGTGTACAAGGTTGTACAAGTGTGTACAAGGTTGTACAAGTGTGTACAAGGTTGTACAAGTGTGTACAAGGTTGTACAAGTGTGTACAAGGTTGTACAAGTGTGTACAAGGTTGTACAAGTGTGTACAAGGTTGTACAAGTGTGTACAAGGTTGTACAAGTGTGTACAAGGTTGTACAAATGTGTACAAGGTTGTACAAGTGTGTACAAGGTTGTACAAGTGTGTACAAGGTTGTACAAGTGTGTACAATGTTGTACGAGTGTGTACAACCTTGTACAAGTGTGTACAAGCTTTTACAAGTGTGTACAAGCTTGTACAAGTGTGTACAAGCTTGTACAAGTGTGTACAAGGGTGTACAAGTGTGTACAAGGTTGTACAAGTTTTTACAAGGTTGTACAAGTGTGTACAAGGGTGTAAAATCGTGTACAAGGATGTACAAGTTTGTACAATTTTGTACAAGGTTGTACAAGTGTGTACAAGGATGTACAAGTTTGTACAAGGGTGTACAAGTGTGTACGATAAGTAAAAGTGTGTACAAGGGTGTACAAGGTTGTACAAGTGTGTACAAGGTTTTACAATTGTGTACAAGGCTGTACAAGTGTGTACAAGGTTGTACAATTGTGTACAAGGCTGTACAAGTGTGTACAAGGTTGTACAAGTGTGTACAAGGTTGTACAAGTGTCTACAAGGTTGTACAAGTGTGTACAAGGTTGTACAAGTGTGTACAAGGTTGTACAAGTGTGTACAAGGTTGTACAAGTGTGTACAAGGTTGTACAAGTGTGTACATGGTTGTACAAGTGTGTACAAGCTTGTACAAGTGTGTACAAGGGTGTACAAGTGTGTACAAGGTTGTACAAGTTTTTACAAGGTTGTACAAGTGTGTACAAGGGTGTAAAATCGTGTACAAGGATGTACAAGTTTGTACAAGGTTGTACAAGTGTGTACAAGGATGTACAAGTTTGTACAAGGGTGTACAAGTGTGTACGATAAGTAAAAGTGTGTACAAGGGTGTACAAGGTTGTACAAGTGTGTACAAGGTTGTACAATTGTGTACAAGGCTGTACAAGTGTGTACAAGGTTGTACAATTGTGTACAAGGCTGTACAATTGTGTACAAGGCTGTACAAGTGTGTAAAAGGTTGTACAAGTGTGTACAAGGTTGTACAAGTGTGTACAAGGTTGTACAAGTGTGTACAAGGTTGTACAAGTGTGTCCAAGGTTGTATAAGTGTGTACGAGGTTGTACAATTGTGTACAAGGTTGTACAAGTGTGTACAAGTATGTACAATTGTGTACAAGGCTGTACAAGTGTGTACAAGGTTGTACAAGGTTGTACAAGTGTGTACAAGGGCGTACAAGTTTTTACAAGGTTGTACAAGTGTGTACAAGTGTGTACAAGGCTGTACAATTGTGTACAAGGTTGTACAAGTGTGTACAAGGTTGTACAAGTGTGTACAAGGTTGTACAATTGTGTACAAGGCTGTACAAGTGTGTACAAGGTTGTACAAGTGTGTACAAGGCTGTACAATTGTGTACAAGGTTGTACAAGTGTGTACAAGGTTGTACAAGTGTGTACAAGGTTGTACAATTGTGTACAAGACTGTACAAGTGTGTACAAAGTTGTGCAAGTGTGTACAAGGTTGTACAAGTGTGTACAAGGTTGTACAATTGTGTACAAGGTTGTACAAGTGTGTACAAGGTTGTAAAAGTGTGTACAAGGGTGTACAATCGTGTACAAGGATGTACAAGTTTGTACAAGATTGTACAAGTGTGTACTGGGTTGTACAAGTGTGTACAAGATTGTATAAGTTTGTACAAGGTTGTACAAGTGTGTACAAGGGTGTACAAGTGTGTACAAATGTGTACAAGTTTGTACAGGGGTGTACAAGTTTGTACAAGGGTGTACAAGTTTTACAAGGTTGTACAAGTGTGTACAAGGTTGTACAAGTTGTGTACTGGGTTGTACAAGTGTGTACAAGATTGTATAAGTTTGTACAAGGTTGTACAAGTGTGTACAAGGGTGTACAAGTGTGTACAAATGTGTACAAGTGTGTACAGGTGTGTACAAGTTTGTACAAGGGTGTACAAGTTTTACAAGGTTGTACAAGTGTGTACAAGGTTGTACAAGTTGTGTACAAGGTTGTACATGTGTGTACAAGGGTGTACAAGTGTGTACAAGGTTGTACAAGTGTGTACAAGCTTGTACAAGTGTGTACAAGGGTGTACAAGTGTGTACAAGGTTGTACAAGTTTTTACAAGGTTGTACAAGTGTGTACAAGGGTGTAAAATCGTGTACAAGGATGTACAAGTTTGTACAAGTTTGTACAAGGTTGTACAAGTGTGTACAAGGATGTACAAGTTTGTACAAGGGTGTACAAGTGTGTACGATAAGTAAAAGTGTGTACAAGGGTGTACAAGGTTGTACAAGTGTGTACAAGGTTGTACAATTGTGTACAAGGCTGTACAAGTGTGTACAAGGTTGTACAATTGTGTACAAGGCTGTACAAGTGTGTACAAGATTGTACAAGTGTGTACAAGGTTGTACAAGTGTGTACAAGGATGTAAAAGTTTGTACAAGGGTGTACAAGTGTGTACGATGTGTAAAAGTTTGTACAAGGGTGTACAAGGTTGTACAAGTGTGTACAAGGTTGTACAATTGTGTACAAGGCTGTACAAGTGTGTACAAGGTTGTACAATTTTGTACAAGGCTGTACAAGTGTGTACAAGGTTGTACAAGTGTGTACAAGGCTGTACAATTGTGTACAAGGTTGTACAAGTGTGTACAAGGTTGTACAAGTGTGTACAAGGTTGTACAATTGTGTACAAGGCTGTACAAGTGTGTACAAGGTTGTACAAGTGTGTACAAGGTTGTACAAGTGTGTACAAGGTTGTACAAGTGTGTACATGGTTGTAAAAGTGTGTACAAGCTTGTACAAGTGTGTACAAGGGTGTACAAGTGTGTACAAGGTTGTACAAGTTTTTACAAGGTTGTACAAGTGTGTACAAGGGTGTAAAATCGTGTACAAGGATGTACAAGTTTGTACAAGGATGTACAAGTTTGTACAAGGTTGTACAAGTGTGTACAAGGATGTACAAGTTTGTACAAGGGTGTACAAGTGTGTACGATAAGTAAAAGTGTGTACAAGGGTGTACAAGGTTGTACAAGTGTGTACAAGGTTGTACAATTGTGTACAAGGCTGTACAAGTGTGTACAAGGTTGTACAATTGTGTACAAGGCTGTACAAGTGTGTAAAAGGTTGTACAAGTGTGTACAAGGTTGTACAAGTGTGTACAAGGTTGTACAAGTGTGTACAAGGTTGTACAAGTGTGTACAAGGTTGTACAAGTGTGTACAAGGTTGTATAAGTGTGTACGAGGTTGTACAATTGTGTACGAGGTTGTACAAGTGTGTACAAGTATGTACAATTGTGTACAAGGCTGTACAAGTGTGTACAAGGTTGTACAAGGTTGTACAAGTGTGTACAAGGGTGTACAAGTTTTTACAAGGTTATACAAGTGTGTACAAGGTTGTACAAGTGTGTACAAGGCTTTACAATTGTGTACAAGGTTGTACAAGTGTGTACAAGGTTGTACAAGTGTGTACAAGGTTGTACAATTGTGTACAAGGCTGTACAAGTGTGTACAAGGTTGTACAAGTGTGTACAAGGCTGTACAATTGTGTACAAGGTTGTACAAGTGTGTACAAGGTTGTACAAGTGTGTACAAGGTTGTACAAGTGTGTACAAGGTTGTACAATTGTGTACAAGACTGTACAAGTGTGTACAAAGTTGTGCAAGTGTGTACAATGTTGTACAAGTGTGTACAAGGTTGTACAATTGTGTACAAGGTTGTACAAGTGTGTACAAGGTTGTACAAGTGTGTACAAGGGTGTACAATCGTGTACAAGGATGTACAAGTTTGTACAAGATTGTACAAGTGTGTACTGGGTTGTACAAGTGTGTACAAGATTGTATAAGTTTGTACAAGGTTGTACAAGTGTGTACAAGGGTGTACAAGTGTGTACAAATGTGTACAAGTGTGTACAGGGGTGTACAAGTTTGTACAAGGGTGTACAAGTTTTACAAGGTTGTACAAGTGTGTACAAGGTTGTACAAGTTGTGTACTGGGTTGTACAAGTGTGTACAAGATTGTATAAGTTTGTACAAGGTTGTACAAGTGTGTACAAGGGTGTACAAGTGTGTACAAATGTGTACAAGTGTGTACAGGGGTGTACAAGTTTGTACAAGGGTGTACAAGTTTTACAAGGTTGTACAAGTGTGTACAAGGTTGTACAAGTTGTGTACAAGGTTGTACATGTGTGTACAAGGGTGTACAAGTGTGTACAAGGTTGTACAAGTGTGTACAAGCTTGTACAAGTGTGTACAAGGGTGTACAAGTGTGTACAAGGTTGTACAAGTTTTTACAAGGTTGTACAAGTGTGTACAAGGGTGTAAAATCGTGTACAAGGATGTACAAGTTTGTACAAGTTTGTACAAGGTTGTACAAGTGTGTACAAGGATGTACAAGTTTGTACAAGGGTGTACAAGTGTGTACGATAAGTAAAAGTGTGTACAAGGGTGTACAAGGTTGTACAAGTGTGTACAAGGTTGTACAATTGTGTACAAGGCTGTACAAGTGTGTACAAGGTTGTACAATTGTGTACAAGGCTGTACAAGTGTGTACAAGATTGTACAAGTGTGTACAAGGTTGTACAAGTGTGTACAAGGATGTACAAGTTTGTACAAGGGTGTACAAGTGTGTACGATGTGTAAAAGTTTGTACAAGGGTGTACAAGGTTGTACAAGTGTGTACAAGGTTGTACAATTGTGTACAAGGCTGTACAAGTGTGTACAAGGTTGTACAATTTTGTACAAGGCTGTACAAGTGTGTACAAGGTTGTACAAGTGTGTACAAGGCTGTACAATTGTGTACAAGGTTGTACAAGTGTGTACAAGGTTGTACAAGTGTGTACAAGGTTGTACAATTGTGTACAAGGCTGTACAAGTGTGTACAAGGTTGTACAAGTGTGTACAAGGTTGTACAAGTGTGTACAAGGTTGTACAAGTGTGTACAAGGTTGTACAAGTGTGTACAAGGTTGTACAATTGTGTATCAGGTTGTACAAGTGTGTACAAGGTTGTACAAGTGTGTACAAGGGTGAACAATCGTGTACAAGGATGTACAAGTTTGTACAAGTTTGTACAAGTTTGTACAAGGTTGTACAAGTGTGTACATGGATGTACAAGTTTGTACAAGGGTGCACAAGTGTGTACAAGGGTGTACAATCGTGTACAAGCTTGTACAAGTGTGTACAAGGGTGTACAGGTTTGTACAAGGTTGTACAAGGTTGTACAAGTGTGTACAAGGGTGTACAAATGTGTACAAGGATGTAAAAGTTTGTACAAGTGTGTACAAGTTTGTACAAGGTTGTACAAGTGTGTACAAGGTTTTACAATTGTGTACAAGGTTGTACAAGTTTGTACAAGGGAGTACAAGTTTGTACAAGATTGTACAAGTGTGTACTGGGTTGTACAAGTGTGTACAAGATTGTATAAGTTTGTACAAGGTTGTACAAGTGTGTACAAGGGTGTACAAGTGTGTACAAATGTGTACAAGTTTTACAAGGTTGTACAAGTGTGTACAAGGTTGTACAAGTTGTGTACAAGGTTGTACATGTGTGTACAAGGGTGTACAAGTTTTTACAAGGCTCTACAAGTGTGTACAAGGTTGTACAAGGCTGTACAAATGTGTACAAGGTTGTACAAGGTTGTACAAGTGTGTACAAAGGTGTACAAGTTTTTACGAGGATGTACAAGTGTGTACAAGGTTGTACAAGTGTGTACAAGGCTGTACAATTGTGTACAAGGTTGTACAAGTGTGTACAAGGTTGTACAAGTGTGTACCAGGTTGTACAATTGTGTACAAGGCTGTACAAGTGTGTACAAGGCTGTACAATTGTGTACAAAGCTGTACAATTGTGTACAAGGTTGTACAAGTGTGTACAAGGTTGTACAATTGTGTACAAGGCTGTACAAGTGTGTACAAGGCTGTACAAGTGTGTTCAAGGTTGTACAAGTGTGTACAAGGTTGTACAAGTGTGTACAAGGTTGTACAAGTGTGTACAAGGTTGTACAAGTGTGTACAAGGTTGTACAAGTGTGTACAAGGTTGTACAATTGTGTACAAGGTTGTACAAGTGTGTACAAGGTTGTACAAGTGTGTACAAGGTTGTACAAGTGTGTACAAGGTTGTACAAGTGTGTACAAGGTTGTACAAGTGTGTACAAGGTTGTACAAGTGTGTACAAGGTTGTACAAGTGTGTACAAGGTTGTACAAGTGTGTACAAGCTTGTACAAGTGTGTACAAGCTTGTACAAGTGTGTACAAGCTTGTACAAGTGTGTACAAGCTTGTACAAGTGTGTACAAGCTTGTACAAGTGTGTACAAGCTTGTACAAGTGTGTACAAGGGTGTACAAGTGTGTACAAGGTTGTACAAGTTTTTACAAGGTTGTACAAGTGTGTACAAGGGTGTAAAATCGTGTACAAGGATGTACAAGTTTGTACAAGTTTGTACAAGGTTGTACAAGTGTGTATAAGGATGTACAAGTTTGTACAAGGGTGTACAAGTGTGTACGATAAGTAAAAGTGTGTACAAGGGTGTACAAGGTTGTACAAGTGTGTACAAGGTTTTACAATTGTGTACAAGGCTGTACAAGTGTGTACAAGGTTGTACAATTGTGTACAAGGCTGTACAAGTGTGTACAAGGTTGTACAAGTGTGTACAAGGTTGTACAAGTGTGTACAAGGTTGTACAAGTGTGTACAAGGTTGTACAATTGTGTAAAAGGTTGTACAAGTGTGTACAAGGTTGTACAAGTGTGTACAAGGTTGTACAAGTGTGTACAAGGTTGTACAAGTGTGTACAAGGTTGTACAAGTGTGTACAAGGTTGTACAAGTGTGTACAAGGTTGTACAAGTGTGTACAAGGTTGTACAAGTGTGTACAAGGTTGTACAAGTGTGTACAAGGTTGTACAAGTGTGTACAAGGTTGTACAAGTGTGTACAACCTTGTACAAGTGTGTACAAGCTTGTACAAGTGTGTACAAGCTTGTACAAGTGTGTACAAGCTTGTACAAGTGTGTACAAGGGTGTACAAGTGTGTACAAGGTTGTACAAGTTTTTACAAGGTTGTACAAGTGTGTACAAGGGTGTAAAATCGTGTACAAGGATGTACAAGTTTGTACAAGTTTGTACAAGGTTGTACAAGTGTGTACAAGGATGTACAAGTTTGTACAAGGGTGTACAAGTGTGTACGATAAGTAAAAGTGTGTACAAGGGTGTACAAGGTTGTACAAGTGTGTACAAGGTTTTACAATTGTGTACAAGGCTGTACAAGTGTGTACAAGGTTGTACAATTGTGTACAAGGCTGTACAAGTGTGTACAAGGTTGTACAAGTGTGTACAAGGTTGTACAAGTGTGTACAAGGTTGTACAAGTGTGTACAAGGTTGTACAAGTGTGTACAAGGTTGTACAAGTGTGTACAAGGTTGTACAAGTGTGTACAAGGTTGTACAAGTGTGTACAAGGTTGTACAAGTGTGTACAAGGTTGTACAAGTGTGTACAAGGTTGTACAAGTGTGTACAAGGTTGTACAAGTGTGTACATGGTTGTACAAGTGTGTACAAGCTTGTACAAGTGTGTACAAGGGTGTACAATTGTGTACAAGGTTGTACAAGTTTTTACAAGGTTGTACAAGTGTGTACAAGGTTGTAAAATCGTGTACAAGGATGTACAAGTTTGTACAAGGTTGTACAAGTGTGTACAAGGATGTACAAGTTTGTACAAGGGTGTACAAGTGTGTACGATAAGTAAAAGTGTGTACAAGGGCGTACAAGGTTGTACAAGTGTGTACAAGGTTGTACAATTGTGTACAAGGCTGTACAAGTGTGTACAAGGTTGTACAATTGTGTACAAGGCTGTACAAGTGTGTAAAAGGTTGTACAAGTGTGTACAAGGTTGTACAAAAGTGTACAAGGTTGTACAAGTGTGTACAAGGTTGTACAAGTGTGTACAAGGTTGTACAAGTGTGTACAAGGTTGTATAAGTGTGTACGAGGTTGTACAATTGTGTACAAGGTTGTACAAGTGTGTACAAGTATGTACAATTGTGTACAAGGCTGTACAAGTGTGTACAAGGTTGTACAAGGTTGTACAAGTGTGTACAAGGGTGTACAAGTTTTTACAAGGTTGTACAAGTGTGTACAAGGTTGTACAAGTGTGTACAAGGCTGTACAATTGTGTACAAGGTTGTACAAGTGTGTACAAGGTTGTACAAGTGTGTACAAGGTTGTACAATTGTGTACAAGGTTGTACAATTGTGTACAAGGCTGTACAAGTGTGTACAAGGTTGTACAAGTGTGTACAAGGCTGTACAATTGTGTACAAGGTTGTACAAGTGTGTACAAGGTTGTACAAGTGTGTACAAGGTTGTACAATTGTGTACAAGACTGTACAAGTGTGTACAAAGTTGTGCAAGTGTAAACAAGGTTGTACAAGTGTGTACAAGGTTGTACAATTGTGTACAAGGTTGTACAAGTGTGTACAAGGTTGTACAAGTGTGTACAAGGGTGTACAATCGTGTACAAGGATGTACAAGTTTGTACAAGATTGTACAAGTGTGTACTGGGTTGTACAAGTGTGTACAAGATTGTATAAGTTTGTACAAGGTTGTACAAGTGTGTACAAGGGTGTACAAGTGTGTACAAATGTGTACAAGTGTGTACAGGGGTGTACAAGTTTGTACAAGGGTGTACAAGTTTTACAAGGTTGTACAAGTGTGTACAAGGTTGTACAAGTTGTGTACTGGGTTGTACAAGTGTGTACAAGATTGTATAAGTTTGTACAAGGTTGTACAAGTGTGTACAAGGGTGTACAAGTGTGTACAAATGTGTACAAGTGTGTACAGGGGTGTACAAGTTTGTACAAGGGTGTACAAGTTTTACAAGGTTGTACAAGTGTGTACAAGGTTGTACAAGTTGTGTACAAGGTTGTACATGTGTGTACAAGGGTGTACAAGTTTTTACAAGGTTGTACAAGTGTGTACAAGGGTGTAAAATCGTGTACAAGGATGTACAAGTTTGTACAAGTTTGTACAAGGTTGTACAAGTGTGTACAAGGATGTACAAGTTTGTACAAGGGTGTACAAGTGTGTACGATAAGTAAAAGTGTGTACAAGGGTGTACAAGGTTGTACAAGTGTGTACAAGGTTGTACAATTGTGTACAAGGCTGTACAAGTGTGTACAAGGTTGTACAATTGTGTACAAGGCTGTACAAGTGTGTACAAGATTGTACAAGTGTGTACAAGGTTGTACAAGTGTGTACAAGGATGTACAAGTTTGTACAAGGGTGTACAAGTGTGTACGATGTGTAAAAGTTTGTACAAGGGTGTACAAGGTTGTACAAGTGTGTACAAGGTTGTACAATTGTGTACAAGGCTGTACAAGTGTGTACAAGGTTGTACAATTTTGTACAAGGCTGTACAAGTGTGTACAAGGTTGTACAAGTGTGTACAAGGCTGTACAATTGTGTAAAGGTTGTACAAGTGTGTACAAGGTTGTACAAGTGTGTACAAGGTTGTACAATTGTGTACAAGGCTGTACAAGTGTGTACAAGGTTGTACAAGTGTGTACAAGGTTGTACAAGTGTGTACAAGGTTGTACAAGTGTGTACAAGGTTGTACAAGTGTGTACAAGGTTGTACAATTGTGTATCAGGTTGTACAAGTGTGTACAAGGTTGTACAAGTGTGTACAAGGGTGAACAATCGTGTACAAGGATGTACAAGTTTGTACAAGTTTGTACAAGTTTGTACAAGGTTGTACAAGTGTGTACAAGGATGTACAAGTTTGTACAAGGGTGCACAAGTGTGTACAAGGGTGTACAATCGTGTACAAGCTTGTACAAGTGTGTACAAGGGTGTACAGGTTTGTACAAGGTTGTACAAGGTTGTACAAGTGTGTACAAGGGTGTACAAATGTGTACAAGGATGTAAAAGTTTGTACAAGTGTGTACAAGTTTGTACAAGGTTGTACAAGTGTGTACAAGGTTTTACAATTGTGTACAAGGTTGTACAAGTTTGTACAAGGGAGTACAAGTTTGTACAAGATTGTATAAGTGTGTACTGGGTTGTACAAGTGTGTACAAGATTGTATAAGTTTGTACAAGGTTGTACAAGTGTGTACAAGGGTGTACAAGTGTGTACAAATGTGTACAAGTTTTACAAGGTTGTACAAGTGTGTACAAGGTTGTACAAGTTGTGTACAAGGTTGTACATGTGTGTACAAGGGTGTACAAGTTTTTACAAGGCTCTACAAGTGTGTACAAGGTTGTACAAGGCTGTACAAGTGTGTACAAGGTTGTACAAGGTTGTACAAGGTTGTACAAGTGTGTACAAAGGTGTACAAGTTTTTACGAGGATGTACAAGTGTGTACAAGGTTGTACAAGTGTGTACAAGGCTGTACAATTGTGTACAAGGTTGTACAAGTGTGTACAAGGTTGTACAAGTGTGTACAAGGTTGTACAATTGTGTACAAGGCTGTACAAGTGTGTACAAGGTTGTACAAGTGTGTACAAGGCTGTACAATTGTGTACAAGGTTGTACAAGTGTGTACAAGGTTGTACAAGTGTGTACAAGGCTGTACAATTGTGGACAAGGCTGTACAAGTGTGTTCAAGGTTGTACAAGTGTGTACAAGGTTGTACAAGTGTGTACAAGGTTGTACAAGTGTGTACAAGGTTGTACAAGTGTGTACAAGGTTGTACAAGTGTGTACAAGGTTGTACAAGTGTGAACAAGGTTGTACAAGTGTGTACAAGGTTGTACAAGTGTGTACAAGGTTGTACAAGTGTGTACAAGGTTGTACAAGTGTGTACAAGGTTGTACAAGTGTGTACAAGGTTGTACAAGTGTGTACAAGGTTGTACAAGTGTGTACAAGGTTGTACAAGTGTGTACAAGGTTGTACAAGTGTGTACAAGCTTGTACAAGTGTGTACAAGCTTGTACAAGTGTGTACAAGCTTGTACAAGTGTGTACAAGGTTGTACAAGTTTTTACAAGGTTGTACAAGTGTGTACAAGGGTGTAAAATCGTGTACAAGGATGTACAAGTTTGTACAAGTTTGTACAAGGTTGTACAAGTGTGTATAAGGATGTACAAGTTTGTACAAGGGTGTACAAGTGTGTACGATAAGTAAAAGTGTGTACAAGGGTGTACAAGGTTGTACAAGTGTGTACAAGGTTTTACAATTGTGTACAAGGCTGTACAAGTGTGTACAAGGTTGTACAATTGTGTACAAGGCTGTACAAGTGTGTACAAGGTTGTACAAGTGTGTACAAGGTTGTACAAGTGTGTACAAGGTTGTACAAGTGTGTACAAGGTTTTACAAGTGTGTACAAGGTTGTACAAGTGTGTACAAGGTTGTACAAGTGTGTACAAGGTTGTACAAGTGTGTACAAGGTTGTACAAGTGTGTACAAGGTTGTACAAGTGTGTACAAGGTTGTACAAGTTTTTACAAGGTTGTACAAGTGTGTACAAGGGTGTAAAATCGTGTACAAGGATGTACAAGTTTGTACAAGGTTGTACAAGTGTGTACAAGGATGTACAAGTTTGTACAAGGGTGTACAAGTGTGTACGATAAGTAAAAGTGTGTACAAGGGTGTACAAGGTTGTACAAGTGTGTACAAGGTTGTACAATTGTGTACAAGGCTGTACAAGTGTGTACAAGGTTGTACAATTGTGTACAAGGCTGTACAAGTGTGTAAAAGGTTGTACAAGTGTGTACAAGGTTGTACAAGTGTGTACAAGGTTGTACAAGTGTGTACAAGGTTGTACAATTGTGTACAAGGTTGTACAAGTGTGTACAAGGTTGTACAAGTGTGTACGAGGTTGTACAATTGTGTACAAGGTTGTACAAGTGTGTACAAGGTTGTACAATTGTGTACAAGGCTGTACAAGTGTGTACAAGGTTGTACAAGGTTGTACAAGTGTGTACAAGGGTGTACAAGTTTTTACAAGGTTGTACAAGTGTGTACAAGGTTGTACAAGTGTGTACAAGGCTGTACAATTGTGTACAAGGTTGTACAAGTGTGTACAAGGTTGTACAAGTGTGTACAAGGTTGTACAATTGTGTACAAGGCTGTACAAGTGTGTACAAGGTTGTACAAGTGTGTACAAGGCTGTACAATTGTGTACAAGGTTGTACAAGTGTGTACAAGGTTGTACAAGTGTGTACAAGGTTTTACAATTGTGTACAAGACTGTACAAGTGTGTACAAAGTTGTGCAAGTGTGTACAAGGTTGTACAAGTGTGTACAAGGTTGTACAATTGTGTACAAGGTTGTACAAGTGTGTACAAGGTTGTACAAGTGTGTACAAGGGTGTACAATCGTGTACAATGATGTACAAGTTTGTACAAGATTTTACAAGTGTGTACTGGGTTGTACAAGTGTGTACAAGATTGTATAAGTTTGTACAAGGTTGTACAAGTGTGTACAAGGGTGTACAAGTGTGTACAAATGTGTACAAGTGTGTACAGGGGTGTACAAGTTTGTACAAGGGTGTACAAGTTTTACAAGGTTGTACAAGTGTGTACAAGGTTGTACAAGTTGTGTACAAGGTTGTACATGTGTGTACAAGGGTGTACAAGTGTGTACAAGGTTGTACAAGTGTGTACAAGCTTGTACAAGTGTGTACAAGGGTGTACAAGTGTGTACAAGGTTGTACAAGTTTTTACAAGGTTGTACAAGTGTGTACAAGGGTGTAAAATCGTGTACAAGGATGTACAAGTTTGTACAAGTTTGTACAAGGTTGTACAAGTGTGTACAAGGATGTACAAGTTTGTACAAGGGTGTACAAGTGTGTACGATAAGTAAAAGTGTGTACAAGGGTGTACAAGATTGTACAAGTGTGTACAAGATTGTACAAGTGTGTACAAGATTGTACAAGTGTGTACAAGATTGTAAAAGTGTGTACAAGGATGTACAAGTTTGTACAAGGGTGTACAAGTGTGTACGATGTGTAAAAGTTTGTACAAGGGTGTACAAGGTTGTACAAGTGTGTACAAGGTTGTACAATTGTGTACAAGGCTGTACAAGTGTGTACAAGGATGTACAATTTTGTACAAGGCTGTACAAGTGTGTACAAGGTTGTACAAGTGTGTACAAGGCTGTACAATTGTGTACAAGGTTGTACAAGTGTGTACAAGGTTGTACAAGTGTGTACAAGGTTGTACAATTGTATACAAAGCTGTACAAGTGTGTACAAGGTTGTACAAGTGTGTACAAGGTTGTACAAGTGTGTACAAGGTTGTACAAGTGTGTACAAGGTTGTACAAGTGTGTACAAGGTTGTACAATTGTGTATCAGGTTGTACAAGTGTGTACAAGGTTGTACAAGTGTGTACAAGGGTGTACAATCGTGTACAAGGATGTACAAGTTTGTACAAGTTTGTACAAGTTTGTACAAGGTTGTACAAGTGTGTACAAGGATGTACAAGTTTGTACAAGGGTGCACAAGTGTGTACAAGGGTGTACAATCGTGTACAAGCTTGTACAAGTGTGTACAAGGGTGTACAGGTTTGTACAAGGTTGTACAAGGTTGTACAAGTGTGTACAAGGTTGTACAATTGTGTACAAGGCTGTACAAGTGTGTACAAGGTTGTACAAGGTTGTACAAGTGTGTACAAGGGTGTACAAGTTTTTACAAGGTTGTACAAGTGTGTACAAGGTTGTACAAGTGTGTACAAGGCTGTACAATTGTGTACAAGGTTGTACAAGTGTGTACAAGGTTGTACAAGTGTGTACAAGGTTGTACAATTGTGTACAAGGCTGTACAAGTGTGTACAAGGTTGTACAAGTGTGTACAAGGCTGTACAATTGTGTACAAGGTTGTACAAGTGTGTACAAGGTTGTACAAGTGTGTACAAGGTTGTACAATTGTGTACAAGACTGTACAAGTGTGTACAAAGTTGTGCAAGTGTGTACAAGGTTGTACAAGTGTGTACAAGGTTGTACAATTGTGTACAAGGTTGTACAAGTGTGTACAAGGTTGTACAAGTGTGTACAAGGTTTTACAAGTGTGTACAAGGGTGTACAATCGTGTACAATGATGTACAAGTTTGTACAAGATTTTACAAGTGTGTACTGGGTTGTACAAGTGTGTACAAGATTGTATAAGTTTGTACAAGGTTGTACAAGTGTGTACAAGGGTGTACAAGTGTGTACAAATGTGTACAAGTGTGTACAGGGGTGTACAAGTTTGTACAAGGGTGTACAAGTTTTACAAGGTTGTACAAGTGTGTACAAGGTTGTACAAGTTGTGTACTGGGTTGTACAAGTGTGTACAAGATTGTATAAGTTTGTACAAGGTTGTACAAGTGTGTACAAGGGTGTACAAGTGTGTACAAATGTGTACAAGTGTGTACAGGGGTGTACAAGTTTGTTCAAGGGTGTACAAGTTTTACAAGGTTGTACAAGTGTGTACAAGGTTGTACAAGTTGTGTACAAGGTTGTACATGTGTGTACAAGGGTGTACAAGTGTGTAAAAGTGTGTACAAGTTTGTACAAGGTTGTACAAGTGTGTACAAGGTTGTACAATTGTGTATCAGGTTGTACAAGTGTGTACAAGGTTGTACAAGTGTGTACAAGGGTGTACAATCGTGTACAAGGATGTACAAGTTTGTACAAGTTTGTACAAGTTTGTACAAGGTTGTACAAGTGTGTACAAGGATGTACAAGTTTGTACAAGGGTGCACAAGTGTGTACAAGGGTGTACAATCGTGTACAAGCTTGTACAAGTGTGTACAAGGGTGTACAGGTTTGTACAAGGTTGTACAAGGTTGTACAAGTGTGTACAAGGTTGTACAATTGTGTACAAGGCTGTACAAGTGTGTACAAGGTTGTACAAGGTTGTACAAGTGTGTACAAGGGTGTACAAGTTTTTACAAGGTTGTACAAGTGTGTACAAGGTTGTACAAGTGTGTACAAGGCTGTACAATTGTGCACAAGGTTGTACAAGTGTGTACAAGGTTGTACAAGTGTGTACAAGGTTGTACAATTGTGTACAAGGCTGTACAAGTGTGTACAAGGTTGTACAAGTGTGTACAAGGCTGTACAATTGTGTACAAGGTTGTACAAGTGTGTACAAGGTTGTACAAGTGTGTACAAGGTTGTACAATTGTGTACAAGACTGTACAAGTGTGTACAAAGTTGTGCAAGTGTGTACAAGGTTGTACAAGTGTGTACAAGGTTGTACAATTGTGTACAAGGTTGTACAAGTGTGTACAAGGTTGTACAAGTGTGTACAAGGTTTTACAAGTGTGTACAAGGGTGTACAATCGTGTACAATGATGTACAAGTTTGTACAAGATTTTACAAGTGTGTACTGGGTTGTACAAGTGTGTACAAGATTGTATAAGTTTGTACAAGGTTGTACAAGTGTGTACAAGGGTGTACAAGTGTGTACAAATGTGTACAAGTGTGTACAGGGGTGTACAAGTTTGTACAAGGGTGTACAAGTTTTACAAGGTTGTACAAGTGTGTACAAGGTTGTACAAGTTGTGTACTGGGTTGTACAAGTGTGTACAAGATTGTATAAGTTTGTACAAGGTTGTACAAGTGTGTACAAGGGTGTACAAGTGTGTACAAATGTGTACAAGTGTGTACAGGGGTGTACAAGTTTGTACAAGGGTGTACAAGTTTTACAAGGTTGTACAAGGTTGTACAAGGTTGTACAAGTGTGTACAAGGGTGTACAAATGTGTACAAGGATGTAAAAGTTTGTACAAGTGTGTACAAGTTTGTACAAGGTTGTACAAGTGTGTACAAGGTTTTACAATTGTGTACAAGGTTGTACAAGTTTGTACAAGGGAGTACAAGTTTGTACAAGATTGTACAAGTGTGTACTGGGTTGTACAAGTGTGTACAAGATTGTATAAGTTTGTACAAGGTTGTACAAGTGTGTACAAGGGTGTACAAGTGTGTACAAATGTGTACAAGTTTTACAAGGTTGTACAAGTGTGTACAAGGTTGTACAAGTTGTGTACAAGGTTGTACATGTGTGTACAAGGGTGTACAAGTTTTTACAAGGCTCTACAAGTGTGTACAAGGTTGTACAAGGCTGTACAAATGTGTACAAGGTTGTACAAGGTTGTACAAGTGTGTACAAAGGTGTACAAGTTTTTACGAGGATGTACAAGTGTGTACAAGGTTGTACAAGTGTGTACAAGGCTGTACAATTGTGTACAAGGTTGTACAAGTGTGTACAAGGTTGTACAAGTGTGTACAAGGTTGTACAATTGTGTACAAGGCTGTACAAGTGTGTACAAGGCTGTACAATTGTGTACAAAGCTGTACAATTGTGTACAAGGTTGTACAAGTGTGTACAAGGTTGTACAATTGTGTACAAGGCTGTACAAGTGTGTACAAGGCTGTACAAGTGTGTTCAAGGTTGTACAAGTGTGTACAAGGTTGTACAAGTGTGTACAAGGTTGTACAAGTGTGTACAAGGTTGTACAATTGTGTACAAGGTTGTACAAGTGTGTACAAGGTTGTACAAGTGTGTACAAGGTTGTACAAGTGTGTACAAGGTTGTACAAGTGTGTACAAGGTTGTACAAGTGTGTACAAGGTTGTACAAGTGTGTACAAGGTTGTACAAGTGTGTACAAGGTTGTACAAGTGTGTACAAGCTTGTACAAGTGTGTACAAGCTTGTACAAGTGTGTACAAGCTTGTACAAGTGTGTACAAGCTTGTACAAGCTTGTACAAGTGTGTACAAGCTTGTACAAGTGTGTACAAGCTTGTACAAGTGTGTACAAGCTTGTACAAGTGTGTACAAGCTTGTACAAGTGTGTACAAGCTTGTACAAGTGTGTACAAGGGTGTACAAGTGTGTACAAGGTTGTACAAGTTTTTACAAGGTTGTACAAGTGTGTACAAGGGTGTAAAATCGAGTACAAGGATGTACAAGTTTGTACAAGTTTGTACAAGGTTGTACAAGTGTGTATAAGGATGTACAAGTTTGTACAAGGGTGTACAAGTGTGTACGATAAGTAAAAGTGTGTACAAGGGTGTACAAGGTTGTACAAGTGTGTACAAGGTTTTACAATTGTGTACAAGGCTGTACAAGTGTGTACAAGGTTGTACAATTGTGTACAAGGCTGTACAAGTGTGTACAAGGTTGTACAAGTGTGTACAAGGTTGTACAAGTGTGTACAAGGTTGTACAAGTGTGTACAAGGTTGTACAATTGTGTAAAAGGTTGTACAAGTGTGTACAAGGTTGTACAAGTGTGTACAAGGTTGTACAAGTGTGTACAAGGTTGTACAAGTGTGTACAAGGTTGTACAAGTGTGTACAAGGTTGTACAAGTGTGTACAAGGTTGTACAAGTGTGTACAAGGTTGTACAAGTGTGTACAAGGTTGTACAAGTGTGTACAACCTTGTACAAGTGTGTACAAGGTTGTACAAGTGTGTACAAGCTTGTACAAGTGTGTACAAGCTTGTACAAGTGTGTACAAGGGTGTACAAGTGTGTACAAGGTTGTACAAGTTTTTACAAGGTTGTACAAGTGTGTACAAGGGTGTAAAATCGTGTACAAGGATGTACAAGTTTGTACAAGTTTGTACAAGGTTGTACAAGTGTGTACAAGGATGTACAAGTTTGTACAAGGGTGTACAAGTGTGTACGATAAGTAAAAGTGTGTACAAGGGTGTACAAGGTTGTACAAGTGTGTACAAGGTTTTACAATTGTGTACAAGGCTGTACAAGTGTGTACAAGGTTGTACAATTGTGTACAAGGCTGTACAAGTGTGTACAAGGTTGTACAAGTGTGTACAAGGTTGTACAAGTGTGTACAAGGTTGTACAAGTGTGTACAAGGTTGTACAAGTGTGTACAAGGTTGTACAAGTGTGTACAAGGTTGTACAAGTGTGTACAAGGTTGTACAAGTGTGTACAAGGTTGTACAAGTGTGTACAAGGTTGTACAAGTGTGTACAAGGTTGTACAAGTGTGTACAAGGTTGTACAAGTGTGTACATGGTTGTACAAGTGTGTACAAGCTTGTACAAGTGTGTACAAGGGTGTACAAGTGTGTACAAGGTTGTACAAGTTTTTACAAGGTTGTACAAGTGTGTACAAGGGTGTAAAATCGTGTACAAGGATGTACAAGTTTGTACAAGGTTGTACAAGTGTGTACAAGGATGTACAAGTTTGTACAAGGGTGTACAAGTGTGTACGATAAGTAAAAGTGTGTACAAGGGCGTACAAGGTTGTACAAGTGTGTACAAGGTTGTACAATTGTGTACAAGGCTGTACAAGTGTGTACAAGGTTGTACAATTGTGTACAAGGCTGTACAAGTGTGTAAAAGGTTGTACAAGTGTGTACAAGGTTGTACAAAAGTGTACAAGGTTGTACAAGTGTGTACAAGGTTGTACAAGTGTGTACAAGGTTGTACAAGTGTGTACAAGGTTGTATAAGTGTGTACGAGGTTGTACAATTGTGTACAAGGTTGTACAAGTGTGTACAAGTATGTACAATTGTGTACAAGGCTGTACAAGTGTGTACAAGGTTGTACAAGGTTGTACAAGTGTGTACAAGGGTGTACAAGTTTTTACAAGGTTGTACAAGTGTGTACAAGGTTGTACAAGTGTGTACAAGGCTGTACAATTGTGTACAAGGTTGTACAAGTGTGTACAAGGTTGTACAAGTGTGTACAAGGTTGTACAAGTGTGTACAAGGTTGTACAATTGTGTACAAGGTTGTACAATTGTGTACAAGGCTGTACAAGTGTGTACAAGGTTGTACAAGTGTGTACAAGGCTGTACAATTGTGTACAAGGTTGTACAAGTGTGTACAAGGTAGTACAAGTGTGTACAAGGTTGTACAATTGTGTACAAGACTGTACAAGTGTGTACAAAGTTGTGCAAGTGTAAACAAGGTTGTACAAGTGTGTACAAGGTTGTACAATTGTGTACAAGGTTGTACAAGTGTGTACAAGGGTGTACAATCGTGTACAAGGATGTACAAGTTTGTACAAGATTGTACAAGTGTGTACTGGGTTGTACAATTGTGTACAAGACTGTACAAGTGTGTACAAAGTTGTGCAAGTGTGTACAAGGTTGTACAAGTGTGTACAAGGTTGTACAATTGTGTACAAGGTTGTACAAGTGTGTACAAGGTTGTACAAGTGTGTACAAGGGTGTACAATCGTGTACAATGATGTACAAGTTTGTACAAGATTTTACAAGTGTGTACTGGGTTGTACAAGTGTGTACAAGATTGTATAAGTTTGTACAAGGTTGTACAAGTGTGTACAAGGGTGTACAAGTGTGTACAAATGTGTACAAGTGTGTACAGGGGTGTACAAGTTTGTACAAGGGTGTACAAGTTTTACAAGGTTGTACAAGTGTGTACAAGGTTGTACAAGTTGTGTACTGGGTTGTACAAGTGTGTACAAGATTGTATAAGTTTGTACAAGGTTGTACAAGTGTGTACAAGGGTGTACAAGTGTGTACAAATGTGTACAAGTGTGTACAGGGGTGTACAAGTTTGTACAAGGGTGTACAAGTTTTACAAGGTTGTACAAGGTTGTACAAGGTTGTACAAGTGTGTACAAGGGTGTACAAATGTGTACAAGGATGTAAAAGTTTGTACAAGTGTGTACAAGTTTGTACAAGGTTGTACAAGTGTGTACAAGGTTTTACAATTGTGTACAAGGTTGTACAAGTTTGTACAAGGGAGTACAAGTTTGTACAAGATTGTACAAGTGTGTACTGGGTTGTACAAGTGTGTACAAGATTGTATAAGTTTGTACAAGGTTGTACAAGTGTGTACAAGGGTGTACAAGTGTGTACAAATGTGTACAAGTTTTACAAGGTTGTACAAGTGTGTACAAGGTTGTACAAGTTGTGTACAAGGTTGTACATGTGTGTACAAGGGTGTACAAGTTTTTACAAGGCTCTACAAGTGTGTACAAGGTTGTACAAGGCTGTACAAATGTGTACAAGGTTGTACAAGGTTGTACAAGTGTGTACAAAGGTGTACAAGTTTTTACGAGGATGTACAAGTGTGTACAAGGTTGTACAAGTGTGTACAAGGCTGTACAATTGTGTACAAGGTTGTACAAGTGTGTACAAGGTTGTACAAGTGTGTACAAGGTTGTACAATTGTGTACAAGGCTGTACAAGTGTGTACAAGGCTGTACAATTGTGTACAAAGCTGTACAATTGTGTACAAGGTTGTACAAGTGTGTACAAGGTTGTACAATTGTGTACAAGGCTGTACAAGTGTGTACAAGGCTGTACAAGTGTGTTCAAGGTTGTACAAGTGTGTACAAGGTTGTACAAGTGTGTACAAGGTTGTACAAGTGTGTACAAGGTTGTACAAGTGTGTACAAGGTTGTACAATTGTGTACAAGGTTGTACAAGTGTGTACAAGGTTGTACAAGTGTGTACAAGGTTGTACAAGTGTGTACAAGGTTGTACAAGTGTGTACAAGGTTGTAGAAGTGTGTACAAGGTTGTACAAGTGTGTACAAGGTTGTACAAGTGTGTACAAGGTTGTACAAGTGTGTACAAGCTTGTACAAGTGTGTACAAGCTTGTACAAGTGTGTACAAGCTTGTACAAGTGTGTACAAGCTTGTACAAGCTTGTACAAGTGTGTACAAGCTTGTACAAGTGTGTACAAGCTTGTACAAGTGTGTACAAGCTTGTACAAGTGTGTACAAGCTTGTACAAGTGTGTACAAGGGTGTACAAGTGTGTACAAGGTTGTACAAGTTTTTACAAGGTTGTACAAGTGTGTACAAGGGTGTAAAATCGAGTACAAGGATGTACAAGTTTGTACAAGTTTGTACAAGGTTGTACAAGTGTGTATAAGGATGTACAAGTTTGTACAAGGTTGTACAAGTGTGTACGATAAGTAAAAGTGTGTACAAGGGTGTACAAGGTTGTACAAGTGTGTACAAGGTTTTACAATTGTGTACAAGGCTGTACAAGTGTGTACAAGGTTGTACAATTGTGTACAAGGCTGTACAAGTGTGTACAAGGTTGTACAAGTGTGTACAAGGTTGTACAAGTGTGTACAAGGTTGTACAAGTGTGTACAAGGTTGTACAATTGTGTAAAAGGTTGTACAAGTGTGTACAAGGTTGTACAAGTGTGTACAAGGTTGTACAAGTGTGTACAAGGTTGTACAAGTGTGTACAAGGTTGTACAAGTGTGTACAAGGTTGTACAAGTGTGTACAAGGTTGTACAAGTGTGTACAAGGTTGTACAAGTGTGTACAACCTTGTACAAGTGTGTACAAGGTTGTACAAGTGTGTACAAGCTTGTACAAGTGTGTACAAGCTTGTACAAGTGTGTACAAGGGTGTACAAGTGTGTACAAGGTTGTACAAGTTTTTACAAGGTTGTACAAGTGTGTACAAGGGTGTAAAATCGTGTACAAGGATGTACAAGTTTGTACAAGTTTGTACAAGGTTGTACAAGTGTGTACAAGGATGTACAAGTTTGTACAAGGGTGTACAAGTGTGTACGATAAGTAAAAGTGTGTACAAGGGTGTACAAGGTTGTACAAGTGTGTACAAGGTTTTACAATTGTGTACAAGGCTGTACAAGTGTGTACAAGGTTGTACAATTGTGTACAAGGCTGTACAAGTGTGTACAAGGTTGTACAAGTGTGTACAAGGTTGTACAAGTGTGTACAAGGTTGTACAAGTGTGTACAAGGTTGTACAAGTGTGTACAAGGTTGTACAAGTGTGTACAAGGTTGTACAAGTGTGTACAAGGTTGTACAAGTGTGTACAAGGTTGTACAAGTGTGTACAAGGTTGTACAAGTGTGTACAAGGTTGTACAAGTGTGTACAAGGTTGTACAAGTGTGTACATGGTTGTACAAGTGTGTACAAGCTTGTACAAGTGTGTACAAGGGTGTACAAGTGTGTACAAGGTTGTACAAGTTTTTACAAGGTTGTACAAGTGTGTACAAGGGTGTAAAATCGTGTACAAGGATGTACAAGTTTGTACAAGGTTGTACAAGTGTGTACAAGGATGTACAAGTTTGTACAAGGGTGTACAAGTGTGTACGATAAGTAAAAGTGTCACAAGGGCGTACAAGGTTGTACAAGTGTGTACAAGGTTGTACAATTGTGTACAAGGCTGTACAAGTGTGTACAAGGTTGTACAATTGTGTACAAGGCTGTACAAGTGTGTAAAAGGTTGTACAAGTGTGTACAAGGTTGTACAAAAGTGTACAAGGTTGTACAAGTGTGTACAAGGTTGTACAAGTGTGTACAAGGTTGTACAAGTGTGTACAAGGTTGTATAAGTGTGTACGAGGTTGTACAATTGTGTACAAGGTTGTACAAGTGTGTACAAGTATGTACAATTGTGTACAAGGCTGTACAAGTGTGTACAAGGTTGTACAAGGTTGTACAAGTGTGTACAAGGGTGTACAAGTTTTTACAAGGTTGTACAAGTGTGTACAAGGTTGTACAAGTGTGTACAAGGCTGTACAATTGTGTACAAGGTTGTACAAGTGTGTACAAGGTTGTACAAGTGTGTACAAGGTTGTACAAGTGTGTACAAGGTTGTACAATTGTGTACAAGGTTGTACAATTGTGTACAAGGCTGTACAAGTGTGTACAAGGTTGTACAAGTGTGTACAAGGCTGTACAATTGTGTACAAGGTTGTACAAGTGTGTACAAGGTTGTACAAGTGTGTACAAGGTTGTACAATTGTGTACAAGACTGTACAAGTGTGTACAAAGTTGTGCAAGTGTAAACAAGGTTGTACAAGTGTGTACAAGGTTGTACAATTGTGTACAAGGTTGTACAAGTGTGTACAAGGGTGTACAATCGTGTACAAGGATGTACAAGTTTGTACAAGATTGTACAAGTGTGTACTGGGTTGTACAAGTGTGTACAAGATTGTATAAGTTTGTACAAGGTTGTACAAGTGTGTACAAGGGTGTACAAGTGTGTACAAATGTGTACAAGTGTGTACAGGGGTGTACAAGTTTGTACAAGGGTGTACAAGTTTTACAAGGTTGTACAAGTGTGTACAAGGTTGTACAAGTTGTGTACTGGGTTGTACAAGTGTGTACAAGATTGTATAAGTTTGTACAAGGTTGTACAAGTGTGTACAAGGGTGTACAAGTGTGTACAAATGTGTACAAGTGTGTACAGGGGTGTACAAGTTTGTACAAGGGTGTACAAGTTTTACAAGGTTGTACAAGTGTGTACAAGGTTGTACAAGTTGTGTACAAGGTTGTACATGTGTGTACAAGGGTGTACAAGTTTTTACAAGGTTGTACAAGTGTGTACAAGGGTGTAAAATCGTGTACAAGGATGTACAAGTTTGTACAAGTTTGTACAAGGTTGTACAAGTGTGTACAAGGATGTACAAGTTTGTACAAGGGTGTACAAGTGTGTACGATAAGTAAAAGTGTGTACAAGGGTGTACAAGGTTGTACAAGTGTGTACAAGGTTGTACAATTGTGTACAAGGCTGTACAAGTGTGTACAAGGTTGTACAATTGTGTACAAGGCTGTACAAGTGTGTACAAGATTGTACAAGTGTGTACAAGGTTGTACAAGTGTGTACAAGGATGTACAAGTTTGTACAAGGGTGTACAAGTGTGTACGATGTGTAAAAGTTTGTACAAGGGTGTACAAGGTTGTACAAGTGTGTACAAGGTTGTACAATTGTGTACAAGGCTGTACAAGTGTGTACAAGGTTGTACAATTTTGTACAAGGCTGTACAAGTGTGTACAAGGTTGTACAAGTGTGTACAAGGCTGTACAATTGTGTAAAGGTTGTACAAGTGTGTACAAGGTTGTACAAGTGTGTACAAGGTTGTACAATTGTGTACAAGGCTGTACAAGTGTGTACAAGGTTGTACAAGTGTGTACAAGGTTGTACAAGTGTGTACAAGGTTGTACAAGTGTGTACAAGGTTGTACAAGTGTGTACAAGGTTGTACAATTGTGTATCAGGTTGTACAAGTGTGTACAAGGTTGTACAAGTGTGTACAAGGGTGAACAATCGTGTACAAGGATGTACAAGTTTGTACAAGTTTGTACAAGTTTGTACAAGGTTGTACAAGTGTGTACAAGGATGTACAAGTTTGTACAAGGGTGCACAAGTGTGTACAAGGGTGTACAATCGTGTACAAGCTTGTACAAGTGTGTACAAGGGTGTACAGGTTTGTACAAGGTTGTACAAGGTTGTACAAGTGTGTACAAGGGTGTACAAATGTGTACAAGGATGTAAAAGTTTGTACAAGTGTGTACAAGTTTGTACAAGGTTGTACAAGTGTGTACAAGGTTTTACAATTGTGTACAAGGTTGTACAAGTTTGTACAAGGGAGTACAAGTTTGTACAAGATTGTATAAGTGTGTACTGGGTTGTACAAGTGTGTACAAGATTGTATAAGTTTGTACAAGGTTGTACAAGTGTGTACAAGGGTGTACAAGTGTGTACAAATGTGTACAAGTTTTACAAGGTTGTACAAGTGTGTACAAGGTTGTACAAGTTGTGTACAAGGTTGTACATGTGTGTACAAGGGTGTACAAGTTTTTACAAGGCTCTACAAGTGTGTACAAGGTTGTACAAGGCTGTACAAGTGTGTACAAGGTTGTACAAGGTTGTACAAGTGTGTACAAAGGTGTACAAGTTTTTACGAGGATGTACAAGTGTGTACAAGGTTGTACAAGTGTGTACAAGGCTGTACAATTGTGTACAAGGTTGTACAAGTGTGTACAAGGTTGTACAAGTGTGTACAAGGTTGTACAATTGTGTACAAGGCTGTACAAGTGTGTACAAGGTTGTACAAGTGTGTACAAGGCTGTACAATTGTGTACAAGGTTGTACAAGTGTGTACAAGGTTGTACAAGTGTGTACAAGGCTGTACAATTGTGTACAAGGCTGTACAAGTGTGTTCAAGGTTGTACAAGTGTGTACAAGGTTGTACAAGTGTGTACAAGGTTGTACAATTGTGTACAAGGTTGTACAAGTGTGTACAAGGTTGTACAAGTGTGTACAAGGTTGTACAAGTGTGTACAAGGTTGTACAAGTGTGTACAAGGTTGTACAAGTGTGTACAAGGTTGTACAAGTGTGTACAAGGTTGTACAAGTGTGTACAAGGTTGTACAAGTGTGTACAAGGTTGTACAAGTGTGTACAAGGTTGTACAAGTGTGTACAAGGTTGTACAAGTGTGTACAAGGTTGTACAAGTGTGTACAAGCTTGTACAAGTGTGTACAAGCTTGTACAAGTGTGTACAAGCTTGTACAAGTGTGTACAAGGTTGTACAAGTTTTTACAAGGTTGTACAAGTGTGTACAAGGGTGTAAAATCGTGTACAAGGATGTACAAGTTTGTACAAGTTTGTACAAGGTTGTACAAGTGTGTATAATGATGTACAAGTTTGTACAAGGGTGTACAAGTGTGTACGATAAGTAAAAGTGTGTACAAGGGTGTACAAGGTTGTACAAGTGTGTACAAGGTTTTACAATTGTGTACAAGGCTGTACAAGTGTGTACAAGGTTGTACAATTGTGTACAAGGCTGTACAAGTGTGTACAAGGTTGTACAAGTGTGTACAAGGTTGTACAAGTGTGTACAAGGTTGTACAAGTGTGTACAAGGTTTTACAAGTGTGTACAAGGTTGTACAAGTGTGTACAAGGTTGTACAAGTGTGTACAAGGTTGTACAAGTGTGTACAAGGTTGTACAAGTGTGTACAAGGTTGTACAAGTGTGTACAAGGTTGTACAAGTGTGTACAAGGTTGTACAAGTTTTTACAAGGTTGTACAAGTGTGTACAAGGGTGTAAAATCGTGTACAAGGATGTACAAGTTTGTACAAGGTTGTACAAGTGTGTACAAGGATGTACAAGTTTGTACAAGGGTGTACAAGTGTGTACGATAAGTAAAAGTGTGTACAAGGGTGTACAAGGTTGTACAAGTGTGTACAAGGTTGTACAATTGTGTACAAGGCTGTACAAGTGTGTACAAGGTTGTACAATTGTGTACAAGGCTGTACAAGTGTGTAAAAGGTTGTACAAGTGTGTACAAGGTTGTACAAGTGTGTACAAGGTTGTACAAGTGTGTACAAGGTTGTACAATTGTGTACAAGGTTGTACAAGTGTGTACAAGGTTGTACAAGTGTGTACGAGGTTGTACAATTGTGTACAAGGTTGTACAAGTGTGTACAAGGTTGTACAATTGTGTACAAGGCTGTACAAGTGTGTACAAGGTTGTACAAGGTTGTACAAGTGTGTACAAGGGTGTACAAGTTTTTACAAGGTTGTACAAGTGTGTACAAGGTTGTACAAGTGTGTACAAGGCTGTACAATTGTGTACAAGGTTGTACAAGTGTGTACAAGGTTGTACAAGTGTGTACAAGGTTGTACAATTGTGTACAAGGCTGTACAAGTGTGTACAAGGTTGTACAAGTGTGTACAAGGCTGTACAATTGTGTACAAGGTTGTACAAGTGTGTACAAGGTTGTACAAGTGTGTACAAGGTTGTACAATTGTGTACAAGACTGTACAAGTGTGTACAAAGTTGTGCAAGTGTGTACAAGGTTGTACAAGTGTGTACAAGGTTGTACAATTGTGTACAAGGTTGTACAAGTGTGTACAAGGTTGTACAAGTGTGTACAAGGGTGTACAATCGTGTACAATGATGTACAAGTTTGTACAAGATTTTACAAGTGTGTACTGGGTTGTACAAGTGTGTACAAGATTGTATAAGTTTGTACAAGGTTGTACAAGTGTGTACAAGGGTGTACAAGTGTGTACAAATGTGTACAAGTGTGTACAGGGGTGTACAAGTTTGTACAAGATTTTACAAGTGTGTACTGGGTTGTACAAGTGTGTACAAGATTGTATAAGTTTGTACAAGGTTGTACAAGTGTGTACAAGGGTGTACAAGTGTGTACAAATGTGTACAAGTGTGTACAGGGGTGTACAAGTTTGTACAAGGGTGTACAAGTTTTACAAGGTTGTACAAGTGTGTACAAGGTTGTACAAGTTGTGTACAAGGTTGTACATGTGTGTACAAGGGTGTACAAGTGTGTACAAGGTTGTACAAGTGTGTACAAGCTTGTACAAGTGTGTACAAGGGTGTACAAGTGTGTACAAGGTTGTACAAGTTTTTACAAGGTTGTACAAGTGTGTACAAGGGTGTAAAATCGTGTACAAGGATGTACAAGTTTGTACAAGTTTGTACAAGGTTGTACAAGTGTGTACAAGGATGTACAAGTTTGTACAAGGGTGTACAAGTGTGTACGATAAGTAAAAGTGTGTACAAGGGTGTACAAGATTGTACAAGTGTGTACAAGATTGTACAAGTGTGTACAAGATTGTACAAGTGTGTACAAGGTTGTACAAGTGTGTACAAGGATGTACAAGTTTGTACAAGGGTGTACAAGTGTGTACGATGTGTAAAAGTTTGTACAAGGGTGTACAAGGTTGTACAAGTGTGTACAAGGTTGTACAATTGTGTACAAGGCTGTACAAGTGTGTACAAGGATGTACAATTTTGTACAAGGCTGTACAAGTGTGTACAAGGTTGTACAAGTGTGTACAAGGCTGTACAATTGTGTACAAGGTTGTACAAGTGTGTACAAGGTTGTACAAGTGTGTACAAGGTTGTACAATTGTATACAAAGCTGTACAAGTGTGTACAAGGTTGTACAAGTGTGTACAAGGTTGTACAAGTGTGTACAAGGTTGTACAAGTGTGTACAAGGTTGTACAAGTGTGTACAAGGTTGTACAATTGTGTATCAGGTTGTACAAGTGTGTACAAGGTTGTACAAGTGTGTACAAGGGTGTACAATCGTGTACAAGGATGTACAAGTTTGTACAAGTTTGTACAAGTTTGTACAAGGTTGTACAAGTGTGTACAAGGATGTACAAGTTTGTACAAGGGTGCACAAGTGTGTACAAGGGTGTACAATCGTGTACAAGCTTGTACAAGTGTGTACAAGGGTGTACAGGTTTGTACAAGGTTGTACAAGGTTGTACAAGTGTGTACAAGGTTGTACAATCGTGTACAAGGCTGTACAAGTGTGTACAAGGTTGTACAAGGTTGTACAAGTGTGTACAAGGGTGTACAAGTTTTTACAAGGTTGTACAAGTGTGTACAAGGTTGTACAAGTGTGTACAAGGCTGTACAATTGTGTACAAGGTTGTACAAGTGTGTACAAGGTTGTACAAGTGTGTACAAGGTTGTACAATTGTGTACAAGGCTGTACAAGTGTGTACAAGGTTGTACAAGTGTGTACAAGGCTGTACAATTGTGTACAAGGTTGTACAAGTGTGTACAAGGTTGTACAAGTGTGTACAAGGTTGTACAATTGTGTACAAGACTGTACAAGTGTGTACAAAGTTGTGCAAGTGTGTACAAGGTTGTACAAGTGTGTACAAGGTTGTACAATTGTGTACAAGGTTGTACAAGTGTGTACAAGGTTGTACAAGTGTGTACAAGGTTTTACAAGTGTGTACAAGGGTGTACAATCGTGTACAATGATGTACAAGTTTGTACAAGATTTTACAAGTGTGTACTGGGTTGTACAAGTGTGTACAAGATTGTATAAGTTTGTACAAGGTTGTACAAGTGTGTACAAGGGTGTACAAGTGTGTACAAATGTGTACAAGTGTGTACAGGGGTGTACAAGTTTGTACAAGGGTGTACAAGTTTTACAAGGTTGTACAAGTGTGTACAAGGTTGTACAAGTTGTGTACTGGGTTGTACAAGTGTGTACAAGATTGTATAAGTTTGTACAAGGTTGTACAAGTGTGTACAAGGGTGTACAAGTGTGTACAAATGTGTACAAGTGTGTACAGGGGTGTACAAGTTTGTACAAGGGTGTACAAGTTTTACAAGGTTGTACAAGTGTGTACAAGGTTGTACAAGTTGTGTACAAGGTTGTACATGTGTGTACAAGGGTGTACAAGTGTGTAAAAGTGTGTACAAGGTTGTACAAGTGTGTACAAGCTTGTACAATTGTGTACAAGGGTGTACAAGTGTGTACAAGGTTGTACAAGTTTTTACAAGGTTGTACAAGTGTGTACAAGGGTGTAAAATCGTTTACAAGGATATACAAGTTTGTACAAGTTTGTACAAGGTTGTACAAGTGTGTACAAGGATGTACAAGTTTGTACAAGGGTGTACAAGTGTGTACGATAAGTAAAAGTGTGTACAAGGGTGTACAAGGTTGTACAAGTGTGTACAAGGTTGTACAATTGTGTACAAGGCTGTACAAGTGTGTACAAGGTTGTACAATTGTGTACAAGGCTGTACAAGTGTGTACAAGATTGTACAAGTGTGTACAAGATTGTACAAGTGTGTACAAGGTTGTACAAGTGTGTACAAGGATGTACAAGTTTGTACAAGGGTGTACAAGTGTGTACGATATGTAAAAGTTTGTACAAGGGTGTACAAGGTTGTACAAGTGTGTACAAGGTTGTACAATTGTGTACAAGGCTGTACAAGTGTGTACAAGGTTGTACAATTTTGTACAAGGCTGTACAAGTGTGTACAAGGTTGTACAAGTGTGTACAAGGCTGTACAATTGTGTACAAGGTTGTACAAGTGTGTACAAGGTTGTACAAGTGTGTACAAGGTTGTACAATTGTGTACAAGGCTGTACAAGTGTGTACAAGGTTGTACAAGTGTGTACAAGGTTGTACAAGTGTGTACAAGGTTGTACAAGTGTGTACAAGGTTGTACAAGTGTGTACAAAGTTGTACAATTGTGTATCAGGTTGTACAAGTGTTTACAAGGTTGTACAAGTGTGTACAAGGGTGTACAATCGTGTACAAGGATGTACAAGTTTGTACAAGTTTGTACAAGTTTGTACAAGTTTGTACAAGGTTGTACAAGTGTGTACAAGGATGTACAAGTTTGTACAAGGGTGCACAAGGGTGTACAAGGGTGTACAATCGTGTACAAGCTTGTACAAGTGTGTACAAGGGTGTACAGACTTGTACAAGGTTGTACAAGGTTGTACAAGGTTTTACAATTGTGTACAAGGTTGTACAAGTGTGTACAAGGTTGTACAAGTGTGTACAAGGTTGTACAAGTGTGTACAACTTGTACAAGTGTGTACAACGTTGTACAAGTGTGTACAAGGTTGTACAAGTTTGTACAAGGTTGTACAAGTGTGTACAAGTTTGTACAAGTGTGTACAAGTTTGTACAAGGTTGTACAAATGTATACAAGGGTGTACAAAAGTGTACAAGGGTTCACAAATTTGAACAAAGGTGTACAAGTGTATACAAGCTTGTACAAGTGTGTACAAGCATGTACAAGTGTGTACAAGGGTGTACAGGTTTGTACAAGGTTGTACAAGTGTGTACAAGGGTGTACAAGTGTGTACAAGGTTGTACAAGTGTGTACAAGCTTGTACAAGTGTGTACAAGGGTGTACAAGTGTGTACAAGGTTGTACAAGTTTTTACATGGTTGTACAAGTGTGTACAAGGTTGTACAAGTGTGTACAAGGTTGTACAAGTGTGTACAAGGTTGTACAAGTGTGTACAAGGTTGTACAAGAGTGTACAAGGTTGTACAAGTGTGTACAAGGTTGTACAAGTGTGTACAAGGTTGTACAAGTGTGTACAAGGTTGTACAAGTGTGTACAAGGTTGTACAAGTGTGTACAAGGTTGTACAAGTGTGTACAAGGTTGTACAAGTGTGTACAAGGTTGTACAAGTGTGTACAAGGTTGTACAAGTGTGTACAAGGTTGTACAAGTGTGTACAAGGTTGTACAAGTGTGTACAAGGTTGTACAAGTGTGTACAAGGGTGTACAAGTGTGTACAAGGTTGTACAAGTGTGTACAAGGGTGAAAAATCGTGTACAAGGATGTACAAGTTTGTACAAGTTTGTACAAGGTTGTACAAGTGTGTACAAGGATGTACAAGTTTGTACAAGGTTGTACAAGTGTGTACAAGGGTGAAAAATCGTGTACAAGGATGTACAAGTTTGTACAAGGTTGTACAAGGTTGTACAAGTGTGTACAAGGGTGTACAAGTTTTTACAAGGTTGTACAAGTGTGTACAAGGTTGTACAAGTGTGTACAAGGCTGTACAATTGTGTACAAGGTTGTACAAGTGTGTAAAGGTTGTACAAGTGTGTACAAGGTTGTACAATTGTGTACAAGGCTGTACAAGTGTGTACAAGGTTGTACAATTGTGTACAAGGCTGTACAATTGTGTACAAGGTTGTACAAGTGTGTACAATGTTGTACAAGTGTGTACAAGGTTGTACAATTGTGTACAAGACTGTACAAGTGTGTACAAAGTTGTGCAAGTGTGTACAAGGTTGTACAAGTGTGTACAAGGTTGTACAATTGTGTACAAGGTTGTACAAGTGTGTACAAGGTTGTACAAGTGTGTACAAGGGTGTACAATCGTGTACAATGATGTACAAGTTTGTACAAGATTTTACAAGTGTGTACTGGGTTGTACAAGTGTGTACAAGATTGTATAAGTTTGTACAAGGTTGTACAAGTGTGTACAAGGGTGTACAAGTGTGTACAAATGTGTACAAGTGTGTACAGGGGTGTACAAGTTTGTACAAGGGTGTACAAGTTTTACAAGGTTGTACAAGTGTGTACAAGGTTGTACAAGTTGTGTACTGGGTTGTACAAGTGTGTACAAGATTGTATAAGTTTGTACAAGGTTGTACAAGTGTGTACAAGGGTGTACAAGTGTGTACAAATGTGTACAAGTGTGTACAGGGGTGTACAAGTTTGTACAAGGGTGTACAAGTTTTACAAGGTTGTACAAGTGTGTACAAGGTTGTACAAGTTGTGTACAAGGTTGTACATGTGTGTACAAGGGTGTACAAGTGTGTACAAGGTTGTACAAGTGTGTACAAGCTTGTACAAGTGTGTACAAGGGTGTACAAGTGTGTACAAGGTTGTACAAGTTTTTACAAGGTTGTACAAGTGTGTACAAGGGTGTAAAATCGTGTACAAGGATGTACAAGTTTGTACAAGTTTGTACAAGGTTGTACAAGTGTGTACAAGGATGTACAAGTTTGTACAAGGGTGTACAAGTGTGTACGATAAGTAAAAGTGTGTACAAGGGTGTACAAGGTTGTACAAGTGTGTACAAGGTTGTACAATTGTGTACAAGGCTGTACAAGTGTGTACAAGGTTGTACAATTGTATACAAGGCTGTACAAGTGTGTACAAGGTTGTACAAGTGTGTACAAGGTTGTACAAGTGTGTACAAGGTTGTACAAGTGTGTACAAGGTTGTACAAGTGTGTACAAGGTTGTACAATTGTGTATCAGGTTGTACAAGTGTGTACAAGGTTGTACAAGTGTGTACAAGGGTGTACAATCGTGTACAAGGATGTACAAGTTTGTACAAGTTTGTATACAAGTTTGTACAAGGTTGTACAAGTGTGTACAAGGATGTACAAGTTTGTACAAGGGTGCACAAGTGTGTACAAGGGTGTACAATCGTGTACAAGCTTGTACAAGTGTGTACAAGGGTGTACAGGTTTGTACAAGGTTGTACAAGGTTGTACAAGTGTGTACAAGGTTGTACAATTGTGTACAAGGCTGTACAAGTGTGTACAAGGTTGTACAAGGTTGTACAAGTGTGTACAAGGGTGTACAAGTTTTTACAAGGTTGTACGAGTGTGTACAAGGTTGTACAAGTGTGTACAAGGCTGTACAATTGTGTACAAGGTTGTACAAGTGTGTACAAGGTTGTACAAGTGTGTACAAGGTTGTACAATTGTGTACAAGGCTGTACAAGTGTGTACAAGGTTGTACAAGTGTGTACAAGGCTGTACAATTGTGTACAAGGTTGTACAAGTGTGTACAAGGTTGTACAAGTGTGTACAAGGTTGTACAATTGTGTACAAGACTGTACAAGTGTGTACAAAGTTGTGCAAGTGTGTACAAGGTTGTACAAGTGTGTACAAGGTTGTACAATTGTGTACAAGGTTGTACAAGTGTGTACAAGGTTGTACAAGTGTGTACAAGGGTGTACAATCGTGTACAATGATGTACAAGTTTGTACAAGATTTTACAAGTGTGTACTGGGTTGTACAAGTGTGTACAAGATTGTATAAGTTTGTACAAGGTTGTACAAGTGTGTACAAGGGTGTACAAGTGTGTACAAATGTGTACAAGTGTGTACAGGGGTGTACAAGTTTGTACAAGGGTGTACAAGTTTTACAAGGTTGTACAAGTGTGTACAAGGTTGTACAAGTTGTGTACTGGGTTGTACAAGTGTGTACAAGATTGTATAAGTTTGTACAAGGTTGTACAAGTGTGTACAAGGGTGTACAAGTGTGTACAAATGTGTACAAGTGTGTACAGGGGTGTACAAGTTTGTACAAGGGTGTACAAGTTTTACAAGGTTGTACAAGTGTGTACAAGGTTGTACAAGTTGTGTACAAGGTTGTACATGTGTGTACAAGGGTGTACAAGTGTGTACAAGTGTGTACAAGGTTGTACAAGTGTGTACAAGCTTGTACAAGTGTGTACAAGGGTGTACAAGTGTGTACAAGGTTGTACAAGTTTTTACAAGGTTGTACAAGTGTGTACAAGGGTGTAAAATCGTGTACAAGGATGTACAAGTTTGTACAAGTTTGTACAAGGTTGTACAAGTGTGTACAAGGATGTACAAGTTTGTACAAGGGTGTACAAGTGTGTACGATAAGTAAAAGTGTGTACAAGGGTGTACAAGGTTGTACAAGTGTGTACAAGGTTGTACAATTGTGTACAAGGCTGTACAAGTGTGTACAAGGTTGTACAATTGTGTACAAGGCTGTACAAGTGTGTACAAGATTGTACAAGTGTGTACAAGATTGTACAAGTGTGTACAAGGTTGTACAAGTGTGTACAAGGATGTACAAGTTTGTACAAGGGTGTACAAGTGTGTACGATGTGTAAAAGTTTGTACAAGGGTGTACAAGGTTGTACAAGTGTGTACAAGGTTGTACAATTGTGTACAAGGCTGTACAAGTGTGTACAAGGTTGTACAATTTTGTACAAGGCTGTAAAAGTGTGTACAAGGTTGTACAAGTGTGTACAAGGTTGTACAATTGTGTACAAGGCTGTACAAGTGTGTACAAGGTTGTACAAGTGTGTACAAGGTTGTACAAGTGTGTACAAGGTTGTACAAGTGTGTACAAGGTTGTACAAGTGTGTACAAGGTTGTACAATTGTGTATCAGGTTGTACAAGTGTGTACAAGGTTGTACAAGTGTGTACAAGGGTGTACAATCGTGTACAAGGATGTACAAGTTTGTACAAGTTTGTACAAGTTTGTACAAGGTTGTACAAGTGTGTACAAGGATGTACAAGTTTGTACAAGGGTGCACAAGTGTGTACAAGGGTGTACAATCGTGTACAAGCTTGTACAAGTGTGTACAAGGGTGTACAGGTTTGTACAAGGTTGTACAAGGTTGTACAAGTGTGTACAAGGGTGTACAAATGTGTACAAGGATGTAAAAGTTTGTACAAGTGTGTACAAGTTTGTACAAGGTTGTACAAGTGTGTACAAGGTTTTACAATTGTGTACAAGGTTGTACAAGTGTGTACAAGGTTGTACAAGTGTGTACAAGGTTGTACAAGTGTGTACAACTTCTACAAGTGTGTACAACGTTGTACAAGTGTGTACAAGGTTGTACAAGTTTGTACAAGGTTGTACAAGTGTTTACAAGTTTGTACAAGTGTGTACAAGTTTGTACAAGGTTGTACAAATGTGTACAAGGGTGTACAAAAGTGTACAAGGGTTCACAAATTTGAACAAAGGTGTACAAGTGTATACAAGCTTGTACAAGTGTGTACAAGCATGTACAAGTGTGTACAAGGGTGTACAGGTTTGTACAAGGTTGTACAAGTGTGTACAAGGGTGTACAAGTGTGTACAAGGTTGTACAAGTGTGTACAAGCTTGTACAAGTGTGTACAAGGGTGTACAAGTGTGTACAACGTTGTACAAGTTTTTACATGGTTGTACAAGTGTGTACAAGGTTGTACAAGTGTGTACAAGGTTGTACAAGTGTGTACAAGGTTGTACAAGTGTGTACAAGGTTGTACAAGTGTGTACAAGGTTGTACAAGTGTGTACAAGGTTGTACAAGTGTGTACAAGGTTGTACAAGTGTGTACAAGGTTGTACAAGTGTGTACAAGGTTGTACAAGTGTGTACAAGGTTGTACAAGTGTGTACAAGGTTGTACAAGTGTGTACAAGGTTGTACAAGTGTGTACAAGGTTGTACAAGTGTGTACAAGGTTGTACAAGTGTGTACAAGGTTGTACAAGTGTGTACAAGGTTGTACAAGTGTGTACAAGGGTGTACAAGTGTGTACAAGGTTGTACAAGTGTGTACAAGGGTGAAAAATCGTGTACAAGGATGTACAAGTTTGTACAAGTTTGTACAAGGTTGTACAAGTGTGTACAAGGATGTACAAGTTTGTACAAGGTTGTACAAGTGTGTACAAGGGTGAAAAATCGTGTACAAGGATGTACAAGTTTGTATAAGGTTGTACAAGGTTGTACAAGTGTGTACAAGGGTGTACAAGTTTTTACAAGGTTGTACAAGTGTGTACAAGGTTGTACAAGTGTGTACAAGGCTGTACAATTGTGTACAAGGTTGTACAAGTGTGTACAAGGTTGTACAAGTGTGTACAAGGTTGTACAATTGTGTACAAGGCTGTACAAGTGTGTACAAGGTTGTACAAGTGTGTACAAGGCTGTACAATTGTGTACAAGGTTGTACAAGTGTGTACAAGGTTGTACAAGTGTGTACAAGGTTGTACAATTGTGTACAAGACTGTACAAGTGTGTACAAAGTTGTGCAAGTGTGTACAAGGTTGTACAAGTGTGTACAAGGTTGTACAATTGTGTACAAGGTTGTACAAGTGTGTACAAGTTTGTACAAGTGTGTACAAGGGTGTACAATCGTGTACAATGATGTACAAGTTTGTACAAGATTTTACAAGTGTGTACTGGGTTGTACAAGTGTGTACAAGATTGTATAAGTTTGTACAAGGTTGTACAAGTGTGTACAAGGGTGTACAAGTGTGTACAAATGTGTACAAGTGTGTACAGTAGTGTACAAGTTTGTACAAGGGTGTACAAGTTTTACAAGGTTGTACAAGTTGTGTACTGGGTTGTACAAGTGTGTACAAGATTGTATAAGTTTGTACAAGGTTGTACAAGTGTGTACAAGGGTGTACAAGTGTGTACAAATGTGTACAAGTGTGTACAGGGGTGTACAAGTTTGTACAAGGGTGTACAAGTTTTACAAGGTTGTACAAGTGTGTACAAGGTTGTACAAGTTGTGTACAAGGTTGTACATGTGTGTACAAGGGTGTACAAGTGTGTACAAGGTTGTACAAGTGTGTACAAGCTTGTACAAGTGTGTACAAGGGTGTACAAGTGTGTACAAGGTTGTACAAGTTTTTACAAGGTTGTACAAGTGTGTACAAGGGTGTAAAATCGTGTACAAGGATGTACAAGTTTGTACAAGTTTGTACAAGGTTGTACAAGTGTGTACAAGGATGTACAAGTTTGTACAAGGGTGTACAAGTGTGTACGATAAGTAAAAGTGTGTACAAGGGTGTACAAGGTTGTACAAGTGTGTACAAGGTTGTACAATTGTGTACAAGGCTGTACAAGTGTGTACAAGGTTGTACAATTGTGTACAAGGCTGTACAAGTGTGTACAAGATTGTACAAATGTGTACAAGATTGTACAAGTGTGTACAAGGTTGTACAAGTGTGTACAAGGATGTACAAGTTTGTACAAGGGTGTACAAGTGTGTACGATGTGTAAAAGTTTGTACAAGGGTGTACAAGGTTGTACAAGTGTGTACAAGGTTGTACAATTGTGTACAAGGCTGTACAAGTGTGTACAAGGTTGTACAATTTTGTACAAGGCTGTACAAGTGTGTACAAGTTGTACAAGTGTGTACAAGGCTGTACAATTGTGTACAAGGTTGTACAAGTGTGTACAAGGTTGTACAAGTGTGTACAAGGTTGTACAATTGTATACAAGGCTGTACAAGTGTGTACAAGGTTGTACAAGTGTGTACAAGGTTGTACAAGTGTGTACAAGGTTGTACAAGTGTGTACAAGGTTGTACAAGTGTGTACAAGGTTGTACAAGTGTGTACAAGGTTGTACAATTGTGTATCAGGTTGTACAAGTGTGTACAAGGTTGTACAAGTGTGTACAAGGGTGTACAATCGTGTACAAGGATGTACAAGTTTGTACAAGTTTGTACAAGTTTGTACAAGGTTGTACAAGTGTGTACAAGGATGTACAAGTTTGTACAAGGGTGCACAAGTGTGTACAAGGGTGTACAATCGTGTACAAGCTTGTACAAGTGTGTACAAGGGTGTACAGGTTTGTACAAGGTTGTACAAGGTTGTACAAGTGTGTACAAGGTTGTACAATTGTGTACAAGGCTGTACAAGTGTGTACAAGGTTGTACAAGGTTGTACAAGTGTGTACAAGGGTGTACAAGTTTTTACAAGGTTGTACAAGTGTGTACAAGGTTGTACAAGTGTGTACAAGGCTGTACAATTGTGTACAAGGTTGTACAAGTGTGTACAAGGTTGTACAAGTGTGTACAAGGTTGTACAATTGTGTACAAGGCTGTACAAGTGTGTACAAGGTTGTACAAGTGTGTACAAGGCTGTACAATTGTGTACAAGGTTGTACAAGTGTGTACAAGGTTGTACAAGTGTGTACAAGGTTGTACAATTGTGTACAAGACTGTACAAGTGTGTACAAAGTTGTGCAAGTGTGTACAAGGTTGTACAAGTGTGTACAAGGTTGTACAATTGTGTACAAGGTTGTACAAGTGTGTACAAGGTTGTACAAGTGTGTACAAGGGTGTACAATCGTGTACAATGATGTACAAGTTTGTACAAGATTTTACAAGTGTGTACTGGGTTGTACAAGTGTGTACAAGATTGTATAAGTTTGTACAAGGTTGTACAAGTGTGTACAAGGGTGTACAAGTGTGTACAAATGTGTACAAGTGTGTACAGGGGTGTACAAGTTTGTACAAGGGTGTACAAGTTTTACAAGGTTGTACAAGTGTGTACAAGGTTGTACAAGTTGTGTACTGGGTTGTACAAGTGTGTACAAGATTGTATAAGTTTGTACAAGGTTGTACAAGTGTGTACAAGGGTGTACAAGTGTGTACAAATGTGTACAAGTGTGTACAGGGGTGTACAAGTTTGTACAAGGGTGTACAAGTTTTACAAGGTTGTACAAGTGTGTACAAGGTTGTACAAGTTGTGTACAAGGTTGTACATGTGTGTACAAGGGTGTACAAGTGTGTACAAGTGTGTACAAGGTTGTACAAGTGTGTACAAGCTTGTACAAGTGTGTACAAGGGTGTACAAGTGTGTACAAGGTTGTACAAGTTTTTACAAGGTTGTACAAGTGTGTACAAGGGTGTAAAATCGTGTACAAGGATGTACAAGTTTGTACAAGTTTGTACAAGGTTGAACAAGTGTGTACAAGGATGTACAAGTTTGTACAAGGGTGTACAAGTGTGTACGATAAGTAAAAGTGTGTACAAGGGTGTACAAGGTTGTACAAGTGTGTACAAGGTTGTACAATTGTGTACAAGGCTGTACAAGTGTGTACAAGGTTGTACAATTGTGTACAAGGCTGTACAAGTGTGTACAAGATTGTACAAGTGTGTACAAGATTGTACAAGTGTGTACAAGGTTGTACAAGTGTGTACAAGGATGTACAAGTTTGTACAAGAGTGTACAAGTGTGTACGATGTGTAAAAGTTTGTACAAGGGTGTACAAGGTTGTACAAGTGTGTAAAAGGTTGTACAATTGTGTACAAGGCTGTACAAGTGTGTACAAGGTTGTACAATTTTGTACAAGGCTGTACAAGTGTGTACAAGGTTGTACAAGTGTGTACAAGGCTGTACAATTGTGTACAAGGTTGTACAAGTGTGTACAAGGTTGTACAAGTGTGTACAAGGTTGTACAAGTGTGTACAAGGTTGTACAAGTGTGTACAAGGTTGTACAAGTGTGTACAAGGTTGTACAAGTGTGTACAAGGTTGTACAATTGTGTATCAGGTTGTACAAGTGTGTACAAGGTTGTACAAGTGTGTACAAGGGTGTACAATCGTGTACAAGGATGTACAAGTTTGTACAAGTTTGTACAAGTTTGTACAAGGTTGTACAAGTGTGTACAAGGATGTACAAGTTTGTACAAGGGTGCACAAGTGTGTACAAGGGTGTACAATCGTGTACAAGCTTGTACAAGTGTGTACAAGGGTGTACAGGTGTGTACAAGGTTGTACAAGGTTGTACAAGTGTGTACAAGGGTGTACAAATGTGTACAAGGATGTAAAAGTTTGTACAAGTGTGTACAAGTTTGTACAAGGTTGTACAAGTGTGTACAAGGTTTTACAATTGTGTACAAGGTTGTACAAGTGTGTACAAGGTTGTACAAGTGTGTACAAGGTTGTACAAGTTTGTACAACTTGTACAAGTGTGTACAACGTTGTACAAGTGTGTACAAGGTTGTACAAGTTTGTACAAGGTTGTACAAGTGTGTACAAGTTTGTACAAGTTTGTACAAGTTTGTACAAGGTTGTACAAATGTGTACAAGGGTGTACAAAAGTGTACAAGGGTTCACAAATTTGAACAAAGGTGTACAAGTGTATACAAGCTTGTACAAGTGTGTACAAGCATGTACAAGTGTGTACAAGGGTGTACAGGTTTGTACAAGGTTGTACAAGTGTGTACAAGGGTGTACAAGTGTGTACAAGGTTGTACAAGTGTGTACAAGCTTGTACAAGTGTGTACAAGGGTGTACAAGTGTGTACAAGGTTGTACAAGTTTTTACATGGTTGTACAAGTGTGTACAAGGTTGTACAGGTTTGTACAAGGTTGTACAAGTGTGTACAAGGGTGTACAAGAGTGTACAAGGTTGTACAAGTGTGTACAAGGTTGTACAAGTGTGTACAAGGTTGTACAAGTGTGTAAGGTTGTACAAGTGTGTACAAGGTTGTACAAGTGTGTACAAGGTTGTACAAGTGTGTACAAGGTTGTACAAGTGTGTACAAGGTTGTACAAGTGTGTATAAGGTTGTACAAGTGTGTACAAGGTTGTACAAGTGTGTACAAAGTTGTACAAGTGTGTACAAGGTTGTACAAGTGTGTACAAGGGTGTACAAGTGTGTACAAGGTTGTACAAGTGTGTACAAGGGTGAAAAATCGTGTACAAGGATGTACAAGTTTGTACAAGTTTGTACAAGGATGTACAAGTTTGTACAAGGGTGTACAAGTGTGTACGATGTGTAAAAGTTTGTACAAGGGTGTACAAGGTTGTACAAGTGTGTACAAGGTTGTACAATTGTGTACAAGGCTGTACAATTTTGTACAAGGCTGTACAAGTGTGTACAAGGTTGTACAATTGTGTACAAGGCTGTACAATTGTGTACAAGGTTGTACAAGTGTGTACAAGGTTGTACAAGTGTGTACAAGGTTGTACAATTGTGTACAAGGCTGTACAAGTGTGTACAAGGTTGTACAAGTGTGTACAAGGTTGTACAAGTGTGTACAAGGTTGTACAAGTGTGTACAAGGTTGGACAAGTGTGTACAAGGTTGTACAAGTGTGTACAAGGTTGTACAAGTGTGTACAAGGTTGTACAATTGTGTGTCAGGTTGTACAAGTGTGTACAAGGTTGTACAAGTGTGTACAAGGGTGTACAATCGTGTACAAGGATGTACAAGTTTTTACAAGTTTGTACAAGTTTGTACAAGGTTGTACAAGTGTGTACAAGGATGTACAAGTTTGTACAAGGGAGTACAAGTTTGTACAAGATTGTACAAGTGTGTACTGGGTTGTACAAGTGTGTACAAGATTGTATAAGTTTGTACAAGGTTGTACAAGTGTGTACAAGGGTGTACAAGTGTGTACAAATGTGTACAAGTTTTACAAGGTTGTACAAGTGTGTACAAGGTTGTACAAGTTGTGTACAAGGTTGTACATGTGTGTACAAGGGTGTACAAGTTTTAACAAGGCTGTACAAGTGTGTACAAGGTTGTACAAGGCTGTACAAGTGTGTACAAGGTTGTACAAGTTGTACAAGTGTGTACAAGGGTGTACAAGTTTTTACAAGGTTGTACAAGTGTGTACAAGGTTGTACAAGTGTGTACAAGGCTGTACAATTGTGTACAAGGTTGTACAAGTGTGTACAAGGTTGTACAAGTGTGTACAAGGTTGTACAATTGTGTACAAGGCTGTACAAGTGTGTACAAGGTTGTACAAGTGTGTACAAGGCTGTACAATTGTGTACAAGGTTGTACAAGTGTGTACAAGGTTGTACAAGTGTGTACAAGGTTGTACAATTGTGTACAAGGCTGTACAAGTGTGTTCAAGGTTGTACAAGTGTGTACAAGGTTGTACAAGTGTGTACAAGGGTGTACAATTGTGTACAAGGATGTAAAAGTGTGTACAAGGTTGTACAAGTGTGTACAAGGATGTACAAGTTTGTACAAGGGCTGTACAAGTGTGTACGATGTGTAAAAGTTTGTACAAGGTTGTACAAGTTTGTACAAGTGTGTACAAGGTTGTACAATTGTGTACAAGGCTGTACAAGTGTGTACAAGGTTGTACAATTGTGTACAAGGCTGTACAAGTGTGTACAAGATTGTACAAGTGTGTACAAGATTGTACAAGTGTGTACAAGGTTGTACAAGTGTGTACAAGGATGTACAAGTTTGTACAAGGGTGTACAAGTGTGTACGATGTGTAAAAGTTTGTACAAGGGTGTACAAGGTTGTACAAGTGTGTACAAGGTTGTACAATTGTGTACAAGGCTGTACAAGTGTGTACAAGGTTGTACAATTTTGTACAAGGCTGTAAAAGTGTGTACAAGGTTGTACAAGTGTGTACAAGGTTGTACAATTGTGTACAAGGCTGTACAAGTGTGTACAAGGTTGTACAAGTGTGTACAAGGTTGTACAAGTGTGTACAAGGTTGTACAAGTGTGTACAAGGTTGTACAAGTGTGTACAAGGTTGTACAATTGTGTATCAGGTTGTACAAGTGTGTACAAGGTTGTACAAGTGTGTACAAGGGTGTACAATCGTGTACAAGGATGTACAAGTTTGTACAAGTTTGTACAAGTTTGTACAAGGTTGTACAAGTGTGTACAAGGATGTACAAGTTTGTACAAGGGTGCACAAGTGTGTACAAGGGTGTACAATCGTGTACAAGCTTGTACAAGTGTGTACAAGGGTGTACAGGTTTGTACAAGGTTGTACAAGGTTGTACAAGTGTGTACAAGGGTGTACAAATGTGTACAAGGATGTAAAAGTTTGTACAAGTGTGTACAAGTTTGTACAAGGTTGTACAAGTGTGTACAAGGTTTTACAATTGTGTACAAGGTTGTACAAGTGTGTACAAGGTTGTACAAGTGTGTACAAGGTTGTACAAGTGTGTACAACTTCTACAAGTGTGTACAACGTTGTACAAGTGTGTACAAGGTTGTACAAGTTTGTACAAGGTTGTACAAGTGTTTACAAGTTTGTACAAGTGTGTACAAGTTTGTACAAGGTTGTACAAATGTGTACAAGGGTGTACAAAAGTGTACAAGGGTTCACAAATTTGAACAAAGGTGTACAAGTGTATACAAGCTTGTACAAGTGTGTACAAGCATGTACAAGTGTGTACAAGGGTGTACAGGTTTGTACAAGGTTGTACAAGTGTGTACAAGGGTGTACAAGTGTGTAAAAGGTTGTAAAAGTGTGTACAAGCTTGTACAAGTGTGTACAAGGGTGTACAAGTGTGTACAACGTTGTACAAGTTTTTACATGGTTGTACAAGTGTGTACAAGGTTGTACAAGTGTGTACAAGGTTGTACAAGTGTGTACAAGGTTGTACAAGTGTGTACAAGGTTGTACAAGTGTGTACAAGGTTGTACAAGTGTGTACAAGGTTGTACAAGTGTGTACAAGGTTGTACAAGTGTGTACAAGGTTGTACAAGTGTGTACAAGGTTGTACAAGTGTGTACAAGGTTGTACAAGTGTGTACAAGGTTGTACAAGTGTGTACAAGGTTGTACAAGTGTGTACAAGGTTGTACAAGTGTGTACAAGGTTGTACAAGTGTGTACAAGGTTGTACAAGTGTGTACAAGGTTGTACAAGTGTGTACAAGGGTGTACAAGTGTGTACAAGGTTGTACAAGTGTGTACAAGGGTGAAAAATCGTGTACAAGGATGTACAAGTTTGTACAAGTTTGTACAAGGTTGTACAAGTGTGTACAAGGATGTACAAGTTTGTACAAGGTTGTACAAGTGTGTACAAGGGTGAAAAATCGTGTACAAGGATGTACAAGTTTGTACAAGGTTGTACAAGGTTGAACAAGTGTGTACAAGGATGTACAAGTTTGTACAAGGGTGTACAAGTGTGTACGATAAGTAAAAGTGTGTACAAGGGTGTACAAGGTTGTACAAGTGTGTACAAGGTTGTACAATTGTGTACAAGGCTGTACAAGTGTGTACAAGGTTGTACAATTGTGTACAAGGCTGTACAAGTGTGTACAAGATTGTACAAGTGTGTACAAGGTTGTACAAGTGTGTACAAGGATGTACAAGTTTGTACAAGAGTGTACAAGTGTGTACGATGTGTAAAAGTTTGTACAAGGGTGTACAAGGTTGTACAAGTGTGTAAAAGGTTGTACAATTGTGTACAAGGCTGTACAAGTGTGTACAAGGTTGTACAATTTTGTACAAGGCTGTACAAGTGTGTACAAGGTTGTACAAGTGTGTACAAGGCTGTACAATTGTGTACAAGGTTGTACAAGTGTGTACAAGGTTGTACAAGTGTGTACAAGGTTGTACAAGTGTGTACAAGGTTGTACAAGTGTGTACAAGGTTGTACAAGTGTGTACAAGGTTGTACAAGTGTGTACAAGGTTGTACAATTGTGTATCAGGTTGTACAAGTGTGTACAAGGTTGTACAAGTGTGTACAAGGGTGTACAATCGTGTACAAGGATGTACAAGTTTGTACAAGTTTGTACAAGTTTGTACAAGGTTGTACAAGTGTGTACAAGGATGTACAAGTTTGTACAAGGGTGCACAAGTGTGTACAAGGGTGTACAATCGTGTACAAGCTTGTACAAGTGTGTACAAGGGTGTACAGGTGTGTACAAGGTTGTACAAGGTTGTACAAGTGTGTACAAGGGTGTACAAATGTGTACAAGGATGTAAAAGTTTGTACAAGTGTGTACAAGTTTGTACAAGGTTGTACAAGTGTGTACAAGGTTTTACAATTGTGTACAAGGTTGTACAAGTGTGTACAAGGTTGTACAAGTGTGTACAAGGTTGTACAAGTTTGTACAACTTGTACAAGTGTGTACAACGTTGTACAAGTGTGTACAAGGTTGTACAAGTTTGTACAAGGTTGTACAAGTGTGTACAAGTTTGTACAAGTGTGTACAAGTTTGTACAAGGTTGTACAAATGTGTACAAGGGTGTACAAAAGTGTACAAGGGTTCACAAATTTGAACAAAGGTGTACAAGTGTATACAAGCTTGTACAAGTGTGTACAAGCATGTACAAGTGTGTACAAGGGTGTACAGGTTTGTACAAGGTTGTACAAGTGTGTACAAGGGTGTACAAGTGTGTACAAGGTTGTACAAGTGTGTACAAGCTTGTACAAGTGTGTACAAGGGTGTACAAGTGTGTACAAGGTTGTACAAGTTTTTACATGGTTGTACAAGTGTGTACAAGGTTGTACAAGTGTGTACAAGGTTGTACAAGTGTGTACAAGGTTGTACAAGTGTGTACAAGGTTGTACAAGAGTGTACAAGGTTGTACAAGTGTGTACAAGGTTGTACAAGTGTGTACAAGGTTGTACAAGTGTGTACAAGGTTGTACAAGTGTGTACAAGGTTGTACAAGTGTGTACAAGGTTGTACAAGTGTGTACAAGGTTGTACAAGTGTGTACAAGGTTGTACAAGTGTGTATAAGGTTGTACAAGTGTGTACAAGGTTGTACAAGTGTGTACAAAGTTGTACAAGTGTGTACAAGGTTGTACAAGTGTGTACAAGGGTGTACAAGTGTGTACAAGGTTGTACAAGTGTGTACAAGGGTGAAAAATCGTGTACAAGGATGTACAAGTTTGTACAAGTTTGTACAAGGATGTACAAGTTTGTACAAGGGTGTACAAGTGTGTACGATGTGTAAAAGTTTGTACAAGGGTGTACAAGGTTGTACAAGTGTGTACAAGGTTGTACAATTGTGTACAAGGCTGTACAATTTTGTACAAGGCTGTACAAGTGTGTACAAGGTTGTACAATTGTGTACAAGGCTGTACAATTGTGTACAAGGTTGTACAAGTGTGTACAAGGTTGTACAAGTGTGTACAAGGTTGTACAATTGTGTACAAGGCTGTACAAGTGTGTACAAGGTTGTACAAGTGTGTACAAGGTTGTACAAGTGTGTACAAGGTTGGACAAGTGTGTACAAGGTTGTACAAGTGTGTACAAGGTTGTACAAGTGTGTACAAGGTTGTACAATTGTGTGTCAGGTTGTACAAGTGTGTACAAGGTTGTACAAGTGTGTACAAGGGTGTATTATCGTGTACAAGGATGTACAAGTTTTTACAAGTTTGTACAAGTTTGTACAAGGTTGTACAAGTGTGTACAAGGATGTACAAGTTTGTACAAGGGAGTACAAGTTTGTACAAGATTGTACAAGTGTGTACTGGGTTGTACAAGTGTGTACAAGATTGTATAAGTTTGTACAAGGTTGTACAAGTGTGTACAAGGGTGTACAAGTGTGTACAAATGTGTACAAGTTTTACAAGGTTGTACAAGTGTGTACAAGGTTGTACAAGTTGTGTACAAGGTTGTACATGTGTGTACAAGGGTGTACAAGTTTTAACAAGGCTGTACAAGTGTGTACAAGGTTGTACAAGGTTGTACAAGGCTGTACAAGTGTGTACAAGGTTGTACAAGTTGTACAAGTGTGTACAAGGGTGTACAAGTTTTTACAAGGTTGTACAAGTGTGTACAAGGTTGTACAAGTGTGTACAAGGCTGTACAATTGTGTACAAGGTTGTACAAGTGTGTACAAGGTTGTACAAGTGTGTACAAGGTTGTACAATTGTGTACAAGGCTGTACAAGTGTGTACAAGGTTGTACAAGTGTGTACAAGGCTGTACAATTGTGTACAAGGTTGTACAAGTGTGTACAAGGTTGTACAAGTGTGTACAAGGTTGTACAATTGTGTACAAGGCTGTACAAGTGTGTTCAAGGTTGTACAAGTGTGTACAAGGTTGTACAAGTGTGTACAAGGGTGTACAATTGTGTACAAGGATGTAAAAGTGTGTACAAGGTTGTACAAGTGTGTACAAGGATGTACAAGTTTGTACAAGGGCTGTACAAGTGTGTACGATGTGTAAAAGTTTGTACAAGGTTGTACAAGTTTGTACAAGTGTGTACAAGGTTGTACAATTGTGTACAAGGCTGTACAAGTGTGTACAAGGTTGTACAATTGTGTACAAGGCTGTACAAGTGTGTACAAGATTGTACAAGTGTGTACAAGATTGTACAAGTGTGTACAAGGTTGTACAAGTGTGTACAAGGATGTACAAGTTTGTACAAGGGTGTACAAGTGTGTACGATGTGTAAAAGTTTGTACAAGGGTGTACAAGGTTGTACAAGTGTGTACAAGGTTGTACAATTGTGTACAAGGCTGTACAAGTGTGTACAAGGTTGTACAATTTTGTACAAGGCTGTAAAAGTGTGTACAAGGTTGTACAAGTGTGTACAAGGTTGTACAATTGTGTACAAGGCTGTACAAGTGTGTACAAGGTTGTACAAGTGTGTACAAGGTTGTACAAGTGTGTACAAGGTTGTACAAGTGTGTACAAGGGTGTACAATCGTGTACAAGGATGTACAAGTTTGTACAAGTTTGTACAAGTTTGTACAAGGTTGTACAAGTGTGTACAAGGATGTACAAGTTTGTACAAGGGTGCACAAGTGTGTACAAGGGTGTACAATCGTGTACAAGCTTGTACAAGTGTGTACAAGGGTGTACAGGTTTGTACAAGGTTGTACAAGGTTGTACAAGTGTGTACAAGGGTGTACAAATGTGTACAAGGATGTAAAAGTTTGTACAAGTGTGTACAAGTTTGTACAAGGTTGTACAAGTGTGTACAAGGTTTTACAATTGTGTACAAGGTTGTACAAGTGTGTACAAGGTTGTACAAGTGTGTACAAGGTTGTACAAGTGTGTACAAGGTTGTACAAGTGTGTACAACTTCTACAAGTGTGTACAACGTTGTACAAGTGTGTACAAGGTTGTACAAGTTTGTACAAGGTTGTACAAGTGTTTACAAGTTTGTACAAGTGTGTACAAGTTTGTACAAGGTTGTACAAATGTGTACAAGGGTGTACAAAAGTGTACAAGGGTTCACAAATTTGAACAAAGGTGTACAAGTGTATACAAGCTTGTACAAGTGTGTACAAGCATGTACAAGTGTGTACAAGGGTGTACAGGTTTGTACAAGGTTGTACAAGTGTGTACAAGGGTGTACAAGTGTGTACAAGGTTGTACAAGTGTGTACAAGCTTGTACAAGTGTGTACAAGGGTGTACAAGTGTGTACAACGTTGTACAAGTTTTTACATGGTTGTACAAGTGTGTACAAGGTTGTACAAGTGTGTACAAGGTTGTACAAGTGTGTACAAGGTTGTACAAGTGTGTACAAGGTTGTACAAGTGTGTACAAGGTTGTACAAGTGTGTACAAGGTTGTACAAGTGTGTACAAGGTTGTACAAGTGTGTACAAGGTTGTACAAGTGTGTACAAGGTTGTACAAGTGTGTACAAGGTTGTACAAGTGTGTACAAGGTTGTACAAGTGTGTACAAGGGTGTACAAGTGTGTACAAGGTTGTACAAGTGTGTACAAGGGTGAAAAATCGTGTACAAGGATGTACAAGTTTGTACAAGTTTGTACAAGGTTGTACAAGTGTGTACAAGGATGTACAAGTTTGTACAAGGTTGTACAAGTGTGTACAAGGGTGAAAAATCGTGTACAAGGATGTACAAGTTTGTACAAGGTTGTACAAGGTTGTACAAGTGTGTACAAGGGTGTACAAGTTTTTACAAGGTTGTACAAGTGTGTACAAGGTTGTACAAGTGTGTACAAGGCTGTACAATTGTGTACAAGGTTGTACAAGTGTGTACAAGGTTGTACAAGTGTGTACAAGGTTGTACAATTGTGTACAAGGCTGTACAAGTGTGTACAAGGTTGTACAAGTGTGTACAAGGCTGTACAATTGTGTACAAGGTTGTACAAGTGTGTACAAGGTTGTACAAGTGTGTACAAGGTTGTACAATTGTGTACAAGACTGTACAAGTGTGTACAAAGTTGTGCAAGTGTGTACAAGGTTGTACAAGTGTGTACAAGGTTGTACAATTGTGTACAAGGTTGTACAAGTGTGTACAAGTTTGTACAAGTGTGTACAAGGGTGTACAATCGTGTACAATGATGTACAAGTTTGTACAAGATTTTACAAGTGTGTACTGGGTTGTACAAGTGTGTACAAGATTGTATAAGTTTGTACAAGGTTGTACAAGTGTGTACAAGGGTGTACAAGTGTGTACAAATGTGTACAAGTGTGTACAGTAGTGTACAAGTTTGTACAAGGGTGTACAAGTTTTACAAGGTTGTACAAGTGTGTACAAGGTTGTACAAGTTGTGTACTGGGTTGTACAAGTGTGTACAAGATTGTATAAGTTTGTACAAGGTTGTACAAGTGTGTACAAGGGTGTACAAGTGTGTACAAATGTGTACAAGTGTGTACAGGGGTGTACAAGTTTGTAAAAGGGTGTACAAGTTTTACAAGGTTGTACAAGTGTGTACAAGGTTGTACAAGTTGTGTACAAGGTTGTACATGTGTGTACAAGGGTGTACAAGTGTGTACAAGGTTGTACAAGTGTGTACAAGCTTGTACAAGTGTGTACAAGGGTGTACAAGTGTGTACAAGGTTGTACAAGTTTTTACAAGGTTGTACAAGTGTGTACAAGGGTGTAAAATCGTGTACAAGGATGTACAAGTTTGTACAAGTTTGTACAAGGTTGTACAAGTGTGTACAAGGATGTACAAGTTTGTACAAGGGTGTACAAGTGTGTACGATAAGTAAAAGTGTGTACAAGGGTGTACAAGGTTGTACAAGTGTGTACAAGGTTGTACAATTGTGTACAAGGCTGTACAAGTGTGTACAAGGTTGTACAATTGTGTACAAGGCTGTACAAGTGTGTACAAGATTGTACAAATGTGTACAAGATTGTACAAGTGTGTACAAGGTTGTACAAGTGTGTACAAGGATGTACAAGTTTGTACAAGGGTGTACAAGTGTGTACGATGTGTAAAAGTTTGTACAAGGGTGTACAAGGTTGTACAAGTGTGTACAAGGTTGTACAATTGTGTACAAGGCTGTACAAGTGTGTACAAGGTTGTACAATTTTGTACAAGGCTGTACAAGTGTGTACAAGGTTGTACAAGTGTGTACAAGGCTGTACAATTGTGTACAAGGTTGTACAAGTGTGTACAAGGTTGTACAAGTGTGTACAAGGTTGTACAATTGTATACAAGGCTGTACAAGTGTGTACAAGGTTGTACAAGTGTGTACAAGGTTGTACAAGTGTGTACAAGGTTGTACAAGTGTGTACAAGGTTGTACAAGTGTGTACAAGGTTGTACAAGTGTGTACAAGGTTGTACAATTGTGTATCAGGTTGTACAAGTGTGTACAAGGTTGTACAAGTGTGTACAAGGGTGTACAATCGTGTACAAGGATGTACAAGTTTGTACAAGTTTGTACAAGTTTGTACAAGGTTGTACAAGTGTGTACAAGGATGTACAAGTTTGTACAAGGGTGCACAAGTGTGTACAAGGGTGTACAATCGTGTACAAGCTTGTACACGTGTGTACAAGGGTGTACAGGTTTGTACAAGGTTGTACAAGGTTGTACAAGTGTGTACAAGGTTGTACAATTGTGTACAAGGCTGTACAAGTGTGTACAAGGTTGTACAAGGTTGTACAAGTGTGTACAAGGGTGTACAAGTTTTTACAAGGTTGTACAAGTGTGTACAAGGTTGTACAAGTGTGTACAAGGCTGTACAATTGTGTACAAGGTTGTACAAGTGTGTACAAGGTTGTACAAGTGTGTACAAGGTTGTACAATTGTGTACAAGGCTGTACAAGTGTGTACAAGGTTGTACAAGTGTGTACAAGGCTGTACAATTGTGTACAAGGTTGTACAAGTGTGTACAAGGTTGTACAAGTGTGTACAAGGTTGTACAATTGTGTACAAGACTGTACAAGTGTGTACAAAGTTGTGCAAGTGTGTACAAGGTTGTACAAGTGTGTACAAGGTTGTACAATTGTGTACAAGGTTGTACAAGTGTGTACAAGGTTGTACAAGTGTGTACAAGGGTGTACAATCGTGTACAATGATGTACAAGTTTGTACAAGATTTTACAAGTGTGTACTGGGTTGTACAAGTGTGTACAAGATTGTATAAGTTTGTACAAGGTTGTACAAGTGTGTACAAGGGTGTACAAGTGTGTACAAATGTGTACAAGTGTGTACAGGGGTGTACAAGTTTGTACAAGGGTGTACAAGTTTTACAAGGTTGTACAAGTGTGTACAAGGTTGTACAAGTTGTGTACTGGGTTGTACAAGTGTGTACAAGATTGTATAAGTTTGTACAAGGTTGTACAAGTGTGTACAAGGGTGTACAAGTGTGTACAAATGTGTACAAGTGTGTACAGGGGTGTACAAGTTTGTACAAGGGTGTACAAGTTTTACAAGGTTGTACAAGTGTGTACAAGGTTGTACAAGTTGTGTACAAGGTTGTACATGTGTGTACAAGGGTGTACAAGTGTGTACAAGTGTGTACAAGGTTGTACAAGTGTGTACAAGCTTGTACAAGTGTGTACAAGGGTGTACAAGTGTGTACAAGGTTGTACAAGTTTTTACAAGGTTGTACAAGTGTGTACAAGGGTGTAAAATCGTGTACAAGGATGTACAAGTTTGTACAAGTTTGTACAAGGTTGAACAAGTGTGTACAAGGATGTACAAGTTTGTACAAGGGTGTACAAGTGTGTACGATAAGTAAAAGTGTGTACAAGGGTGTACAAGGTTGTACAAGTGTGTACAAGGTTGTACAATTGTGTACAAGGCTGTACAAGTGTGTACAAGGTTGTACAATTGTGTACAAGGCTGTACAAGTGTGTACAAGATTGTACAAGTGTGTACAAGATTGTACAAGTGTGTACAAGGTTGTACAAGTGTGTACAAGGATGTACAAGTTTGTACAAGAGTGTACAAGTGTGTACGATGTGTAAAAGTTTGTACAAGGGTGTACAAGGTTGTACAAGTGTGTAAAAGGTTGTACAATTGTGTACAAGGCTGTACAAGTGTGTACAAGGTTGTACAATTTTGTACAAGGCTGTACAAGTGTGTACAAGGTTGTACAAGTGTGTACAAGGCTGTACAATTGTGTACAAGGTTGTACAAGTGTGTACAAGGTTGTACAAGTGTGTACAAGGTTGTACAAGTGTGTACAAGGTTGTACAAGTGTGTACAAGGTTGTACAAGTGTGTACAAGGTTGTACAAGTGTGTACAAGGTTGTACAATTGTGTATCAGGTTGTACAAGTGTGTACAAGGTTGTACAAGTGTGTACAAGGGTGTACAATCGTGTACAAGGATGTACAAGTTTGTACAAGTTTGTACAAGTTTGTACAAGGTTGTACAAGTGTGTACAAGGATGTACAAGTTTGTACAAGGGTGCACAAGTGTGTACAAGGGTGTACAATCGTGTACAAGCTTGTACAAGTGTGTACAAGGGTGTACAGGTGTGTACAAGGTTGTACAAGGTTGTACAAGTGTGTACAAGGGTGTACAAATGTGTACAAGGATGTAAAAGTTTGTACAAGTGTGTACAAGTTTGTACAAGGTTGTACAAGTGTGTACAAGGTTTTACAATTGTGTACAAGGTTGTACAAGTGTGTACAAGGTTGTACAAGTGTGTACAAGGTTGTACAAGTTTGTACAACTTGTACAAGTGTGTACAACGTTGTACAAGTGTGTACAAGGTTGTACAAGTTTGTACAAGGTTGTACAAGTGTGTACAAGTTTGTACAAGTGTGTACAAGTTTGTACAAGGTTGTACAAATGTGTACAAGGGTGTACAAAAGTGTACAAGGGTTCACAAATTTGAACAAAGGTGTACAAGTGTATACAAGCTTGTACAAGTGTGTACAAGCATGTACAAGTGTGTACAAGGGTGTACAGGTTTGTACAAGGTTGTACAAGTGTGTACAAGGGTGTACAAGTGTGTACAAGGTTGTACAAGTGTGTACAAGCTTGTACAAGTGTGTACAAGGGTGTACAAGTGTGTACAAGGTTGTACAAGTTTTTACATGGTTGTACAAGTGTGTACAAGGTTGTACAAGTGTGTACAAGGTTGTACAAGTGTGTACAAGGTTGTACAAGAGTGTACAAGGTTGTACAAGTGTGTACAAGGTTGTACAAGTGTGTACAAGGTTGTACAAGTGTGTACAAGGTTGTACAAGTGTGTACAAGGTTGTACAAGTGTGTACAAGGTTGTACAAGTGTGTACAAAGTTGTACAAGTGTGTACAAGGTTGTACAAGTGTGTATAAGGTTGTACAAGTGTGTACAAGGTTGTACAAGTGTGTACAAAGTTGTACAAGTGTGTACAAGGTTGTACAAGTGTGTACAAGGGTGTACAAGTGTGTACAAGGTTGTACAAGTGTGTACAAGGGTGAAAAATCGTGTACAAGGATGTACAAGTTTGTACAAGTTTGTACAAGGATGTACAAGTTTGTACAAAGGTGTACAAGTGTGTACGATGTGTAAAAGTTTGTACAAGGGTGTACAAGGTTGTACAAGTGTGTACAAGGTTGTACAATTGCGTACAAGGCTGTACAATTTTGTACAAGGCTGTACAAGTGTGTACAAGGTTGTACAATTGTGTACAAGGCTGTACAATTGTGTACAAGGCTGTACAATTGTGTACAAGGTTGTACAAGTGTGTACAAGGTTGTACAAGTGTGTACAAGGTTGTACAATTGTGTACAAGGCTGTACAAGTGTGTACAAGGTTGTACAAGTGTGTACAAGGTTGTACAAGTGTGTACAAGGTTGTACAAGTGTGTACAAGGTTGGACAAGTGTGTACAAGGTTGTACAAGTGTGTACAAGGTTGTACAAGTGTGTACAAGGTTGTACAATTGTGTGTCAGGTTGTACAAGTGTGTACAAGGTTGTACAAGTGTGTACAAGGGTGTACAATCGTGTACAAGGATGTACAAGTTTGTACAAGGGAGTACAAGTTTGTACAAGATTGTACAAGTGTGTACTGGGTTGTACAAGTGTGTACAAGATTGTATAAGTTTGTACAAGGTTGTACAAGTGTGTACAAGGGTGTACAAGTGTGTACAAATGTGTACAAGTTTTACAAGGTTGTACAAGTGTGTACAAGGTTGTACAAGTTGTGTACAAGGTTGTACATGTGTGTACAAGGGTGTACAAGTTTTAACAAGGCTGTACAAGTGTGTACAAGGTTGTACAAGGTTGTACAAGGCTGTACAAGTGTGTACAAGGTTGTACAAGTTGTACAAGTGTGTACAAGGGTGTACAAGTTTTTACAAGGTTGTACAAGTGTGTACAAGGTTGTACAAGTGTGTACAAGGCTGTACAATTGTGTACAAGGTTGTACAAGTGTGTACAAGGTTGTACAAGTGTGTACAAGGTTGTACAATTGTGTACAAGGCTGTACAAGTGTGTACAAGGTTGTACAAGTGTGTACAAGGCTGTACAATTGTGTACAAGGTTGTACAAGTGTGTACAAGGTTGTACAAGTGTGTACAAGGTTGTACAATTGTGTACAAGGCTGTACAAGTGTGTTCAAGGTTGTACAAGTGTGTACAAGGTTGTACAAGTGTGTACAAGGGTGTACAATTGTGTACAAGGATGTAAAAGTGTGTACAAGGTTGTACAAGTGTGTACAAGGATGTACAAGTTTGTACAAGGGCTGTACAAGTGTGTACGATGTGTAAAAGTTTGTACAAGGTTGTACAAGTTTGTACAAGTGTGTACAAGGTTGTACAATTGTGTACAAGGCTGTACAAGTGTGTACAAGGTTGTACAATTTTGTACAAGGCTGTACAAGTGTGTACAAGGTTGTACAAGTGTGTACAAGGCTCTACAATTGTGTACAAGGTTGTACAAGTGTGTACAAGGTTGTACAAGTGTGTACAAGGTTGTACAATTGTGTACAAGGCTGTACAAGTGTGTACAAGGTTGTACAATTGTGTACAAGGCTGTACAAGTGTGTAAAAGGTTGTACAAGTGTGTACAAGGTTGTACAAGTGTGTACAAGGTTGTACAAGTATGTACAAGGTTGTACAAGTGTGTACAAGGTTGTACAAGTGTGTACGAGGTTGTACAAGTGTGTACGAGGTTGTACAATTGTGTACAAGGTTGTACAAGTGTGTACAAGGTTGTACAATTGTGTACAAGGCTGTACAAGTGTGTACAAGGTTGTACAAGGTTGTACAAGTGTGTACAAGGGTGTACAAGTTTTAACAAGGTTGTACAAGTGTGTACAAGGTTGTACAAGTGTGTACAAGGCTGTACAATTGTGTACAAGGTTGTACAAGTGTGTACAAGGTTGTACAAGTGTGTACAAGGTTGTACAATTGTGTACAAGGCTGTACAAGTGTGTACAAGGTTGTACAAGTGTGTACAAGGCTGTACAATTGTGTACAAGGTTGTACAAGTGTGTACAAGGTTGTACAAGTGTGTACAAGGTTGTACAATTGTGTACAAGACTGTACAAGTGTGTACAAAGTTGTGCAAGTGTGTACAAGGTTGTACAAGTGTGTACAAGGTTGTACAATTGTGTACAAGGTTGTACAAGTGTGTACAAGGTTGTACAAGTGTGTACAAGGGTGTACAATCGTGTACAAGGATGTACAAGTTTGTACAAGATTGTACAAGTGTGTACTGGGTTGTACAAGTGTGTACAAGATTGTATAAGTTTGTACAAGGTTGTACAAGTGTGTACAAGATTGTATAAGTTTGTACAAGGTTGTACAAGTGTGTACAAGGGTGTACAAGTGTGTACAAATGTGTACAAGTTTTACAAGGTTGTACAAGTGTGTACAAGGTTGTACAAGTTGTGTACAAGGTTGTACATGTGTGTACAAGGGTGTACAAGTTTTAACAAGGCTGTACAAGTGTGTACAAGGTTGTACAAGGTTGTACAAGGCTGTACAAGTGTGTACAAGGTTGTACAAGTTGTACAAGTGTGTACAAGGGTGTACAAGTTTTTACAAGGTTGTACAAGTGTGTACAAGGTTGTACAAGTGTGTACAAGGCTGTACAATTGTGTACAAGGTTGTACAAGTGTGTACAAGGTTGTACAAGTGTGTACAAGGTTGTACAATTGTGTACAAGGCTGTACAAGTGTGTACAAGGTTGTACAAGTGTGTACAAGGCTGTACAATTGTGTACAAGGTTGTACAAGTGTGTACAAGGTTGTACAAGTGTGTACAAGGTTGTACAATTGTGTACAAGGCTGTACAAGTGTGTTCAAGGTTGTACAAGTGTGTACAAGGTTGTACAAGTGTGTACAAGGGTGTACAATTGTGTACAAGGATGTAAAAGTGTGTACAAGGTTGTACAAGTGTGTACAAGGATGTACAAGTTTGTACAAGGGCTGTACAAGTGTGTACGATGTGTAAAAGTTTGTACAAGGTTGTACAAGTTTGTACAAGTGTGTACAAGGTTGTACAATTGTGTACAAGGCTGTACAAGTGTGTACAAGGTTGTACAATTTTGTACAAGGCTGTACAAGTGTGTACAAGGTTGTACAAGTGTGTACAAGGCTCTACAATTGTGTACAAGGTTGTACAAGTGTGTACAAGGTTGTACAAGTGTGTACAAGGTTGTACAATTGTGTACAAGGCTGTACAAGTGTGTACAAGGTTGTACAATTGTGTACAAGGTTGTACAAGTGTGTACAAGGTTGTACAAGTGTGTACAAGGTTGTACAATTGTGTACAAGGCTGTACAAGTGTGTTCAAGGTTGTACAAGTGTGTACAAGGTTGTACAAGTGTGTACAAGGGTGTACAATTGTGTACAAGGATGTAAAAGTGTGTACAAGGTTGTACAAGTGTGTACAAGGATGTACAAGTTTGTACAAGGGCTGTACAAGTGTGTACGATGTGTAAAAGTTTGTACAAGGTTGTACAAGTTTGTACAAGTGTGTACAAGGTTGTACAATTGTGTACAAGGCTGTACAAGTGTGTACAAGGTTGTACAATTTTGTACAAGGCTGTACAAGTGTGTACAAGGTTGTACAAGTGTGTACAAGGCTCTACAATTGTGTACAAGGTTGTACAAGTGTGTACAAGGTTGTACAAGTGTGTACAAGGTTGTACAATTGTGTACAAGGCTGTACAAGTGTGTACAAGGTTGTACAATTGTGTACAAGGCTGTACAAGTGTGTAAAAGGTTGTACAAGTGTGTACAAGGTTGTACAAGTGTGTACAAGGTTGTACAAGTATGTACAAGGTTGTACAAGTGTGTACAAGGTTGTACAAGTGTGTACGAGGTTGTACAAGTGTGTACGAGGTTGTACAATTGTGTACAAGGTTGTACAAGTGTGTACAAGGTTGTACAATTGTGTACAAGGCTGTACAAGTGTGTACAAGGTTGTACAAGGTTGTACAAGTGTGTACAAGGGTGTACAAGTTTTAACAAGGTTGTACAAGTGTGTACAAGGTTGTACAAGTGTGTACAAGGCTGTACAATTGTGTACAAGGTTGTACAAGTGTGTACAAGGTTTTACAAGTGTGTACAAGGTTGTACAATTGTGTACAAGGCTGTACAAGTGTGTACAAGGTTGTACAAGTGTGTACAAGGCTGTACAATTGTGTACAAGGTTGTACAAGTGTGTACAAGGTTGTACAAGTGTGTACAAGGTTGTACAATTGTGTACAAGACTGTACAAGTGTGTACAAAGTTGTGCAAGTGTGTACAAGGTTGTACAAGTGTGTACAAGGTTGTACAATTGTGTACAAGGTTGTACAAGTGTGTACAAGGTTGTACAAGTGTGTACAAGGGTGTACAATCGTGTACAAGGATGTACAAGTTTGTACAAGATTGTACAAGTGTGTACTGGGTTGTACAAGTGTGTACAAGATTGTATAAGTTTGTACAAGGTTGTACAAGTGTGTACAAGATTGTATAAGTTTGTACAAGGTTGTACAAGTGTGTACAAGGGTGTACAAGTGTGTACAAATGTGTACAAGTTTTACAAGGTTGTACAAGTGTGTACAAGGTTGTACAAGTTGTGTACAAGGTTGTACATGTGTGTACAAGGGTGTACAAGTTTTAACAAGGCTGTACAAGTGTGTACAAGGTTGTACAAGGTTGTACAAGGCTGTACAAGTGTGTACAAGGTTGTACAAGTTGTACAAGTGTGTACAAGGGTGTACAAGTTTTTACAAGGTTGTACAAGTGTGTACAAGGTTGTACAAGTGTGTACAAGGCTGTACAATTGTGTACAAGGTTGTACAAGTGTGTACAATGTTGTACAAGTGTGTACAAGGTTGTACAATTGTGTACAAGGCTGTACAAGTGTGTACAAGGTTGTACAAGTGTGTACAAGGCTGTACAATTGTGTACAAGGTTGTACAAGTGTGTACAAGGTTGTACAAGTGTGTACAAGGTTGTACAATTGTGTACAAGGCTGTACAAGTGTGTTCAAGGTTGTACAAGTGTGTACAAGGTTGTACAAGTGTGTACAAGGGTGTACAATTGTGTACAAGGATGTAAAAGTGTGTACAAGGTTGTACAAGTGTGTACAAGGATGTACAAGTTTGTACAAGGGCTGTACAAGTGTGTACGATGTGTAAAAGTTTGTACAAGGTTGTACAAGTTTGTACAAGTGTGTACAAGGTTGTACAATTGTGTACAAGGCTGTACAAGTGTGTACAAGGTTGTACAATTTTGTACAAGGCTGTACAAGTGTGTACAAGGTTGTACAAGTGTGTACAAGGCTCTACAATTGTGTACAAGGTTGTACAAGTGTGTACAAGGTTGTACAAGTGTGTACAAGGTTGTACAATTGTGTACAAGGCTGTACAAGTGTGTACAAGGTTGTACAATTGTGTACAAGGCTGTACAAGTGTGTAAAAGGTTGTACAAGTGTGTACAAGGTTGTACAAGTGTGTACAAGGTTGTACAAGTATGTACAAGGTTGTACAATGTGTACAAGGTTGTACAAGTGTGTACGAGGTTGTACAAGTGTGTACGAGGTTGTACAATTGTGTACAAGGTTGTACAAGTGTGTACAAGGTTGTACAATTGTGTACAAGGCTGTACAAGTGTGTACAAGGTTGTACAAGGTTGTACAAGTGTGTACAAGGGTGTACAAGTTTTAACAAGGTTGTACAAGTGTGTACAAGGTTGTACAAGTGTGTACAAGGCTGTACAATTGTGTACAAGGTTGTACAAGTGTGTACAAGGTTGTACAAGTGTGTACAAGGTTGTACAATTGTGTACAAGGCTGTACAAGTGTGTACAAGGTTGTACAAGTGTGTACAAGGCTGTACAATTGTGTACAAGGTTGTACAAGTGTGTACAAGGTTGTACAAGTGTGTACAAGGTTGTACAATTGTGTACAAGACTGTACAAGTGTGTACAAAGTTGTGCAATGTGTACAAGGTTGTACAAGTGTGTACAAGGTTGTACAATTGTGTACAAGGTTGTACAAGTGTGTACAAGGTTGTACAAGTGTGTACAAGGGTGTACAATCGTGTACAAGGATGTACAAGTTTGTACAAGATTGTACAAGTGTGTACTGGGTTGTACAAGTGTGTACAAGATTGTATAAGTTTGTACAAGGTTGTACAAGTGTGTACAAGGGTGTACAAGTGTGTACAAATGTGTACAAGTGTGTACAGGGGTGTACAAGTTTGTACAAGGGTGTACAAGTTTTACAAGGTTGTACAAGTGTGTACAAGGTTGTACAAGTTGTGTACTGGGTTGTACAAGTGTGTACAAGATTGTATAAGTTTGTACAAGGTTGTACAAGTGTGTACAAGGGTGTACAAGTGTGTACAAATGTGTACAAGTGTGTACAGGGGTGTACAAGTTTGTACAAGGGTGTACAAGTTTTACAAGGTTGTACAAGTGTGTACAAGGTTGTACAAGTTGTGTACAAGGTTATACATGTGTGTACAAGGGTGTACAAGTGTGTACAAGGTTGTACAAGTGTGTACAAGCTTGTACAAGTGTGTACAAGGGTGTACAAGTGTGTACAAGGTTGTACAAGTTTTCACAAGGTTGTACAAGTGTGTACAAGGCGGTAAAATCGTGTACAAGGATGTACAAGTTTGAACAAGTTTGTACAAGGTTGTACAAGTGTGTACAAGGATGTACAAGTTTGTACAAGGGTGTACAAGTGTGTACGATAAGTAAAAGTGTGTACAAGGGTGTACAAGGTTGTACAAGTGTGTACAAGGTTGTACAATTGTGTACAAGGCTGTACAAGTGTGTACAAGGTTGTACAATTGTGTACAAGGCTGTACAAGTGTGTACAAGATTGTACAAGTGTGTACAAGGTTGTACAAGTGTGTACAAGGATGTACAAGTTTGTACAAGGATGTACAAGTGTGTACGATGTGTAAAAGTTTGTACAAGGGTGTACAAGTTTGTACAAGTGTGTACAAGGTTGTACAATTGTGTACAAGGCTGTACAAGTGTGTACAAGGTTTTACAATTTTGTACAAGGCTGTACAAGTGTGTACAAGGTTGTACAAGTGTGTACAAGGCTGTACAATTGTGTACAAGGTTGTACAAGTGTGTACAAGGTTGTACAAGTGTGTACAAGGTTGTACAATTGTGTACAAGGCTGTACAAGTGTGTACAAGGTTGTACAAGTGTTTACAAGGTTGTACAAGTGTGTACAAGGTTGTACAAGTGTTTACAAGGTTGTACAAGTGTGTACAAGGTTGTACAAGTGTGTACAAGGTTGTACAAGTGTGTACAAGGTTGTACAATTGTGTATCAGGTTGTACAAGTGTGTACAAGGTTGTACAAGTGTGTACAAGGGTGTACTATCGTGTACAAGAATGTACAAGTTTGTACAAGTTTGTACAAGTTTGTACAAGTTTGTACAAGGTTTTACAAGTGTGTACAAGGATGTACAAGTTTGTACAAGGGTGCACAAGTGTGTACAAGGGTGTACAATCGTGTACAAGCTTGTACAAGTGTGTACAAGGGTGTACAGGTTTGTACAAGGTTGTACAAGGTTGTACAAGTGTGTACAAGGGTGTACAAATGTGTACAAGGATGTAAAAGTTTGTACAAGTGTGTACAAGTTTGTACAAGGTTGTACAAGTGTGTACAAGGTTTTACAATTGTGTACAAGGTTGTACAAGTGTGTACAAGGTTGTACAAGTGTGTACAAGGTTGTACAAGTGTGTACAAGGTTGTACAAGTGTGTACAACTTGTACAAGTGTGTACAAGCTTGTACAAGTGTGTACAAGGTTGTACAAGTTTGTACAAGGTTGTACAAGTGTGTACAAGTTTGTACAAGTGTGTAAAAGTGTGTACAAGGTTGTACAAGTGTGTACAAGGATGTACAAATTTGTACAAGGGCTGTACAAGTGTGTACGATGTGTAAAAGTTTGTACAAGGTTGTACAAGTTTGTACAAGTGTGTACAAGGTTGTACAATTGTGTACAAGGCTGTACAAGTGTGTACAAGGTTGTACAATTTTGTACAAGGCTGTACAAGTGTGTACAAGGTTGTACAAGTGTGTACAAGGCTCTACAATTGTGTACAAGGTTGTACAAGTGTGTACAAGGTTGTACAAGTGTGTACAAGGTTGTACAATTGTGTACAAGGCTGTACAAGTGTGTACAAGGTTGTACAATTGTGTACAAGGCTGTACAAGTGTGTAAAAGGTTGTACAAGTGTGTACAAGGTTGTACAAGTGTGTACAAGGTTGTACAAGTATGTACAAGGTTGTACAAGTGTGTACAAGGTTGTACAAGTGTGTACGAGGTTGTACAAGTGTGTACGAGGTTGTACAATTGTGTACAAGGTTGTACAAGTGTGTACAAGGTTGTACAATTGTGTACAAGGCTGTACAAGTGTGTACAAGGTTGTACAAGGTTGTACAAGTGTGTACAAGGGTGTACAAGTTTTAACAAGGTTGTACAAGTGTGTACAAGGTTGTACAAGTGTGTACAAGGCTGTACAATTGTGTACAAGGTTGTACAAGTGTGTACAAGGTTGTACAAGTGTGTACAAGGTTGTACAATTGTGTACAAGGCTGTACAAGTGTGTACAAGGTTGTACAAGTGTGTACAAGGCTGTACAATTGTGTACAAGGTTGTACAAGTGTGTACAAGGTTGTACAAGTGTGTACAAGGTTGTACAATTGTGTACAAGACTGTACAAGTGTGTACAAAGTTGTGCAAGTGTGTACAAGGTTGTACAAGTGTGTACAAGGTTGTACAATTGTGTACAAGGTTGTACAAGTGTGTACAAGGTTGTACAAGTGTGTACAAGGGTGTACAATCGTGTACAAGGATGTACAAGTTTGTACAAGATTGTACAAGTGTGTACTGGGTTGTACAAGTGTGTACAAGATTGTATAAGTTTGTACAAGGTTGTACATGTGTGTACAAGGGTGTACAAGTGTGTACAAATGTGTACAAGTGTGTACAGGGGTGTACAAGTTTGTACAAGGGTGTACAAGTTTTACAAGGTTGTACAAGTGTGTACAAGTTGTGTACTGGGTTGTACAAGTGTGTACAAGATTGTATAAGTTTGTACAAGGTTGTACAAGTGTGTACAAGGGTGTACAAGTGTGTACAAATGTGTACAAGTGTGTACAGGGGTGTACAAGTTTGTACAAGGGTGTACAAGTTTTACAAGGTTGTACAAGTGTGTACAAGGTTGTACAAGTTGTGTACAAGGTTATACATGTGTGTACAAGGGTGTACAAGTGTGTACAAGGTTGTACAAGTGTGTACAAGCTTGTACAAGTGTGTACAAGGGTGTACAAGTGTGTACAAGGTTGTACAAGTTTTCACAAGGTTGTACAAGTGTGTACAAGGCGGTAAAATCGTGTACAAGGATGTACAAGTTTGTACAAGTTTGTACAAGGTTGTACAAGTGTGTACAAGGATGTACAAGTTTGTACAAGGGTGTACAAGTGTGTACGATAAGTAAAAGTGTGTACAAGGGTGTACAAGGTTGTACAAGTGTGTACAAGGTTGTACAATTGTGTACAAGGCTGTACAAGTGTGTACAAGGTTGTACAATTGTGTACAAGGCTGTACAAGTGTGTACAAGATTGTACAAGTGTGTACAAGGTTGTACAAGTGTGTACAAGGATGTACAAGTTTGTACAAGGATGTACAAGTGTGTACGATGTGTAAAAGTTTGTACAAGGGTGTACAAGGTTGTACAAGTGTGTACAAGGTTGTACAATTGTGTACAAGGCTGTACAAGTGTGTACAAGGTTTTACAATTTTGTACAAGGCTGTACAATTGTGTACAAGGTTGTACAAGTGTGTACAAGGCTGTACAATTGTGTACAAGGTTGTACAAGTGTGTACAAGGTTGTACAAGTGTGTACAAGGTTGTACAATTGTGTACAAGGCTGTACAAGTGTGTACAAGGTTGTACAAGTGTTTACAAGGTTGTACAAGTGTGTACAAGGTTGTACAAGTGTTTACAAGGTTGTACAAGTGTGTACAAGGTTGTACAAGTGTGTACAAGGTTGTACAAGTGTGTACAAGGTTGTACAATTGTGTATCAGGTTGTACAAGTGTGTACAAGGTTGTACAAGTGTGTACAAGGGTGTACTATCGTGTACAAGGATGTACAAGGTTTTACAAGTGTGTACAAGGATGTACAAGTTTGTACAAGGGTGCACAAGTGTGTACAAGGGTGTACAATCGTGTACAAGCTTGTACAAGTGTGTACAAGGGTGTACAGGTTTGTACAAGGTTGTACAAGGTTGTACAAGTGTGTACAAGGGTGTACAAATGTGTACAAGGATGTAAAAGTTTGTACAAGTGTGTACAAGTTTGTACAAGGTTGTACAAGTGTGTACAAGGTTTTACAATTGTGTACAAGGTTGTACAAGTGTGTACAAGGTTGTACAAGTGTGTACAAGGTTGTACAAGTGTGTACAAGGTTGTACAAGTGTGTACAACTTGTACAAGTGTGTACAAGCTTGTACAAGTGTGTACAAGGTTGTACAAGTTTGTACAAGGTTGTACAAGTGTGTACAAGTTTGTACAAGTGTGTACAAGTTTGTACAAGGTTGTACAAATGTGTACAAGGGTGTACAAAAGTGTACAAGGGTGCACAAGTTTGAACAAAGGTGTACAAGTGTGTACAAGCTTGTACAAGTGTGTACAAGCTTGTACAAGTGTGTACAAGGGTGTACAGGTTTGTACAAGGTTGTACAAGTCTGTACAAGGGTGTACAAGTGTGTACAAGGTTGTACAAGTGTGTACAAGCTTGTACAAGTTTGACAAGGGTGTACAAGTGTGTACAAGGTTGTACAAGTTTTTACATGGTTGTACAAGTGTGTACAAGGTTGTACAAGTGTGTACAAGGTTGTACAAGTGTGTACAAGGTTGTACAAGTGTGTACAAGGTTGTACAAGTGTGTACAAGGTTGTACAAGTGTGTACAAGGTTGTACAAGTGTGTACAAGGTTGTACAAGTGTGTACAAGGTTGTACAAGTGTGTACAAGGTTGTACAAGTGTGTACAAGTTGTACAAGTGTGTACAAGGTTGTACAAGTGTGTACAAGGTTGTACAAGTGTGTACAAGGTTGTAAAAGTGTGTACAAGGGTGTACAAGTGTGTACAAGGTTGTACAAGTTTTTACAAGGTTGTACAAGTGTGTACAAGGGTGTAAAATCGTGTACAAGGATGTACAAGTTTGTACAAGTTTGTACAAGGTTGTACAAGTGTGTACAAGGATGTACAAGTTTGTACAAGGGTGTACAAGTGTGTACGATAAATAAAAGTGTGTACAAGTGTGTACAAGGCTGTACAAGTGTGTACAAGGCTGTACAAGTGTGTACAAGTTTGTACAAGGGTGTACAAGGTTGTACAAGTGTGTACAAGGTTGTACAATTGTGTACAAGGCTGTACAATTTTGTACAAGGCTGTACAAGTGTGTACAAGGCTGTACAAGTGTGTACAAGGTTGTACAATTGTGTACAAGGCTGTACAATTGTGTACAAGGTTGTACAAGTGTGTACAAGGTTGTACAAGTGTGTACAAGGTTGTACAATTGTGTACAAGGCTGTACAAGTGTGTACAAGGTTGTACAAGTGTGTACAAGGTTGTACAAGTGTGTACAAGGTTGTACAATTGTGTGTCAGGTTGTACAAGTGTGTACAAGGTTGTACAAGTGTGTACAAGGGTGTACAATCGTGTACAAGGATGTACAAGTTTGTACAAGTTTGTACAAGTTTGTACAAGGTTGTACAAGTGTGTACAAGGATGTACAAGTTTGTACAAGGGAGTACAAGTTTGTACAAGATTGTACAAGTTTTACAAGGTTGTACAAGTTTTACAAGGTTGTACAAGTGTGTACAAGGTTGTACAAGTTGTGTACAATGTTGTACATGTGTGTACAAGGGTGTACAAGTTTTTACAAGGCTGTACAAGTGTGTACAAGGTTGTACAAGGTTGTACAAGGCTGTACAAGTGTGTACAAGGTTGTACAAGGTTGTACAAGTGTGTACAAGGGTGTACAAGTTTTTACAAGGTTGTACAAGTGTGTACAAGGTTGTACAAGTGTGTACAAGGCTGTACAATTGTGTACAAGGTTGTACAAGTGTGTACAAGGTTGTACAAGTGTGTAAAAGGTTGTACAATTGTGTACAAGGCTGTACAAGTGTGTACAAGGTTGTACAAGTGTGTACAAGGCTGTACAATTGTGTACAAGGTTGTACAAGTGTGTACAAGGTTGTACAAGTGTGTACAAGGTTGTACAATTGTGTACAAGGCTGTACAAGTGTGTTCAAGGTTGTACAAGTGTGTACAAGGTTGTACAAGTGTGTACAAGGGTGTACAATTGTGTACAAGGATGTTCAAGTGTGTACAAGGTTGTACAAGTGTGTACAAGGATGTACAAGTTTGTACAAGGGCTGTACAAGTGTGTACGATGTGTAAAAGTTTGTACAAGGGTGTACAAGTTTGTACAAGTGTGTACAAGGTTGTACAATTGTGTACAAGGTTGTACAAGTGTGTACAAGGTTGTACAAGTGTGTACAAGGTTGTACAAGTGTGTACAAGGTTGTACAAGTGTGTACAAGGTTGTACAAGTGTGTACAAGGTTGTACAAGTGTGTACAAGGGTGTACAAGTGTGTACAAGGTTGTACAAGTTTTTACAAGGTTGTACAAGTGTGTACAAGGGTGTAAAATCGTGTACAAGGATGTACAAGTTTGTACAAGTTTGTACAAGGTTGTACAAGTGTGTACAAGGATGTACAAGTTTGTACAAGGGTGTACAAGTGTGTACGATAAGTAAAAGTGTGTACAAGGGTGTACAAGGTTGTACAAGTGTGTACAAGGTTGTACAATTGTGTACAAGGCTGTACAACTGTGTACAAGGTTGTACAATTGTGTACAAGGATGTACAAGTGTGTACAAGGTTGTACAAGTGTGTACAAGGTTGTACAAGTGTGTACAAGGATGTACAAGTTTGTACAAGGGTGTACAAGTGTGTACGATGTGTAAAAGTTTGTACAAGGGTGTACAAGGTTGTACAAGTGTGTACAAGGTTGTACAATTGTGTACAAGGCTGTACAATTTTGTACAAGGCTGTACAAGTGTGTACAAGGCTGTACAAGTGTGTACAAGGTTGTACAATTGTGTACAAGGCTGTACAATTGTGTACAAGGTTGTACAAGTGTGTACAAGGTTGTACAAGTGTGTACAAGGTTGTACAATTGTGTACAAGGCTGTACAAGTGTGTACAAGGTTGTACAAGTGTGTACAAGGTTGTACAAGTGTGTACAAGGTTGTACAAGTGTTTACAAGGTTGTACAAGTGTGTACAAGGTTGTACAAGTGTGTACAAGGTTGTACAAGTGTGTACAAGGTTGTACAATTGTGTATCAGGTTGTACAAGTGTGTACAAGGTTGTACAAGTGTGTACAAGGGTGTACTATCGTGTACAAGGATGTACAAGTTTGTACAAGTTTGTACAAGTTTGTACAAGTTTGTACAAGGTTTTACAAGTGTGTACAAGGATGTACAAGTTTGTACAAGGGTGCACAAGTGTGTACAAGGGTGTACAATCGTGTACAAGCTTGTACAAGTGTGTACAAGGGTGTACAGGTTTGTACAAGGTTGTACAAGGTTGTACAAGTGTGTACAAGGGTGTACAAATGTGTACAAGGATGTAAAAGTTTGTACAAGTGTGTACAAGTTTGTACAAGGTTGTACAAGTGTGTACAAGGTTTTACAATTGTGTACAAGGTTGTACAAGTGTGTACAAGGTTGTACAAGTGTGTACAAGGTTGTACAAGTGTGTACAAGGTTGTACAAGTGTGTACAACTTGTACAAGTGTGTACAAGCTTGTACAAGTGTGTACAAGGTTGTACAAGTTTGTACAAGGTTGTACAAGTGTGTACAAGTTTGTACAAGTGTGTACAAGTTTGTACAAGGTTGTACAAATGTGTACAAGGGTGTACAAAAGTGTACAAGGGTGCACAAGTTTGAACAAAGGTGTACAAGTGTGTACAAGCTTGTACAAGTGTGTACAAGCTTGTACAAGTGTGTACAAGGGTGTACAGGTTTGTACAAGGTTGTACAAGTGTGTACAAGGGTGTACAAGTGTGTACAAGGTTGTACAAGTGTGTACAAGCTTGTACAAGTGTGTACAAGGGTATACAAGTGTGTACAAGGTTGTACAAGTTTTTACATGGTTGTACAAGTGTGTACAAGGTTGTACAAGTGTGTACAAGGTTGTACAAGTGTGTACAAGGTTGTACAAGTGTGTACAAGGTTGTACAAGTGTGTACAAGGTTGTACAAGTGTGTACAAGGTTGTACAAGTGTGTACAAGGTTGTACAAGTGTGTACAAGGTTGTACAAGTGTGTACAAGTTGTACAAGTGTGTACAAGGTTGTACAAGTGTGTACAAGGTTGTACAAGTGTGTACAAGGTTGTAAAAGTGTGTACAAGGGTGTACAAGTGTGTACAAGGTTGTACAAGTTTTTACAAGGTTGTACAAGTGTGTACAAGGGTGTAAAATCGTGTACAAGGATGTACAAGTTTGTACAAGTTTGTACAAGGTTGTACAAGTGTGTACAAGGATGTACAAGTTTGTACAAGGGTGTACAAGTGTGTACGATAAATAAAAGTGTGTACAAGTGTGTACAAGGCTGTACAAGTGTGTACAAGGCTGTACAAGTGTGTACAAGTTTGTACAAGGGTGTACAAGGTTGTACAAGTGTGTACAAGGTTGTACAATTGTGTACAAGGCTGTACAATTTTGTACAAGGCTGTACAAGTGTGTACAAGGCTGTACAAGTGTGTACAAGGTTGTACAATTGTGTACAAGGCTGTACAATTGTGTACAAGGTTGTACAAGTGTGTACAAGGTTGTACAAGTGTGTACAAGGTTGTACAATTGTGTACAAGGCTGTACAAGTGTGTACAAGGTTGTACAAGTGTGTACAAGGTTGTACAAGTGTGTACAAGGTTGTACAATTGTGTGTCAGGTTGTACAAGTGTGTACAAGGTTGTACAAGTGTGTACAAGGGTGTACAATTGTGTACAAGGCTGTACAATTTTGTACAAGGCTGTACAAGTGTGTACAAGGCTGTACAAGTGTGTACAAGGTTGTACAATTGTGTACAAGGCTGTACAATTGTGTACAAGGTTGTACAAGTGTGTACAAGGTTGTACAAGTGTGTACAAGGTTGTACAATTGTGTACAAGGCTGTACAAGTGTGTACAAGGTTGTACAAGTGTGTACAAGGTTGTACAAGTGTGTACAAGGTTGTACAATTGTGTGTCAGGTTGTACAAGTGTGTACAAGGTTGTACAAGTGTGTACAAGGGTGTACAATCGTGTACAAGGATGTACAAGTTTGTACAACTTTGTACAAGTTTGTACAAGGTTGTACAAGTGTGTACAAGGATGTACAAGTTTGTACAAGGGAGTACAAGTTTGTACAAGATTGTACAAGTGTGTACTGGGTTGTACAAGTGTGTACAAGATTGTATAAGTTTGTACAAGGTTTTACAAGTGTGTACAAGGGTGTACAAGTGTGTACAAATGTGTACAAGTTTTACAAGGTTGTACAAGTGTGTACAAGGTTGTACAAGTTGTGTACAATGTTGTACATGTGTGTACAAGGGTGTACAAGTTTTTACAAGGCTGTACAAGTGTGTACAAGGTTGTACAAGGTTGTACAAGGCTGTACAAGTGTGTACAAGGTTGTACAAGGTTGTACAAGTGTGTACAAGGGTGTACAAGTTTTTACAAGGTTGTACAAGTGTGTACAAGGTTGTACAAGTGTGTACAAGGCTGTACAATTGTGTACAAGGTTGTACAAGTGTGTACAAGGTTGTACAAGTGTGTACAAGGTTGTACAATTGTGTACAAGGCTGTACAAGTGTGTACAAGGTTGTACAAGTGTGTACAAGGCTGTACAATTGTGTACAAGGTTGTACAAGTGTGTACAAGGTTGTACAAGTGTGTACAAGGTTGTACAATTGTGTACAAGGCTGTACAAGTGTGTTCAAGGTTGTACAAGTGTGTACAAGGTTGTACAAGTGTGTACAAGGGTGTACAATTGTGTACAAGGATGTTCAAGTGTGTACAAGGTTGTACAAGTGTGTACAAGGATGTACAAGTTTGTACAAGGGCTGTACAAGTGTGTACGATGTGTAAAAGTTTTGTACAAGGGTGTACAAGTTTGTACAAGTGTGTACAAGGTTGTAATATTGTGTACAAGGTTGTACAAGTGTGTACAAGGTTGTACAAGTGTGTACAAGGTTGTACAAGTGTGTACAAGGTTGTACAAGTGTGTACAAGGTTGTACAAGTGTGTACAAGGGTGTACAAGTGTGTACAAGGTTGTACAAGTTTTTACAAGGTTGTACAAGTGTGTACAAGGGTGTAAAATCGTGTACAAGGATGTACAAGTTTGTACAAGTTTGTACAAGGTTGTACAAGTGTGTACAAGGATGTACAAGTTTGTACAAGGGTGTACAAGTGTGTACGATAAGTAAAAGTGTGTACAAGGGTGTACAAGGTTGTACAAGTGTGTACAAGGTTGTACAATTGTGTACAAGGCTGTACAACTGTGTACAAGGTTGTACAATTGTGTACAAGGATGTACAAGTGTGTACAAGGTTGTACAAGTGTGTACAAGGTTGTACAAGTGTGTACAAGGTTGTACAATTGTGTACAAGGCTGTACAATTTTGTACAAGGCTGTACAAGTGTGTACAAGGCTGTACAAGTGTGTACAAGGTTGTACAATTGTGTACAAGGCTGTACAATTGTGTACAAGGTTGTACAAGGGTGTACAAGGGTGTACAGGTTTGTACAAGGTTGTACAAGGTTGTACAAGTATGTACAAGGGTGTACAAATGTGTACAAGGATGTAAAAGTTTGTACAAGTGTGTACAAGTTTGTACAAGGTTGTACAAGTGTGTACAAGGTTTTACAATTGTGTACAAGTTTGTACAAGTGTGTACAAGGTTGTACAAGTGTGTACAAGGTTGTACAAGTGTGTACAAGGTTGTACAATTGTGTATCAGGTTGTACAAGGATGTACAAGTGTGTACAAGGTTGTACAAGTGTGTACAAGGTTGTACAAGTGTGTACAAGGTTGTACAATTGTGTACAAGGCTGTACAATTTTGTACAAGGCTGTACAAGTGTGTACAAGGCTGTACAAGTGTGTACAAGGTTGTACAATTGTGTACAAGGCTGTACAATCGTGTACAAGCTTGTACAAGTGTGTACAAGGGTGTACAGGTTTGTACAAGGTTGTACAAGGTTGTACAAGTATGTACAAGGGTGTACAAATGTGTACAAGGATGTAAAAGTTTGTACAAGTGTGTACAAGTTTGTACAAGGTTGTACAAGTGTGTACAAGGTTTTACAATTGTGTACAAGGTTGTACAAGTGTGTACAAGGTTTTACAATTGTGTACAAGGTTGTACAAGTGTGTACAAGGTTGTACAAGTGTGTACAAGGTTGTACAAGTGTGTACAAGGTTGTACAAGTGTGTACAACTTGTACAAGTGTGTACAAGCTTGTACAAGTGTGTACAAGGTTGTACAAGTTTGTACAAGGTTGTACAAGTGTGTACAAGTTTGTACAAGTGTGTACAAGTTTGTACAAGGTTGTACAAATGTGTACAAGGGTGTACAAAAGTGTACAAGGGTGCACAAGTTTGAACAAAGGTGTACAAGTGTGTACAAGCTTGTACAAGTGTGTACAAGCTTGTACAAGTGTGTACAAGGGTGTACAGGTTTGTACAAGGTTGTACAAGTGTGTACAAGGGTGTACAAGTGTGTACAAGGTTGTACAAGTGTGTACAAGCTTGTACAAGTGTGTACAAGGGTGTACAAGTGTGTACAAGGTTGTACAAGTTTTTACATGGTTGTACAAGTGTGTACAAGGTTGTACAAGTGTGTACAAGGTTGTACAAGTGTGTACAAGGTTGTACAAGTGTTTACAAGGTTGTACAAGTGTGTACAAGGTTGTACAAGTGTGTACAAGGTTGTACAAGTGTGTACAAGGTTGTACAAGTGTGTACAAGGTTGTACAAGTGTGTACAAGGTTGTACAAGTGTGTACAAGGTTGTACAAGTGTGTACAAGGTTGTACAAGTGTGTACAAGTTGTACAAGTGTGTACAAGGTTGTACAAGTGTGTACAAGGTTGTACAAGTGTGTACAAGGTTGTAAAAGTGTGTACAAGGGTGTACAAGTGTGTACAAGGTTGTACAAGTTTTTACAAGGTTGTACAAGTGTGTACAAGGGTGTAAAATCGTGTACAAGGATGTACAAGTTTGTACAAGTTTGTACAAGGTTGTACAAGTGTGTACAAGGATGTACAAGTTTGTACAAGGGTGTACAAGTGTGTACGATAAATAAAAGTGTGTACAAGTGTGTACAAGGCTGTACAAGTGTGTACAAGGCTGTACAAGTGTGTACAAGTTTGTACAAGGGTGTACAAGGTTGTACAAGTGTGTACAAGGTTGTACAATTGTGTACAAGGCTGTACAATTTTGTACAAGGCTGTACAAGTGTGTACAAGGCTGTACAAGTGTGTAAAAGGTTGTACAATTGTGTACAAGGCTGTACAATTGTGTACAAGGTTGTACAAGTGTGTACAAGGTTGTACAAGTGTGTACAAGGTTGTACAATTGTGTACAAGGCTGTACAAGTGTGTACAAGGTTGTACAAGTGTGTACAAGGTTGTACAAGTGTGTACAAGGTTGTACAATTGTGTGTCAGGTTGTACAAGTGTGTACAAGGTTGTACAAGTGTGTACAAGGGTGTACAATCGTGTACAAGGATGTACAAGTTTGTACAAGTTTGTACAAGTTTGTACAAGGTTGTACAAGTGTGTACAAGGATGTACAAGTTTGTACAAGGGAGTACAAGTTTGTACAAGATTGTACAAGTGTGTACTGGGTTGTACAAGTGTGTACAAGATTGTATAAGTTTGTACAAGGTTTTACAAGTGTGTACAAGGGTGTACAAGTGTGTACAAATGTGTACAAGTTTTACAAGGTTGTACAAGTGTGTACAAGGTTGTACAAGTTGTGTACAATGTTGTACATGTGTGTACAAGGGTGTACAAGTTTTTACAAGGCTGTACAAGTGTGTACAAGGTTGTACAAGGTTGTACAAGGCTGTACAAGTGTGTACAAGGTTGTACAAGGTTGTACAAGTGTGTACAAGGGTGTACAAGTTTTTACAAGGTTGTACAAGTGTGTACAAGGTTGTACAAGTGTGTACAAGGCTGTACAATTGTGTACAAGGTTGTACAAGTGTGTACAAGGTTGTACAAGTGTGTACAAGGTTGTACAATTGTGTACAAGGCTGTACAAGTGTGTACAAGGTTGTACAAGTGTGTACAAGGCTGTACAATTGTGTACAAGGTTGTACAAGTGTGTACAAGGTTGTACAAGTGTGTACAAGGTTGTACAATTGTGTACAAGGCTGTACAAGTGTGTTCAAGGTTGTACAAGTGTGTACAAGGTTGTACAAGTGTGTACAAGGGTGTACAATTGTGTACAAGGATGTTCAAGTGTGTACAAGGTTGTACAAGTGTGTACAAGGATGTACAAGTTTGTACAAGGGCTGTACAAGTGTGTACGATGTGTAAAAGTTTGTACAAGGGAGTACAAGTTTGTACAAGTGTGTACAAGGTTGTACAATTGTGTACAAGGTTGTACAAGTGTGAACAAGGTTGTACAAGTGTGTACAAGGTTGTACAAGTGTGTACAAGGTTGTACAAGTGTGTACAAGGTTGTACAAGTGTGTACAAGGTTGTACAAGTGTGTACAAGGGTGTACAAGTGTGTACAAGGTTGTACAAGTTTTTACAAGGTTGTACAAGTGTGTACAAGGGTGTAAAATCGTGTACAAGGATGTACAAGTTTGTACAAGTTTGTACAAGGTTGTACAAGTGTGTACAAGGATGTACAAGTTTGTACAAGGGTGTACAAGTGTGTACGATAAGTAAAAGTGTGTACAAGGGTGTACAAGGTTGTACAAGTGTGTACAAGGTTGTACAATTGTGTACAAGGCTGTACAACTGTGTACAAGGTTGTACAATTGTGTACAAGGATGTACAAGTGTGTACAAGGTTGTACAAGTGTGTACAAGGTTGTACAAGTGTGTACAAGGATGTACAAGTTTGTACAAGGGTGTACAAGTGTGTACGATGTGTAAAAGTTTGTACAAGGGTGTACAAGGTTGTACAAGTGTGTACAAGGTTGTACAATTGTGTACAAGGCTGTACAATTTTGTACAAGGCTGTACAAGTGTGTACAAGGCTGTACAAGTGTGTACAAGGTTGTACAATTGTGTACAAGGCTGTACAATTGTGTACAAGGTTGTACAAGTGTGTACAAGGTTGTACAAGTGTGTACAAGGTTGTACAATTGTGTACAAGGCTGTACAAGTGTGTACAAGGTTGTACAAGTGTGTACAAGGTTGTACAAGTGTGTACAAGGTTGTACAATTGTGTGTCAGGTTGTACAAGTGTGTACAAGGTTGTACAAGTGTGTACAAGGGTGTACAATCGTGTACAAGGATGTACAAGTTTGTACAAGTTTGTACAAGTTTGTACAAGGTTGTACAAGTGTGTACAAGGATGTACAAGTTTGTACAAGGGAGTACAAGTTTGTACAAGATTGTACAAGTGTGTACTGGGTTGTACAAGTGTGTACAAGATTGTATAAGTTTGTACAAGGTTGTACAAGTGTGTACAAGGGTGTACAAGTGTGTACAAATGTGTACAAGTTTTACAAGGTTGTACAAGTGTGTACAAGGTTGTACAAGTTGTGTACAAGGTTGTACATGTGTGTACAAGGGTGTACAAGTTTTTACAAGGCTGTACAAGTGTGTACAAGGTTGTACAAGGTTGTACAAGGCTGTACAAGTGTGTACAAGGTTGTACAAGGTTGTACAAGTGTGTACAAGGGTGTACAAGTTTTTACAAGGTTGTACAAGTGTGTACAAGGTTGTACAAGTGTGTACAAGGCTGTACAATTGTGTACAAGGTTGTACAAGTGTGTACAAGGTTGTACAAGTGTGTACAAGGTTGTACAATTGTGTACAAGGCTGTACAAGTGTGTACAAGGTTGTACAAGTGTGTACAAGGCTGTACAATTGTGTACAAGGTTGTACAAGTGTGTACAAGGTTGTACAAGTGTGTACAAGGTTGTACAATTGTGTACAAGGCTGTACAAGTGTGTTCAAGGTTGTACAAGTGTGTACAAGGTTGTACAAGTGTGTACAAGGGTGTACAATTGTGTACAAGGATGTTCAAGTGTGTACAAGGTTGTACAAGTGTGTACAAGGATGTACAAGTTTGTACAAGGGCTGTACAAGTGTGTACGATGTGTAAAAGTTTGTACAAGGGTGTACAAGTTTGTACAAGTGTGTACAAGGTTGTACAATTGTGTACAAGGCTGTACAAGTGTTTACAAGGTTGTACAATTTTGTACAAGGCTGTACAAGTGTGTACAAGGTTGTACAAGTGTGTACAAGGCTGTACAAGTGTGTACAAGGTTGTACAATTGTGTACAAGGCTGTACAAGTGTGTACAAGGTTGTACAAGTGTGTACAAGGTTGTAAAAGTGTGTACAAGGTTGTACAATTGTGTACAAGGTTGTACAAGTGTGTACAAGGTTGTACAAGTGTGTACAAGGGTGTACAAGTGTGTACAAGGTTGTACAAGTGTGTACAAGGTTGTACAAGTGTGTACAAGCTTTTACAAGTGTGTACAAGGGTGTACAAGTGTGTACAAGTTTGTACAAGTTTGTACAAGGTTGTACAAGTGTGTACAAGGTTATACAATTGTGTACAAGGTTGTACAAGTGTGTACAAGGTTGTACAAGTGTGTACAAGCTTTTACAAGTGTGTACAAGGGTGTACAAGTGTGTACAAGTTTGTACAAGTTTGTACAAGGTTGTACAAGTGTGTACAAGGTTGTACAAGTGTGTACAAGGTTGTACAAGTGTGTACAAGGTTGTACAAGTGTGTACAAGGTTGTACAAGTGTGTACAAGGTTGTACAAGTGTGTACAAGGTTGTACAAGTGTGTACAAGTTTTTAAATTGTGTACATGGGTGTACAATTGTGTACAAGGCTGTACAAGTGTGTACAAGGTTGTACAAGTGTGTACAAGGTTGTAACAGGGGGTACAAGGTTGTACAAGTGTGTACAAGGTTGTACAAGTGTGTACAAGGGTGTACAGGTTTGTACAATGTTGTACAAGTGTACAAGTTTGTACAAGGTTGTACAAGTGTGTACAAGGGTGTACAAGTGTGTACAAGGGTGCACAAGTGTGTACAAGGGTGTACAATCGTGTACAAGCTTGTACAAGCGTGTACAAGGGTGTACAGGTTTGTACAAGGTTGTACAAGTGTGTACAAGGGTGTACAAATGTGTACAAGGATGAAAAGGTTGTACAAGTTTGTACAAGTTTGTACAAGGTTGTACAAGTGTGTACAAGGTTGTACAAGTGTGTACAAGGTTGTACAAGTGTGTACAACTTGTACAAGTGTGTACAAGCTTGTACAAGTGTGTACAACTTGTACAAGTGTGTACAAGCTTGTACAAGTGTGTACAAGTGTGTACAAGCTTGTACAAGTGTGTACAAGGTTGTACAAGTGTGTACAAGGTTGTACAAGTTTGTACAAGGTTGTACAAGTGTGTACAAGTTTGTACAAGTGTGTACAAGCTTGTACAAGTGTGTACAAGGGTGTACAGGTTTGTACAAGGTTGTACAAGTGTGTACAAGGGTGTACAAGTATGTACAATAATGTACAAGTTTGTACAAGTGTGTACAAGTTTGTAAAAGGTTGTACAAGTGTGTACAAGGGTGTACAAGTGTGTACAAGGTTGTACAAGTGTGTACAAGCTTGTACAAGTGTGTACAAGGGTGTACAAGTGTGTACAAGGTTGTACAAGTTTTTACATGGTTGTACAAGTGTGTACATGGTTGTACAAGGATGTACAAGGTTGTACAAGTGTGTACAAGGTTGTACAAGTGTGTACAAGGTTGTACAAGTGTGTACAAGGTTGTACAAGTTTGTACAAGGTTGTACAAGTGTGTACAAGGTTGTACAAGTGTGTACAAGGTTGTACAAGTGTGTACAAGGTTGTACAAGGGTGTACAAGGTTGTACAAGTGTGTACAAGGTTGTACAAGTGTGTACAAGGTTGTACAAGTGTGTACAAGGTTGTACAAGTGTGTAAAAGGTTGTACAAGTGTGTACAAGGTTGTACAAGTGTGTACAAGGTTGTACAAGTGTGTACAAGGGTGTACAAGTGTGTACAAGGTTGTACAAGTTTTTACAAGGTTGTACAAGTGTGTACAAGGGTGTAAAATCGTGTACAAGGATGTACAAGTTTGTACAAGTTTGTACAAGGTTGTACAAGTGTGTACAAGGATGTACAAGTTTGTACAAGTTTGTACAAGTTTGTACAAGTTTGTACAAGTTTGTACAAGTTTGTACAAGGGCTGTACAAGTGTGTACGATGTGTAAAAGTTTGTACAAGGGTGTACAAGTTTGTACAATTTTGTACAAGGCTGTACAAGTGTGTACAAGGTTGTACAAGTGTGTACAAGGCTCTACAATTGTGTACAAGGTTGTACAAGTGTGTACAAGGTTGTACAAGTGTGTACAAGGTTGTACAATTGTGTACAAGGCTGTACAAGTGTGTACAAGGTTGTACAATTGTGTACAAGGCTGTACAATTGTGTACAAGGCTGTACAAGTGTGTAAAAGGTTGTACAAGTGTGTACAAGGTTGTACAAGTGTGTACGAGGTTGTACAATTGTGTACAAGGTTGTACAAGTGTGTACAAGGTTGTACAATTGTGTACAAGGCTGTACAAGTGTGTACAAGGTTGTACAAGGTTGTACAAGTGTGTACAAGGGTGTACAAGTTTTAACAAGGTTGTACAAGTGTGTACAAGGTTGTACAAGTGTGTACAAGGCTGTACAATTGTGTACAAGGTTGTACAAGTGTGTACAAGGTTGTACAAGTGTGTACAAGGTTGTACAAGTGTGTACAAGGTTGTACAATTGTGTACAAGGCTGTACAAGTGTGTACAAGGTTGTACAAGTGTGTACAAGGCTGTACAAGTGTGTACAAGGCTGTACAATTGTGTACAAGGTTGTACAAGTGTGTACAAGGTTGTACAAGTGTGTACAAGGTTGTACAATTGTGTACAAGACTGTACAAGTGTGTACAAAGTTGTGCAAGTGTGTACAAGGTTGTACAAGTGTGTACAAGGTTGTACAATTGTGTACAAGGTTGTACAAGTGTGTACAAGGTTGTACAAGTGTGTACAAGGGTGTACAATCGTGTACAAGGATGTACAAGTGTGTACTGGGTTGTACAAGTGTGTACAAGATTGTATAAGTTTGTACAAGGTTGTACAAGTGTGTACAAGGGTGTACAAGTGTGTACAAATGTGTACAAGTGTGTACAGGTGTGTACAAGTTTGTACAAGGGTGTACAAGTTTTACAAGGTTGTACAAGTGTGTACAAGGTTGTACAAGTTGTGTACTGGGTTGTACAAGTGTGTACAAGATTGTATAAGTTTGTACAAGGTTGTACAAGTGTGTACAAGGGTGTACAAGTGTGTACAAATGTGTACAAGTGTGTACAGGGGTGTACAAGTTTGTACAAGGGTGTACAAGTTTTACAAGGTTGTACAAGTGTGTACAAGGTTGTACAAGTTGTGTACAAGGTTATACATGTGTGTACAAGGGTGTACAAGTGTGTACAAGGTTGTACAAGTGTGTACAAGCTTGTACAAGTGTGTACAAGGGTGTACAAGTGTGTACAAGGTTGTACAAGTTTTTACAAGGTTGTACAAGTGTGTACAAGGCGGTAAAATCGTGTACAAGGATGTACAAGTTTGTACAAGTTTGTACAAGGTTGTACAAGTGTGTACAAGGATGTACAAGTTTGTACAAGGGTGTACAAGTGTGTACGATAAGTAAAAGTGTGTACAAGGGTGTACAAGGTTGTACAAGTGTGTACAAGATTGTACAATTGTGTACAAGGCTGTACAAGTGTGTACAAGGTTGTACAATTGTGTACAAGGCTGTACAAGTGTGTACAAGATTGTACAAGTGTGTACAAAGTTGTACAAGTGTGTACAAGGATGTACAAGTTTGTACAAGGATGTACAAGTGTGTACGATGTGTAAAAGTTTGTACAAGGGTGTACATGGTTGTACAAGTGTGTACAAGGTTGTACAATTGTGTACAAGGCTGTACAAGTGTGTACAAGGTTTTACAATTTTGTACAAGGCTGTACAAGTGTGTACAAGGTTGTACAAGTGTGTACAAGGCTGTACAATTGTGTACAAGGTTGTACAAGTGTGTACAAGGCTGTACAATTGTGTACAAGGTTGTACAAGTGTGTACAAGGTTGTACAAGTGTGTACAAGGTTGTACAATTGTGTACAAGGCTGTACAAGTGTGTACAAGGTTGTAAAAGTGTGTACAAGGTTGTACAAGTGTGTACAAGGTTGTACAAGTGTGTACAAGGTTGTACAAGTGTGTACAAGGTTGTACAAGTGTGTACAAGGTTGTACAATTGTGTATCAGGTTGTACAAGTGTGTACAAGGTTGTACAAGTGTGTACAAGGGTGTACTATCGTGTACAAGGATGTACAAGTTTGTACAAGTTTGTACAAGTTTGTACAAGTTTGTACAAGTTTGTACAAGGTTGTACAAGTGTGTACAAGGATGTACAAGTTTGTACAAGGGTGCACAAGTGTGTACAAGGGTGTACAATCGTGTACAAGCTTGTACAAGTGTGTACAAGGGTGTACAGGTTTGTACAAGGTTGTACAAGGTTGTACAAGTGTGTACAAGGGTGTACAAATGTGTACAAGGATGTAAAAGTTTGTACAAGTGTGTACAAGTTTGTACAAGGTTGTACAAGTGTGTACAAGGTTTTACAATTGTGTACAAGGTTGTACAAGTGTGTACAAGGTTGTACAAGTGTGTACAAGGTTGTACAAGTGTGTACAACTTGTACAAGTGTGTACAAGGTTGTACAAGTGTGTACAAGGTTGTACAAGTTTGTACAAGGTTGTACAAGTGTGTACAAGTTTGTACAAGTGTGTACAAGTTTGTACAAGGTTGTACAAATGTGTACAAGGGTGTACAAAAGTGTACAAGGGTGCACAAGTTTGAACAAAGGTGTACAAGTGTGTACAAGCTTGTACAAGTGTGTACAAGCTTGTACAAGTGTGTATAAGGGTGTACAGGTTTGTACAAGGTTGTACAAGTGTGTACAAGGGTGTACAAGTGTGTACAAGGTTGTACAAGTGTGTACAAGCTTGTACAAGTGTGTACAAGGGTGTACAAGTGTGTACAAGGTTGTACAAGTTTTTACATGGTTGTACAAGTGTGTACAAGGTTGTACAAGTGTGTACAAGGTTGTACAAGTGTGTACAAGGTTGTACAAGTGTGTACAAGGTTGTACAAGTGTGTACAAGGTTGTACAAGTGTGTACAAGGTTGTACAAGTGTGTACAAGGTTGTACAAGTGTGTACAAGGTTGTACAAGTGTGTACAAGGTTGTACAAGTGTGTACAAGGTTGTACAAGTGTGTACAAGGTTGTACAAGTGTGTACAAGGTTGTACAAGTGTGTACAAGGTTGTACAAGTGTGTACAAGGTTGTACAAGTGTGTACAAGGGTGTACAAGTGTGTACAAGGTTGTACAAGTTTTTACAAGGTTGTACAAGTGTGTACAAGGGTGTACAATCGTGTACAATGATGTACAAGTTTGTACAAGATTTTACAAGTGTGTACTGGGTTGTACAAGTGTGTACAAGATTGTATAAGTTTGTACAAGGTTGTACAAGTGTGTACAAGGGTGTACAAGTGTGTACAAATGTGTACAAGTGTGTACAGGGGTGTACAAGTTTGTACAAGGGTGTACAAGTTTTACAAGGTTGTACAAGTGTGTACAAGGTTGTACAATTTGTGTACTGGGTTGTACAAGTGTGTACAAGATTGTATAAGTTTGTACAAGGTTGTACAAGTGTGTACAAGGGTGTACAAGTGTCTACAAATGTGTACAAGTGTGTACAGGGGTGTACAAGTTTGTACAAGGGTGTACAAGTTTTACAAGGTTGTACAAGTGTGTACAAGGTTGTACAAGTTGTGTACAAGGTTGTACATGTGTGTACAAGGGTGTACAAGTGTGTAAAAGTGTGTACAAGGTTGTACAAGTGTGTACAAGCTTGTACAAGTGTGTACAAGGGTGTACAAGTGTGTACAAGGTTGTACAAGTTTTTACAAGGTTGTACAAGTGTGTACAAGGGTGTAAAATCGTGTACAAGGATATACAAGTTTGTACAAGTTTGTACAAGGTTGTACAAGTGTGTACAAGGATGTACAAGTTTGTACAAGGGTGTACAAGTGTGTACGATAAGTAAAAGTGTGTACAAGGGTGTACAAGGTTGTACAAGTGTGTACAAGGTTGTACAATTGTGTACAAGGCTGTACAAGTGTGTACAAGATTGTACAAGTGTGTACAAGATTGTACAAGTGTTTACAAGGTTGTACAAGTGTGTACAAGGATGTACAAGTTTGTACAAGGGTGTACAAGTGTGTACGATGTGTAAAAGTTTGTACAAGGGTGTACAAGGTTGTACAAGTGTGTACAAGGTTGTACAATTGTGTACAAGGCTGTACAAGTGTGTACAAGGTTGTACAATTTTGTACAAGGCTGTACAAGTGTGTACAAGGTTGTACAAGTGTGTACAAGGCTGTACAATTGTGTACAAGGTTGTACAAGTGTGTACAAGGTTGTACAAGTGTGTACAAGGTTGTACAATTGTGTACAAGGCTGTACAAGTGTGTACAAGGTTGTACAAGTGTGTACAAGGTTGTACAAGTGTGTACAAGGTTGTACAAGTGTGTACAAGGTTGTACAAGTGTGTACAAAGTTGTACAATTGTGTATCAGGTTGTACAAGTGTTTACAAGGTTGTACAAGTGTGTACAAGGGTGTACAATCGTGTACAAGGATGTACAAGTTTGTACAAGTTTGTACAAGTTTGTACAAGTTTGTACAAGGTTGTACAAGAGTGTACAAGGATGTACAAGTTTGTACTAGGGTGCACAAGTGTGTACAAGGGTGTACAATCGTGTACAAGCTTGTACAAGTGTGTACAAGGGTGTACAGGTTTGTACAAGGTTGTACAAGGTTGTACAAGGTTTTACAATTGTGTACAAGGTTGTACAAGTGTGTACAAGGTTGTACAAGTGTGTACAAGGTTGTACAAGTGTGTACAACTTGTACAAGTGTGTACAACGTTGTACAAGTGTGTACAAGGTTGTACAAGTTTGTACAAGGTTGTACAAGTGTGTACAAGTTTGTACAAGTGTGTACAAGTTTGTACAAGGTTGTACAAATGTGTACAAGGGTGTACAAAAGTGTACAAGGGTTCACAAATTTGAACAAAGGTGTACAAGTGTATACAAGCTTGTACAAGTGTGTACAAGCATGTACAAGTGTGTACAAGGGTGTACAGGTTTGTACAAGGTTGTACAAGTGTGTACAAGGGTGTACAAGTGTGTACAAGGTTGTACAAGTGTGTACAAGCTTGTACAAGTGTGTACAAGGGTGTACAAGTGTGTACAAGGTTGTACAAGTTTTTACATGGTTGTACAAGTGTGTACAAGTTTGGACAAGTGTGTACAAGGTTGTACAAGTGTGTACAAGGTTGTACAAGTGTGTACAAGGTTGTACAAGAGTGTACAAGGTTGTACAAGTGTGTACAAGGTTGTACAAGTGTGTACAAGGTTGTACAAGTGTGTACAAGGTTGTACAAGTGTGTACAAGGTTGTACAAGTGTGTACAAGGTTGTACAAGTGTGTACAAGGTTGTACAAGTGTGTACAAGGTTGTACAAGTGTGTACAAGGTTGTACAAGTGTGTACAAGGTTGTACAAGTGTGTACAAGGGTGTACAAGTGTGTACAAGGTTGTACAAGTGTGTACAAGGGTGAAAAATCGTGTACAAGGATGTACAAGTTTGTACAAGTTTGTACAAGGTTGTACAAGTGTGTACAAGGATGTACAAGTTTGTACAAGGTTGTACAAGTGTGTACAAGGGTGAAAAATCGTGTACAAGGATGTACAAGTTTGTACAAGGTTGTACAAGGTTGTACAAGTGTGTACAAGGGTGTACAAGTTTTTACAAGGTTGTACAAGTGTGTACAAGGTTGTACAAGTGTGTACAAGGCTGTACAATTGTGTACAAGGTTGTACAAGTGTGTACAAGGTTGTACAAGTGTGTACAAGGTTGTACAATTGTGTACAAGGCTGTACAAGTGTGTACAAGGTTGTACAATTGTGTACAAGGCTGTACAATTGTGTACAAGGTTGTACAAGTGTGTACAAGGTTGTACAAGTGTGTACAAGGTTGTACAATTGTGTACAAGACTGTACAAGTGTGTACAAAGTTGTGCAAGTGTGTACAAGGTTGTACAAGTGTGTACAAGGTTGTACAATTGTGTACAAGGTTGTACAAGTGTGTACAAGGTTGTACAAGTGTGTACAAGGGTGTACAATCGTGTACAATGATGTACAAGTTTGTACAAGATTTTACAAGTGTGTACTGGGTTGTACAAGTGTGTACAAGATTGTATAAGTTTGTACAAGGTTGTACAAGTGTGTACAAGGGTGTACAAGTGTGTACAAATGTGTACAAGTGTGTACAGGGGTGTACAAGTTTGTACAAGGGTGTACAAGTTTTACAAGGTTGTACAAGTGTGTACAAGGTTGTACAAGTTGTGTACTGGGTTGTACAAGTGTGTACAAGATTGTATAAGTTTGTACAAGGTTGTACAAGTGTGTACAAGGGTGTACAAGTGTGTACAAATGTGTACAAGTTGTTACACTCTGGCCTCAGGTCGCTCAGTCTGGGGTGGGTCGATGTAAATGAACAGAGTGTTTATCCTTAATAAATCAAAATTCTTCATGAAAAGGGCGCCACCTAGTTTTAACCTTCCTAGGAACCAAACTAGGAAATATTCCAAGGTAAAAAGGTTAATGTGATTAATTTTGAAAATAAGTTACTAAAAAGGGAATGGCAGAGGCTTCTATTAAAACAAATTAAATTGACCAAACATACAAGTCTCAAATAATATTTCTATCAAATTTCAACTATTATCAATGAAAGCAGATATTATTATCTTTTCTTTTTATCTACCAGCTAAATATTCAATCAAACAAAACTGATATTTTTGATTTGAAACACTATCACTTCTAAGATAAGGCTACTAGGCAATGTGAATAAATACCAAAGATTTGATTACCCAAGAAAATATTTACTGATCAGTTGCAAAACATTTGTACCTTTAACTTCCATTTTTATAACTACCAAAATTAATTAGAAATTGTCGGCCGACACTAAGATGAATTATTGAGCACAAATAAAGACATATAATACACAGTAATAAATATATATGACCCTGGAACAAATACTTATATCTAAACAAAATAGATCCTGAAAATGTCCAAATATCTCATAATAAATCCCAAAATAGTAAACTAATGTAATATTAAAATAATTGTCCTATCTGTTGTTTGAGAGCGTTGGTATAGTTGAAGTTAGGTTGTACACAGGTTGACTGCACGGACACAGGTGAGTCTGTCAAAGTCACAGGTCGTGTTGAAGTCGAGGTCCTCTAGCCACAAATGGAATAATGCCAGAGCAGGTCCAAGATACCACAGTCCACATCCAAAGGGCGATAGGTAACCAAAATCAAGTCCAGAGACTTTCCCTCTGCCAAATAAATCCAAAAGGAATGGACACAAGGGAAAAGGTTGATATTCACAAGGCTGGACACTGATCTTCTAACTGCAAACTCTTCAAAATGGCTAAACTATACTGAATTACTTTAAAACATCCTCACTGCATGGAGTTGCCTTGTAGAAGAGGTCAGATTTGCTCAAGTTGTAACTGTGACATGTCAGGATGCAAATTTCCTGTCTGGCAGGGGGTGGGAAATAGGAGTGGACAAAGTCCAGCTAGGCACAGGCTGTTGCTCACCAAGTTAATATTTCAGCTGATGGGATTTATTTAATGCCTTCAAAACCCTGACACAAAGTCATGACAGCAAAGTAAATAATGTTGCGTTCCCATGGGAAGGAGCTCCTAAATTCCCATTTGATCTCATAATGATCATGGCCATTGATCAATCAGAACAAGTATTTATTATCAACAAAACTGTCACAACACTCCCCTACCAGAAGAAATTTTCCTAAAATTTCTCTAAAATCCAATAGACTTTAGTTTATGTATCTTTTTAAGTCATTGACATGCCATTTTCCAGCATCTTTCCCTTGAAGATCTTCTAAAGAATAGACCACATTGGAAATCTTCTTAGTGATCCTGAAGGGTCCAACGAACCGATCAGTCAATTTAGCAGAGAAACCAGCAGCGGCATCCGACTGTGAGAAATTCCTTTTGAGCACCAGGTCATTATCTTTGAACTCTTGAGGTCTTCTACGAAGGTTATAGCGGTGACTACTCTTCTCATGAGCCTGAACCAATCTATCCTTAACCTCCTTGAAGATATCTTGAAGTTCTTGAAGTTTTCTTCCATAAGGTCCACAGTCTTCCACTGTCCCAACATCATCAGATTGAAGATCTACCCCAACTCCAGAAGCAGATGGTTCACGGCCAAAATTGAGGAACGCAGGCGAAAATCCTGTAACTTCATGTACCGCCGTCCTAAGCGCAAATCCTATTTGAGCAAGATGCTTGTCCCACTCTCGATGACTTGCCCCAACATAGGCACGTATCATAGTGATTACATTTCTGTTCACTCTTTCAGTAGGGTTAGATTGAGGATGTCTACTAGGATTATAGAGGATCTTGCATTTGTAACCTGCCGCTATGTTCTTAACAGGTGCACCCGTAAATTCTGAACCATTGTCGAAAACTAAGTATTTTGGGACACCATAAACTAAGAAAATGTCTTCTTCCAGATGTTGAGCCACTGCTCTAGCTGTCGCTGCTCTAAGTGGTTTGAGTATAGAAAATTTAGTGAATGTATCAGTTATTACTAGGATGTATTTGAAACCTTTGGTCGATCTTGGGAAGGGACCCATTAAGTCAGCTGCGACCATCTTCCAGGGTTCATCAACACCCCGCCTTTCACCCATCAACCCAGCAGGTACATTTTGATTGTACTTAGTTCTCTGGCAGATTTTACAACGAGAAATATAGCTAGCAGTGTCCTTCCTCATTTTGGGCCAATAATATTTTAATTGAAGTCTTTTGTATGTTTTGAAAGTGCCTAGATGCCCTGCGGTAGGCTGGTCGTGACATTCTTCCAAAGCTGAAGCCCTACTCTCCTTGGGAAGTACCAATTTCCAAACTTTGTCATCTTCTTCTTCTTCTGACAATCCTATTTGATCATTAAGTCTCTTCAATAGCTGATGGTCCTTCACTCTCCACTGTGGATACTTTTGACCCTCAGATCTGACATTTTTGAGCATCCTTGCATACCACTTATCCTTGACATCTACCGGAATGACTACATCACAGTGAAAATTTTCATCAGGCTCAATAGCGGCAGACCTAGACAACAAATCAGGAACGATATTCTCCTCCCCTTTACGATGAACCAATTCGAAATCATAGGGTTGCAGTCTCAACGCCAGGCCTTGACAATATTTCAAATGGCCAATATTGGAAAACTCCCATCTCCGGTGATGAAGGTCAGCAACAATGTGGAATTTTTCCCAAAAATCAATGCCCAAGAGTAGATTATGCCTAAGTGTTGGAACATACAAAACCTCAAGGTACTTAGTTTGTCCTTCAAGAGTGATGGGAAGAACAATGGTTCCCTGAATAGAATGCTTTTTTGAGTCCGCCGTCTCAACAAATTGAACAGAAGGTGATCGAAGCCTAGCTGGAAATCCATTGAAAACCCAATTTCCTTCCTTGCCCAGAATGGTACGAGATGCACCAGAATCCAAGAGTGCACGCATCTCACGACCAAAAACTCTTACATCCAAATACGGACGGGAATCTCCCTCAACTGATTCGATAACAAAAGCAACCTTGTTTTTCCTTTGACTGACATCACTGTTTCTGCACTTTGCATTTTTATTTGGGGAGGCAGCGAGGTTACCCAATCTGGCTCCCCACTCTATGCGTTTTTTGGACAACATGAAGAGCATTCAAATTTTTTTACATTCTTGGCCCCGCAACCATAGCAGAAAGTTGTTCTGGACTTAGTGCACGCTCTCTGTGCATGTCCCTCTTCATCACAATTCCAGCATTTCATCTTGGTTGACCTGCGAGAATAACTTGCATGAGAGACCTCAGCAACACGCTGCTTAATCCCAGTGACCTTTTGGTAGGCTAGGTCAGGTTCTAATATTGGAGCATGGGTAGACATGGCCTTCCAGTTAGCCGCCCTCAATCGACCTAACTCGGCTTTTCTTCCTACAACCCTTAGTTGACCTACAGAAACTATTAGAAACATACATAATTTTTCTTGTAGATATTGATTCAAATTCTTTAACATCTGCTTCAATCGACTATCTTCGCTTACAGGAACAGATAAACGACTATACAGCCCTTCCATAGACGCTATGTAAAGATCTATTGATTCAAGCTCTCCCTGTCTACGATTCATAATCTCCTGTATCAACATGTCATCGTAGTCCGGTGTTTGGAAAACCTCCTTCATCTCCTTGCAAAGATCAGGCCAATTTGAGATTCTTCCTACAGTAGACCTATACCAGATCAAGGAACTCCCAGAAAACAAGTCAACTGCAGATTTAAACAACTGCGACTCCGTTAATCCTCTGGCTCGTCGCAACTCCTCCACTCTCTGTAAAAAGCTGCCAACACTCTGACCAGAACTATTGGAAAACTGTAGACCCCATTTGTGTACGGGAACAAATCCAGGCTTCTGATAATGTTCATTCAGCTCGAGACTAGAGTTACTATTCACCTTATGCGAAATAAGGGTACCTGACTTTACTGATCCACCAAGTGGTTCAGAGACCCCTGGATTACAGCTCAAATTCATTGAAGTCCGAAAAACAGGTTTATTTTCTTTAACTGTCGATTCATTATTCTGTGTTAAGTCAGGTGGTATAATTTGCTCCTCAGACTCCTTAGACTCAGTTTCGATTTCTTCCTCATGTTGAGCTAATGTCTTAGGTTCCTTGAAATCATCTAGAAGCTTCTTTGTCTGGATCTTCAAATCAGCTTTTGTTTCCTCCTCGTCGCTGTCCGATGAAGCAGGTACAGGAATCCTATCAACCCTTAAGTACAAATGCCAAAGCCGAGCAACAATTCGTTGATATTCGTTATCTTTAAAAGTTCCTTCGTATGCCCCTATCAGCGAAGACAAGTCCTGAAATATTTCATTGCAAATATCAAGTTCCGATTGAGGATCAAGATCACTTACACAACCTGGTACCACCTCTGTGTTTGATCTGAAACAGTGAGAAAGTTTTTTCCGGTTCTCCCCAGCAGTACCTTCCACAGGAATATTCCTAATCTTCAACTCATACTGCACTTCGGTTTTCCGTAAATGGTAGGCATTCATATTGATTGTTGCTACTAGATTATACACAGAGACACTTATGCTCATCAACTACCAGGTCATAAATATGTACAGATATAATCATCAATGGCCAATGACAACAGATTTCTTCAATAAAACCATTAAATTGCAAAATACAACAAATATACACATAAAATAACAGTAGACCCCAATCAGTAAAGTCCTCAAATCCAAAATGACAATGTAATCACTGTATACTATCAGCCAGAGAGATAAGCTAATCAATGCTGAAATTCTAAGTCCAAATTGTTGTAGCAAATTTTCTTAATAATCCCAATACTAATTAAAGCAGCTTATTAATTTCAAAAATTCTTCAGGCCCCACGTTGGGCGCCATTTGTTACACTCTGGCCTCAGGTCGCTCAGTCTGGGGTGGGTCGATGTAAATGAACAGAGTGTTTATCCTTAATAAATCAAAATTCTTCATGAAAAGGGCGCCACCTAGTTTTAACCTTCCTAGGAACCAAACTAGGAAATATTCCAAGGTAAAAAGGTTAATGTGATTAATTTTGAAAATAAGTTACTAAAAAGGGAATGGCAGAGGCTTCTATTAAAACAAATTAAATTGACCAAACATACAAGTCTCAAATAATATTTCTATCAAATTTCAACTATTATCAATGAAAGCAGATATTATTATCTTTTCTTTTTATCTACCAGCTAAATATTCAATCAAACAAAACTGATATTTTTGATTTGAAACACTATCACTTCTAAGATAAGGCTACTAGGCAATGTGAATAAATACCAAAGATTTGATTACCCAAGAAAATATTTACTGATCAGTTGCAAAACATTTGTACCTTTAACTTCCATTTTTATAACTACCAAAATTAATTAGAAATTGTCGGCCGACACTAAGATGAATTATTGAGCACAAATAAAGACATATAATACACAGTAATAAATATATATGACCCTGGAACAAATACTTATATCTAAACAAAATAGATCCTGAAAATGTCCAAATATCTCATAATAAATCCCAAAATAGTAAACTAATGTAATATTAAAATAATTGTCCTATCTGTTGTTTGAGAGCGTTGGTATAGTTGAAGTTAGGTTGTACACAGGTTGACTGCACGGACACAGGTGAGTCTGTCAAAGTCACAGGTCGTGTTGAAGTCGAGGTCCTCTAGCCACAAATGGAATAATGCCAGAGCAGGTCCAAGATACCACAGTCCACATCCAAAGGGCGATAGGTAACCAAAATCAAGTCCAGAGACTTTCCCTCTGCCAAATAAATCCAAAAGGAATGGACACAAGGGAAAAGGTTGATATTCACAAGGCTGGACACTGATCTTCTAACTGCAAACTCTTCAAAATGGCTAAACTATACTGAATTACTTTAAAACATCCTCACTGCATGGAGTTGCCTTGTAGAAGAGGTCAGATTTGCTCAAGTTGTAACTGTGACATGTCAGGATGCAAATTTCCTGTCTGGCAGGGGGTGGGAAATAGGAGTGGACAAAGTCCAGCTAGGCACAGGCTGTTGCTCACCAAGTTAATATTTCAGCTGATGGGATTTATTTAATGCCTTCAAAACCCTGACACAAAGTCATGACAGCAAAGTAAATAATGTTGCGTTCCCATGGGAAGGAGCTCCTAAATTCCCATTTGATCTCATAATGATCATGGCCATTGATCAATCAGAACAAGTATTTATTATCAACAAAACTGTCACAAAGTGTGTACAGGGGTGTACAAGTTTGTACAAAGGTGTACAAGTTTTACAAGGTTGTACAAGTGTGTACAAGGTTGTACAAGTTGTGTACAAGGTTGTACATGTGTGTACAAGGGTGTACAAGTGTGTACAAGGTTGTACAAGTGTGTACAAGCTTGTACAAGTGTGTACAAGGGTGTACAAGTGTGTACAAGGTTGTACAAGTTTTTACAAGGTTGTACAAGTGTGTACAAGGGTGTAAAATCGTGTACAAGGATGTACAAGTTTGTACAAGTTTGTACAAGGTTGTACAAGTGTGTACAAGGATGTACAAGTTTGTACAAGGGTGTACAAGTGTGTACGATAAGTAAAAGTGTGTACAAGGGTGTACAAGGTTGTACAAGTGTGTACAAGGTTGTACAATTGTGTACAAGGCTGTACAAGTGTGTACAAGGTTGTACAATTGTATACAAGGCTGTACAAGTGTGTACAAGGTTGTACAAGTGTGTACAAGGTTGTACAAGTGTGTACAAGGTTGTACAAGTGTGTACAAGGTTGTACAAGTGTGTACAAGGTTGTACAATTGTGTATCAGGTTGTACAAATGTGTACAAGGTTGTACAAGTGTGTACAAGGGTGTACAATAGTGTACAAGGATGTACAAGTTTGTACAAGTTTGTACAAGTTTGTACAAGGTTGTACAAGTGTGTACAAGGATGTACAAGTTTGTACAAGGGTGCACAAGTGTGTACAAGGGTGTACAATCGTGTACAATTTTGTACAAGTGTGTACAAGGGTGTACAGGTTTGTACAAGGTTGTACAAGGTTGTACAAGTGTGTACAAGGTTGTACAATTGTGTACAAGGCTGTACAAGTGTGTACAAGGTTGTACAAGGTTGTACAAGTGTGTACAAGGGTGTACAAGTTTTTACAAGGTTGTACAAGTGTGTACAAGGTTGTACAAGTGTGTACAAGGCTGTACAATTGTGTACAAGGTTGTACAAGTGTGTACAAGGTTGTACAAGTGTGTACAAGGTTGTACAATTGTGTACAAGGCTGTACAAGTGTGTACAAGGTTGTACAAGTGTGTACAAGGCTGTACAATTGTGTACAAGGTTGTACAAGTGTGTACAAGGTTGTACAAGTGTGTACAAGGTTGTACAATTGTGTACAAGACTGTACAAGTGTGTACAAAGTTGTGCAAGTGTGTACAAGGTTGTACAAGTGTGTACAAGGTTGTACAATTGTGTACAAGGTTGTACAAGTGTGTACAAGGTTGTACAAGTGTGTACAAGGGTGTACAATCGTGTACAATGATGTACAAGTTTGTACAAGATTTTACAAGTGTGTACTGGGTTGTACAAGTGTGTACAAGATTGTATAAGTTTGTACAAGGTTGTACAAGTGTGTACAAGGGTGTACAAGTGTGTACAAATGTGTACAAGTGTGTACAGGGGTGTACAAGTTTGTACAAGGGTGTACAAGTTTTACAAGGTTGTACAAGTGTGTACAAGGTTGTACAAGTTGTGTACTGGGTTGTACAAGTGTGTACAAGATTGTATAAGTTTGTACAAGGTTGTACAAGTGTGTACAAGGGTGTACAAGTGTGTACAAATGTGTACAAGTGTGTACAGGGGTGTACAAGTTTGTACAAGGGTGTACAAGTTTTACAAGGTTGTACAAGTGTGTACAAGGTTGTACAAGTTGTGTACAAGGTTGTACATGTGTGTACAAGGGTGTACAAGTGTGTACAAGTGTGTACAAGGTTGTACAAGTGTGTACAAGCTTGTACAAGGTTGTACAAGTGTGTACAAGCTTGTACAAGTGTGTACAAGGGTGTACAAGTGTGTACAAGGTTGTACAAGTTTTTACAAGGTTGTACAAGTGTGTACAAGGGTGTAAAATCGTGTACAAGGATGTACAAGTTTGTACAAGTTTGTACAAGGTTGTACAAGTGTGTACAAGGATGTACAAGTTTGTACAAGGGTGTACAAGTGTGTACGATAAGTAAAAGTGTGTACAATTGTGTACAAGGCTGTACAAGTGTGTACAAGATTGTACAAGTGTGTACAAGATTGTACAAGTGTGTACAAGGTTGTACAAGTGTGTACAAGGATGTACAAGTTTGTACAAGGGTGTACAAGTGTGTACGATGTGTAAACGTTTGTACAAGGGTGTACAAGGTTGTACAATTGTGTACAAGGTTGTACAATTGTGTACAAGGCTGTACAAGTGTGTACAAGGTTGTACAATTTTGTACAAGGCTGTACAAGTGTGTACAAGGTTGTACAAGTGTGTACAAGGCTGTACAATTGTGTACAAGGTTGTAAAAGTGTGTACAAGGTTGTACAAGTGTGTACAAGGTTGTACAATTGTGTACAAGGCTGTACAAGTGTGTACAAGGTTGTACAAGTGTGTACAAGGTTGTACAAGTGTGTACAAGGTTGTACAAGTGTGTACAAGGTTGTACAAGTGTGTACAAGGTTGTACAATTGTGTATCAGGTTGTACAAGTGTGTACAAGGTTGTACAAGTGTGTACAAGGGTGTTCAATCGTGTACAAGGATGTACAAGTTTGTACAAGTTTGTACAAGTTTGTACAAGGTTGTACAAGTGTGTACAAGGATGTACAAGTTTGTACAAGGGTGCACATGTGTGTACAAGGGTGTACAATCGTGTACAAGCTTGTACAAGTGTGTACAAGGGTGTACAGGTTTGTACAAGGTTGTACAAGGTTGTACAAGTGTGTACAAGGGTGTACAAATGTGTACAAGGATGTAAAAGTTTGTACAAGTGTGTACAAGTTTGTACAAGGTTGTACAAGTGTGTACAAGGTTTTACAATTGTGTACAAGGTTGTACAAGTGTGTACAAGGTTGTACAAGTGTGTACAAGGTTGTACAAGTGTGTACAACTTGTACAAGTGTGTACAACGTTGTACAAGTGTGTACAAGGTTGTACAAGTTTGTACAAGGTTGTACAAGTGTTTACAAGTTTGTACAAGTGTGTACAAGTTTGTACAAGGTTGTACAAATGTGTACAAGGGTGTACAAAAGTGTACAAGGGTTCACAAATTTGAACAAAGGTGTACAAGTGTATACAAGCTTGTACAAGTGTGTACAAGCATGTACAAGTGTGTACAAAGGTGTACAGGTTTGTACAAGGTTGTACAAGTGTGTACAAGGGTGTACAAGTGTGTACAAGGTTGTACAAGTGTGTACAAGCTTGTACAAGTGTGTACAAGGGTGTACAAGTGTGTACAAGGTTGTACAAGTTTTTACATGGTTGTACAAGTGTGTACAAGGTTGTACAAGTGTGTACAAGGTTGTACAAGTGTGTACAAGGTTGTACAAGTGTGTACAAGGTTGTACAAGTGTGTACAAGGTTGTACAAGTGTGTACAAGGTTGTACAAGTGTGTACAAGGTTGTACAAGTGTGTACAAGGTTGTACAAGTGTGTACAAGGTTGTACAAGTGTGTACAAGGTTGTACAAGTGTGTACAAGGTTGTACAAGTGTGTACAAGGTTGTACAAGTGTGTACAAGGTTGTACAAGTGTGTACAAGGGTGTACAAGTGTGTACAAGGTTGTACAAGTGTGTACAAGGGTGAAAAATCGTGTACAAGGATGTACAAGTTTGTACAAGTTTGTACAAGGTTGTACAAGTGTGTACAAGGATGTACAAGTTTGTACAAGGTTGTACAAGTGTGTACAAGGGTGAAAAATCGTGTACAAGGATGTACAAGTTTGTACAAGGTTGTACAAGGTTGTACAAGTGTGTACAAGGGTGTACAAGTTTTTACAAGGTTGTACAAGTGTGTACAAGGTTGTACAAGTGTGTACAAAGTTGTGCAAGTGTGTACAAGGTTGTACAAGTGTGTACAAGGTTGTACAATTGTGTACAAGGTTGTACAAGTGTGTACAAGGTTGTACAAGTGTGTACAAGGGTGTACAATCGTGTACAATGATGTACAAGTTTGTACAAGATTTTACAAGTGTGTACTGGGTTGTACAAGTGTGTACAAGATTGTATAAGTTTGTACAAGGTTGTACAAGTGTGTACAAGGGTGTACAAGTGTGTACAAATGTGTACAAGTGTGTACAGGGGTGTACAAGTTTGTACAAGGGTGTACAAGTTTTACAAGGTTGTACAAGTGTGTACAAGTTGTGTACTGGGTTGTACAAGTGTGTACAAGATTGTATAAGTTTGTACAAGGTTGTACAAGTGTGTACAAGGGTGTACAAGTGTGTACAAATGTGTACAAGTGTGTACAGGGGTGTACAAGTTTGTAAAAGGGTGTACAAGTTTTACAAGGTTGTACAAGTGTGTACAAGGTTGTACAAGTGTGTACAAGGTTGTACAAGTGTGTACAAGCTTGTACAAGTGTGTACAAGGGTGTACAAGTGTGTACAAGGTTGTACAAGTTTTTACAAGGTTGTACAAGTGTGTACAAGGGTGTAAAATCGTGTACAAGGATGTACAAGTTTGTACAAGTTTGTACAAGGTTGTACAAGTGTGTACAAGGATGTACAAGTTTGTACAAGGGTGTACAAGTGTGTACGATAAGTAAAAGTGTGTACAAGGGTGTACAAGGTTGTACAAGTGTGTACAAGGTTGTACAATTGTGTACAAGGCTGTACAAGTGTGTACAAGGTTGTACAATTGTGTACAAGGCTGTACAAGTGTGTACAAGATTGTACAAATGTGTACAAGATTGTACAAGTGTGTACAAGGTTGTACAAGTGTGTACAAGGATGTACAAGTTTGTACAAGGGTGTACAAGTGTGTACGATGTGTAAAAGTTTGTACAAGGGTGTACAAGGTTGTACAAGTGTGTACAAGGTTGTACAATTGTGTACAAGGCTGTACAAGTGTGTACAAGGTTGTACAATTTTGTACAAGGCTGTACAAGTGTGTACAAGGTTGTACAAGTGTGTACAAGGCTGTACAATTGTGTACAAGGTTGTACAAGTGTGTACAAGGTTGTACAAGTGTGTACAAGGTTGTACAATTGTATACAAGGCTGTACAAGTGTGTACAAGGCTGTACAAGTGTGTACAAGGTTGTACAAGTGTGTACAAGGTTGTACAAGTGTGTACAAGGTTGTACAAGTGTGTACAAGGTTGTACAAGTGTGTACAAGGTTGTACAATTGTGTATCAGGTTGTACAAGTGTGTACAAGGTTGTACAAGTGTGTACAAGGGTGTACAATCGTGTACAAGTTTGTACAAGTTTGTACAAGTTTGTACAAGTTTGTACAAGGTTGTACAAGTGTGTACAAGGATGTACAAGTTTGTACAAGGGTGCACAAGTTTGTACAAGGGTGCACAAGTGTGTACAAGGGTGTACAATCGTGTACAAGCTTGTACAAGTGTGTACAAGGGTGTACAGGTTTGTACAAGGTTGTACAAGGTTGTACAAGTGTGTACAAGGTTGTACAATTGTGTACAAGGCTGTACAAGTGTGTACAAGGTTGTACAAGGTTGTACAAGTGTGTACAAGGGTGAACAAGTTTTTACAAGGTTGTACAAGTGTGTACAAGGTTGTACAAGTGTGTACAAGGCTGTACAATTGTGTTCAAGGTTGTACAAGTGTGTACAAGGTTGTACAAGTGTGTACAAGGTTGTACAATTGTGTACAAGGCTGTACAAGTGTGTACAAGGTTGTACAAGTGTGTACAAGGTTGTACAAGTGTGTACAAGGTTGTATAATTGTGTACAAGACTGTACAAGTGTGTACAAAGTTGTGCAAGTGTGTACAAGGTTGTACAAGTGTGTACAAGGTTGTACAATTGTGTACAAGGTTGTACAAGTGTGTACAAGGTTGTACAAGTGTGTACAAGGGTGTACAATCGTGTACAATGATGTACAAGTTTGTACAAGATTTTACAAGTGTGTACTGGGTTGTACAAGTGTGTACAAGATTGTATAAGTTTGTACAAGGTTGTACAAGTGTGTACAAGGGTGTACAAGTGTGTACAAATGTGTACAAGTGTGTACAGGGGTGTACAAGTTTGTACAAGGGTGTACAAGTTTTACAAGGTTGTACAAGTGTTAACAAGGTTGTACAAGTTGTGTACTGGGTTGTACAAGTGTGTACAAGATTGTATAAGTTTGTACAAGGTTGTACAAGTGTGTACAAGGGTGTACAAGTGTGTACAAATGTGTACAAGTGTGTACAGGGGTGTACAAGTTTGTACAAGGGTGTACAAGTTTTACAAGGTTGTACAAGTGTGTACAAGGTTGTACAAGTTGTGTACAAGGTTGTACATGTGTGTACAAGGGTGTACAAGTGTGTACAAGTGTGTACAAGGTTGTACAAGTGTGTACAAGCTTGTACAAGTGTGTACAAGGGTGTACAAGTGTGTACAAGGTTGTACAAGTTTTTACAAGGTTGTACAAGTGTGTACAAGGGTGTAAAATCGTGTACAAGGATGTACAAGTTTGTACAAGTTTGTACAAGGTTGTACAAGTGTGTACAAGGATGTACAAGTTTGTACAAGGGTGTACAAGTGTGTACGATAAGTAAAAGTGTGTACAAGGGTGTACAAGGTTGTACAAGTGTGTACAAGGTTGTACAATTGTGTACAAGGCTGTACAAGGTTGTACAATTGTGTACAAGGCTGTACAAGTGTGTACAAGATTGTACAAGTGTGTACAAGATTGTACAAGTGTGTACAAGGTTGTACAAGTGTGTACAAGGATGTACAAGTTTGTACAAGAGTGTACAAGTGTGTACGATGTGTAAAAGTTTGTACAAGGGTGTACAAGGTTGTACAAGTGTGTACAAGGTTGTACAATTGTGTACAAGGCTGTACAAGTGTGTACAAGGTTGTACAATTTTGTACAAGGCTGTACAAGTGTGTACAAGGTTGTACAAGTGTGTACAAGGCTGTACAATTGTGTACAAGGTTGTACAAGTGTGTACAAGGTTGTACAAGTGTGTACAAGGTTTTACAATTGTGTACAAGGCTGTACAAGTGTGTACAAGGTTGTACAAGTGTGTACAAGGTTGTACAAGTGTGTACATGGTTGTACAAGTGTGTACAAGGTTGTACAAGTGTGTACAAGGTTGTACAATTGTGTATCAGGTTGTACAAGTGTGTACAAGGTTGTACAAGTGTGTACAAGGGTGTACAATCGTGTACAAGGATGTACAAGTTTGTACAAGTTTGTACAAGGTTGTACAAGTGTGTACAAGGATGTACAAGTTTGTACAAGGGTGCACAAGTGTGTACAAGGGTGTACAATCGTGTACAAGCTTGTACAAGTGTGTACAAGGGTGTACAGGTGTGTACAAGGTTGTACAAGGTTGTACAAGTGTGTACAAGGGTGTACAAATGTGTACAAGGATGTAAAAGTTTGTACAAGTGTGTACAAGTTTGTACAAGGTTGTACAAGTGTGTACAAGGTTTTACAATTGTGTACAAGGTTGTACAAGTGTGTACAAGGTTGTACAAGTGTGTACAAGGTTGTACAAGTGTGTACAACTTGTACAAGTGTGTACAACGTTGTACAAGTGTGTACAAGGTTGTACAAGTTTGTACAAGGTTGTACAAGTGTGTACAAGTTTGTACAAGTGTGTACAAGTTTGTACAAGGTTGTACAAATGTGTACAAGGGTGTACAAAAGTGTACAAGGGTTCACAAATTTGAACAAAGGTGTACAAGTGTATACAAGCTTGTACAAGTGTGTACAAGCATGTACAAGTGTGTACAAGGGTGTACAGGTTTGTACAAGGTTGTACAAGTGTGTACAAGGGTGTACAAGTGTGTACAAGGTTGTACAAGTGTGTACAAGCTTGTACAAGTGTGTACAAGGGTGTACAAGTGTGTACAAGGTTGTACAAGTTTTTACATGGTTGTACAAGTGTGTACAAGGTTGTACAAGTGTGTACAAGGTTGTACAAGTGTGTACAAGGTTGTACAAGAGTGTACAAGGTTGTACAAGTGTGTACAAGGTTGTACAAGTGTGTACAAGGTTGTACAAGTGTGTACAAGGTTGTACAAGTGTGTACAAGGTTGTACAAGTGTGTACAAGGTTGTACAAGTGTGTACAAGGTTGTACAAGTGTGTACAAGTTTGTACAAGTGTGTATAAGGTTGTACAAGTGTGTACAAGGTTGTACAATTGTGTACAAGGTTGTACAAGTGTGTACAAGGTTGTACAAGTGTGTACAAGGTTGTACAAGTGTGTACAAGGGTGAAAAATCGTGTACAAGGATGTACAAGTTTGTACAAGTTTGTACAAGGATGTACAAGTTTGTACAAGGGTGTACAAGTGTGTACGATGTGTAAAAGTTTGTACAAGGGTGTACAAGGTTGTACAAGTGTGTACAAGGTTGTACAATTCTGTACAAGGCTGTACAATTTTGTACAAGGCTGTACAAGTGTGTACAAGGCTGTACAAGTGTGTACAAGGCTGTACAAGTGTGTACAAGGCTGTACAAGTGTGTACAAGGTTGTACAATTGTGTACAAGGCTGTACAATTGTGTACAAGGTTGTACAAGTGTGTACAAGGTTGTACAAGTGTGTACAAGGTTGTACAATTGTGTACAAGGCTGTACAAGTGTGTACAAGGTTGTACAAGTGTGTACAAGGTTGTACAAGTGTGTACAAGGTTGTACAAGTGTGTACAAGGTTGGAAAAGTGTGTACAAGGTTGTACAAGTGTGTACAAGGTTGTACAAGTGTGTACAAGGTTGTACAATTGTGTGTCAGGTTGTACAAGTGTGTACAAGGTTGTACAAGTGTGTACAAGGGTGTACAATCGTGTACAAGGATGTACAAGTTTTTACAAGTTTGTACAAGTTTGTACAAGGTTGTACAAGTGTGTACAAGGATGTACAAGTTTGTACAAGGGAGTACAAGTTTGTACAAGATTGTACAAGTGTGTACTGGGTTGTACAAGTGTGTACAAGATTGTATAAGTTTGTACAAGGTTGTACAAGTGTGTACAAGGGTGTACAAGTGTGTACAAATGTGTACAAGTTTTACAAGGTTGTACAAGTGTGTACAAGGTTGTACAAGTTGTGTACAAGGTTGTACATGTGTGTACAAGGGTGTACAAGTTTTAACAAGGCTGTACAAGTGTGTACAAGGTTGTACAAGGTTGTACAAGGCTGTACAAGTGTGTACAAGGTTGTACAAGTTGTACAAGTGTGTACAAGGGTGTACAAGTTTTTACAAGGTTGTACAAGTGTGTACAAGGTTGTACAAGTGTGTACAAGGCTGTACAATTGTGTACAAGGTTGTACAAGTGTGTACAAGGTTGTACAAGTGTGTACAAGGTTGTACAATTGTGTACAAGGCTGTACAAGTGTGTACAAGGTTGTACAAGTGTGTACAAGGCTGTACAATTGTGTACAAGGTTGTACAAGTGTGTACAAGGTTGTACAAGTGTGTACAAGGTTGTACAATTGTGTACAAGGCTGTACAAGTGTGTTCAAGGTTGTACAAGTGTGTACAAGGTTGTACAAGTGTGTACAAGGGTGTACAATTGTGTACAAGGATGTAAAAGTGTGTACAAGGTTGTACAAGTGTGTACAAGGATGTACAAGTTTGTACAAGGGCTGTACAAGTGTGTACGATGTGTAAAAGTTTGTACAAGGGTGTACAAGTTTGTACAAGTGTGTACAAGGTTGTACAATTGTGTACAAGGCTGTACAAGTGTGTACAAGGTTGTACAATTTTGTACAAGGCTGTACAAGTGTGTACAAGGTTGTACAAGTGTGTACAAGGCTCTACAATTGTGTACAAGGTTGTACAAGTGTGTACAAGGTTGTACAAGTGTGTACAAGGTTGTACAATTGTGTACAAGGCTGTACAAGTGTGTACAAGGTTGTACAATTGTGTACAAGGCTGTACAAGTGTGTAAAAGGTTGTACAAGTGTGTACAAGGTTGTACAAGTGTGTACAAGGTTGTACAAGTGTGTACAAGGTTGTACAAGTGTGTACAAGGTTGTACAAGTGTGTACGAGGTTGTACAATTGTGTACGAGGTTGTACAAGTGTGTACAAGGTTGTACAATTGTGTACAAGGCTGTACAAGTGTGTACAAGGTTGTACAAGGTTGTACAAGTGTGTACAAGGGTGTACAAGTTTTAACAAGGTTGTACAAGTGTGTACAAGGTTGTACAAGTGTGTACAAGGCTGTACAATTGTGTACAAGGTTGTACAAGTGTGTACAAGGTTGTACAAGTGTGTACAAGGTTGTACAATTGTGTACAAGGCTGTACAAGTGTGTACAAGGTTGTACAAGTGTGTACAAGGCTGTACAATTGTGTACAAGGTTGTACAAGTGTGTACAAGGTTGTACAAGTGTGTACAAGGTTGTACAATTGTGTACAAGACTGTACAAGTGTGTACAAAGTTGTGCAAGTGTGTACAAGGTTGTACAAGTGTGTACAAGGTTGTACAATTGTGTACAAGGTTGTACAAGTGTGTACAAGGTTGTACAAGTGTGTACAAGGGTGTACAATCGTGTACAAGGATGTACAAGTTTGTACAAGATTGTACAAGTGTGTACTGGGTTGTACAAGTGTGTACAAGATTGTATAAGTTTGTACAAGGTTGTACAAGTGTGTACAAGGGTGTACAAGTGTGTACAAATGTGTACAAGTGTGTACAGGGGTGTACAAGTTTGTACAAGGGTGTACAAGTTTTACAAGGTTGTACAAGTGTGTACAAGGTTGTACAAGTTGTGTACTGGGTTGTACAAGTGTGTACAAGATTGTATAAGTTTGTACAAGGTTGTACAAGTGTGTACAAGGGTGTACAAGTGTGTACAAATGTGTACAAGTGTGTACAGGGGTGTACAAGTTTGTACAAGGGTGTACAAGTTTTACAAGGTTGTACAAGTGTGTACAAGGTTGTACAAGTTGTGTACAAGGTTATACATGTGTGTACAAGGGTGTACAAGTGTGTACAAGGTTGTACAAGTGTGTACAAGCTTGTACAAGTGTGTACAAGGGTGTACAAGTGTGTACAAGGTTGTACAAGTTTTCACAAGGTTGTACAAGTGTGTACAAGGCGGTAAAATCGTGTACAAGGATGTACAAGTTTGTACAAGTTTGTACAAGGTTGTACAAGTGTGTACAAGGATGTACAAGTTTGTACAAGGGTGTACAAGTGTGTACAAGGTTGTACAAGTGTGTACAAGGGTGAAAAATCGTGTACAAGGATGTACAAGTTTGTACAAGTTTGTACAAGGATGTACAAGTTTGTACAAGGGTGTACAAGTGTGTACGATGTGTAAAAGTTTGTACAAGGGTGTACAAGGTTGTACAAGTGTGTACAAGGTTGTACAATTGTGTACAAGGCTGTACAATTTTGTACAAGGCTGTACAAGTGTGTACAAGGCTGTACAAGTGTGTACAAGGCTGTACAAGTGTGTACAAGGCTGTACAAGTGTGTACAAGGTTGTACAATTGTGTACAAGGCTGTACAATTGTGTACAAGGTTGTACAAGTGTGTACAAGGTTGTACAAGTGTGTACAAGGTTGTACAATTGTGTACAAGGCTGTACAAGTGTGTACAAGGTTGTACAAGTGTGTACAAGGTTGTAAAAGTGTGTACAAGGTTGTACAAGTGTGTACAAGGTTGGACAAGTGTGTACAAGGTTGTACAAGTGTGTACAAGGTTGTACAAGTGTGTACAAGGTTGTACAATTGTGTGTCAGGTTGTACAAGTGTGTACAAGGTTGTACAAGTGTGTACAAGGGTGTACAATCGTGTACAAGGATGTACAAGTTTTTACAAGTTTGTACAAGTTTGTACAAGGTTGTACAAGTGTGTACAAGGATGTACAAGTTTGTACAAGGGAGTACAAGTTTGTACAAGATTGTACAAGTGTGTACTGGGTTGTACAAGTGTGTACAAGATTGTATAAGTTTGTACAAGGTTGTACAAGTGTGTACAAGGGTGTACAAGTGTGTACAAATGTGTACAAGTTTTACAAGGTTGTACAAGTGTGTACAAGGTTGTACAAGTTGTGTACAAGGTTGTACATGTGTGTACAAGGGTGTACAAGTTTTAACAAGGCTGTACAAGTGTGTACAAGGTTGTACAAGGTTGTACAAGGCTGTACAAGTGTGTACAAGGTTGTACAAGTTGTACAAGTGTGTACAAGGGTGTACAAGTTTTTACAAGGTTGTACAAGTGTGTACAAGGTTGTACAAGTGTGTACAAGGCTGTACAATTGTGTACAAGGTTGTACAAGTGTGTACAAGGTTGTACAAGTGTGTACAAGGTTGTACAATTGTGTACAAGGCTGTACAAGTGTGTACAAGGTTGTACAAGTGTGTACAAGGCTGTACAATTGTGTACAAGGTTGTACAAGTGTGTACAAGGTTGTACAAGTGTGTACAAGGTTGTACAATTGTGTACAAGGCTGTACAAGTGTGTTCAAGGTTGTACAAGTGTGTACAAGGTTGTACAAGTGTGTACAAGGGTGTACAATTGTGTACAAGGATGTAAAAGTGTGTACAAGGTTGTACAAGTGTGTACAAGGATGTACAAGTTTGTACAAGGGCTGTACAAGTGTGTACGATGTGTAAAAGTTTGTACAAGGGTGTACAAGTTTGTACAAGTGTGTACAAGGTTGTACAATTGTGTACAAGGCTGTACAAGTGTGTACAAGGTTGTACAATTTTGTACAAGGCTGTACAAGTGTGTACAAGGTTGTACAAGTGTGTACAAGGCTCTACAATTGTGTACAAGGTTGTACAAGTGTGTACAAGGTTGTACAAGTGTGTACAAGGTTGTACAATTGTGTACAAGGCTGTACAAGTGTGTACAAGGTTGTACAATTGTGTACAAGGCTGTACAAGTGTGTAAAAGGTTGTACAAGTGTGTACAAGGTTGTACAAGTGTGTACAAGGTTGTACAAGTATGTACAAGGTTGTACAAGTGTGTACAAGGTTGTACAAGTGTGTACGAGGTTGTACAATTGTGTACAAGGTTGTACAAGTGTGTACAAGGTTGTACAATTGTGTACAAGGCTGTACAAGTGTGTACAAGGTTGTACAAGATTGTACAAGTGTGTACAAGGGTGTACAAGTTTTAACAAGGTTGTACAAGTGTGTACAAGGTTGTACAAGTGTGTACAAGGCTGTACAATTGTGTACAAGGTTGTACAAGTGTGTACAAGGTTGTACAAGTGTGTACAAGGTTGTACAATTGTGTACAAGGCTGTACAAGTGTGTACAAGGTTGTACAAGTGTGTACAAGGCTGTACAATTGTGTACAAGGTTGTACAAGTGTGTACAAGGTTGTACAAGTGTGTACAAGGTTGTACAATTGTGTACAAGACTGTACAAGTGTGTACAAAGTTGTGCAAGTGTGTACAAGGTTGTACAAGTGTGTACAAGGTTGTACAATTGTGTACAAGGTTGTACAAGTATGTACAAGGTTGTACAAGTGTGTACAAGGGTGTACAATCGTGTACAAGGATGTACAAGTTTGTACAAGATTGTACAAGTGTGTACTGGGTTGTACAAGTGTGTACAAGATTGTATAAGTTTGTACAAGGTTGTACAAGTGTGTACAAGGGTGTACAAGTGTGTACAAATGTGTACAAGTGTGTACAGGGGTGTACAAGTTTGTACAAGGGTGTACAAGTTTTACAAGGTTGTACAAGTGTGTACAAGGTTGTACAAGTTGTGTACTGGGTTGTACAAGTGTGTACAAGATTGTATAAGTTTGTACAAGGTTGTACAAGTGTGTACAAGGGTGTACAAGTGTGTACAAATGTGTACAAGTGTGTACAGGGGTGTACAAGTTTGTACAAGGGTGTACAAGTTTTACTAGGTTGTACAAGTGTGTACAAGGTTGTACAAGTTGTGTACAAGGTTATACATGTGTGTACAAGGGTGTACAAGTGTGTACAAGGTTGTACAAGTGTGTACAAGCTTGTACAAGTGTGTACAAGGGTGTACAAGTGTGTACAAGGTTGTACAAGTTTTCACAAGGTTGTACAAGTGTGTACAAGGCGGTAAAATCGTGTACAAGGATGTACAAGTTTGTACAAGTTTGTACAAGGTTGTACAAGTGTGTACAAGGATGTACAAGTTTGTACAAGGGTGTACAAGTGTGTACGATAAGTAAAAGTGTGTACAAGGGTGTACAAGGTTGTACAAGTGTGTACAAGGTTGTACAATTGTGTACAAGGCTGTACAAGTGTGTACAAGGTTGTACAATTGTGTACAAGGCTGTACAAGTGTGTACAAGATTGTACAAGTGTGTACAAGGTTGTACAAGTATGTACAAGGATGTACAAGTTTGTACAAGGATGTACAAGTGTGTACGATGTGTAAAAGTTTGTACAAGGGTGTACAAGGTTGTTCAAGTGTGTACAAGGTTGTACAATTGTGTACAAGGCTGTACAAGTGTGTACAAGGTTTTACAATTTTGTACAAGGCTGTACAAGTGTGTACAAGGTTGTACAAGTTTGTACAAGGCTGTACAATTGTGTACAAGGTTGTACAAGTGTGTACAAGGTTGTACAAGTGTGTACAAGGTTGTACAATTGTGTACAAGGCTGTACAAGTGTGTACAAGGTTGTACAAGTGTTTACAAGGTTGTACAAGTGTGTACAAGGTTGTACAAGTGTTTACAAGGTTGTACAAGTGTGTACAAGGTTGTACAAGTGTGTACAAGGTTGTACAAGTGTGTACAAGGTTGTACAATTGTGTATCAGGTTGTACAAGTGTGTACAAGGTTGTACAAGTGTGTACAAGGTTGTACTATCGTGTACAAGGATGTACAAGTTTGTACAAGTTTGTACAAGTTTGTACAAGTTTGTACAAGTGTGTACAAGGATGTACAAGTTTGTACAAGGGTGCACAAGTGTGTACAAGGGTGTACAATCGTGTACAAGCTTGTACAAGTGTGTACAAGGGTGTACAGGTTTGTACAAGGTTGTACAAGGTTGTACAAGTGTGTACAAGGGTGTACAAATGTGTACAAGGATGTAAAAGTTTGTACAAGTGTGTTCAAGTTTGTACAAGGTTGTACAAGTGTGTACAAGGTTTTACAATTGTGTACAAGGTTGTACAAGTGTGTACAAGGTTGTACAAGTGTGTACAAGGTTGTACAAGTGTGTACAAGGTTGTACAAGTGTGTACAACTTGTACAAGTGTGTACAAGCTTGTACAAGTGTGTACAAGGTTGTAAAAGTTTGTACAAGGTTGTACAAGTGTGTACAAGTTTGTACAAGTGTGTACAAGTTTGTACAAGGTTGTACAAATGTGTACAAGGGTGTACAAAAGTGTACAAGGGTGCACAAGTTTGAACAAAGGTGTACAAGTGTGTACAAGCTTGTACAAGTGTGTACAAGCTTGTACAAGTGTGTACAAGGGTGTACAGGTTTGTACAAGGTTGTACAAGTGTGTACAAGGGTGTACAAGTGTGTACAAGGTTGTACAAGTGTGTACAAGCTTGTACAAGTGTGTACAAGGTTGTACAAGTGTGTACAAGGTTGTACAAGTGTGTACAAGGTTGTACAAGTGTGTACAAGGTTGTACAAGTGTGTACAAGGTTGTACAAGTGTGTACAAGGTTGTACAAGTGTGTACAAGGTTGTACAAGTGTGTACAAGGTTGTACAAGTGTGTACAAGGTTGTACAAGTGTGTACAAGGTTGTACAAGTGTGTACAAGGTTGTAAAAGTGTGTACAAGGGTGTACAAGTGTGTACAAGGTTGTACAAGTTTTTACAAGGTTGTACAAGTGTGTACAAGGGTGTAAAATCGTGTACAAGGATGTACAAGTTTGTACAAGTTTGTACAAGGTTGTACAAGTGTGTACAAGGATGTACAAGTTTGTACAAGGGTGTACAAGTGTGTACGATAAATAAAAGTGTGTACAAGTGTGTACAAGGCTGTACAAGTGTGTACAAGGCTGTACAAGTGTGTACAAGTTTGTACAAGGGTGTACAAGGTTGTACAAGTGTGTACAAGGTTGTACAATTGTGTACAAGGCTGTACAATTTTGTACAAGGCTGTACAAGTGTGTACAAGGCTGTACAAGTGTGTACAAGGTTGTACAATTGTGTACAAGGCTGTACAATTGTGTACAAGGTTGTACAAGTGTGTACAAGGTTGTACAAGTGTGTACAAGGTTGTACAAGTGTGTACAAGGTTGTACAATTGTGTGTCAGGTTGTACAAGTGTGTACAAGGTTGTACAAGTGTGTACAAGGGTGTACAATCGTGTACAAGGATGTACAAGTTTGTACAAGTTTGTACAAGTTTGTACAAGGTTGTACAAGTGTGTACAAGGATGTACAAGTTTGTACAAGGGAGTACAAGTTTGTACAAGATTGTACAAGTGTGTACTGGGTTGTACAAGTGTGTACAAGATTGTGTAAGTTTGTACAAGGTTTTACAAGTGTGTACAAGGGTGTACAAGTGTGTACAAATGTGTACAAGTTTTACAAGGTTGTACAAGTGTGTACAAGGTTGTACAAGTTGTGTACAATGTTGTTCATGTGTGTACAAGGGTGTACAAGTTTTTACAAGGCTGTACAAGTGTGTACAAGGTTGTACAAGGTTGTACAAGGCTGTACAAGTGTGTACAAGGTTGTACAAGGTTGTACAAGTGTGTACAAGGGTGTACAAGTTTTTACAAGGTTGTACAAGTGTGAACAAGGTTGTACAAGTGTGTACAAGGCTGTACAATTGTGTACAAGGTTGTACAAGTGTGTACAAGGTTGTACAAGTGTGTACAAGGTTGTACAATTGTGTACAAGGCTGTACAAGTGTGTACAAGGTTGTACAAGTGTGTACAAGGCTGTACAATTGTGTACAAGGTTGTACAAGTGTGTACAAGGTTGTACAAGTGTGTACAAGGTTGTACAATTGTGTACAAGGCTGTACAAGTGTGTTCAAGGTTGTACAAGTGTGTACAAGGTTGTACAAGTGTGTACAAGGGTGTACAATTGTGTACAAGGATGTTCAAGTGTGTACAAGGTTGTACAAGTGTGTACAAGGATGTACAAGTTTGTACAAGGGCTGTACAAGTGTGTACGATGTGTAAAAGTTTGTACAAGGGTGTACAAGTTTGTACAAGTGTGTACAAGGTTGTACAATTGTGTACAAGGTTGTACAAGTGTGTACAAGGTTGTACAAGTGTGTACAAGGTTGTACAAGTGTGTACAAGGTTGTACAAGTGTGTACAAGGTTGTACAAGTGTGTACAAGGTTGTACAAGTGTGTACAAGGGTGTACAAGTGTGTACAAGGTTGTACAAGTTTTTACAAGGTTGTACAAGTGTGTACAAGGGTGTAAAATCGTGTACAAGGATGTACAAGTTTGTACAAGTGTGTACAAGGATGTACAAGTTTGTACAAGGGTGTACAAGTGTGTACGATAAGTAAAAGTGTGTACAAGGGTGTACAAGGTTGTACAAGTGTGTACAAGGTTGTACAATTGTGTACAAGGCTGTACAACTGTGTACAAGGTTGTACAATTGTGTACAAGGATGTACAAGTGTGTACAAGGTTGTACAAGTGTGTACAAGGTTGTACAAGTGTGTACAAGGATGTACAAGTTTGTACAAGGGTGTACAAGTGTGTACGATGTGTAAAAGTTTGTACAAGGGTGTACAAGGTTGTACAAGTGTGTATAAGGTTGTACAATTGTGTACAAGGCTGTACAATTTTGTACAAGGCTGTACAAGTGTGTACAAGGCTGTACAAGTGTGTACAAGGTTGTACAATTGTGTACAAGGCTGTACAATTGTGTACAAGGTTGTACAAGTGTGTACAAGGTTGTACAAGTGTGTACAAGGTTGTACAACTGTGTACAAGGTTGTACAATTGTGTACAAGGATGTACAAGTGTGTACAAGGTTGTACAAGTGTGTACAAGGTTGTACAAGTGTGTACAAGGATGTACAAGTTTGTACAAGGGTGTACAAGTGTGTACGATGTGTAAAAGTTTGTACAAGGGTGTACAAGGTTGTACAAGTGTGTATAAGGTTGTACAATTGTGTACAAGGCTGTACAATTTTGTACAAGGCTGTACAAGTGTGTACAAGGCTGTACAAGTGTGTACAAGGTTGTACAATTGTGTACAAGGCTGTACAATTGTGTACAAGGTTGTACAAGTGTGTACAAGGTTGTACAAGTGTGTACAAGGTTGTACAATTGTGTACAAGGCTGTACAAGTGTGTACAAGGTTGTACAAGTGTGTACAAGGTTGTACAAGTGTGTACAAGGTTGTACAATTGTGTGTCAGGTTGTACAAGTGTGTACAAGGTTGTACAAGTGTGTACAAGGGTGTACAATCGTGTACAAGGATGTACAAGTTTGTACAAGTTTGTACAAGTTTGTACAAGGTTGTACAAGTGTGTACAAGGATGTACAAGTTTGTACAAGGGAGTAAAAGTTTGTACAAGATTGTACAAGTGTGTACTGGGTTGTACAAGTGTGTACAAGATTGTATAAGTTTGTACAAGGTTGTACAAGTGTGTACAAGGGTGTACAAGTGTGTACAAATGTGTACAAGTTTTACAAGGTTGTACAAGTGTGTACAAGGTTGTACAAGTTGTGTACAAGGTTGTACATGTGTGTACAAGGGTGTACAAGTTTTTACAAGGCTGTACAAGTGTGTACAAGGTTGTACAAGGTTGTACAAGGCTGTACAAGTGTGTACAAGGTTGTACAAGGTTGTACAAGTGTGTACAAGGGTGTACAAGTTTTTACAAGGTTGTACAAGTGTGTACAAGGTTGTACAAGTGTGTACAAGGCTGTACAATTGTGTACAAGGTTGTACAAGTGTGTACAAGGTTGTACAAGTGTGTACAAGGTTGTACAATTGTGTACAAGGCTGTACAAGTGTGTACAAGGTTGTACAAGTGTGTACAAGGCTGTACAATTGTGTACAAGGTTGTACAAGTGTGTACAAGGTTGTACAAGTGTGTACAAGGTTGTACAAGTGTGTACAAGGTTGTACAATTGTGTACAAGGCTGTACAAGTGTGTTCAAGGTTGTACAAGTGTGTACAAGGTTGTACAAGTGTGTACAAGGGTGTACAATTGTGTACAAGGATGTTCAAGTGTGTACAAGGTTGTACAAGTGTGTACAAGGATGTACAAGTTTGTACAAGGGCTGTACAAGTGTGTACGATGTGTAAAAGTTTGTACAAGGGTGTACAAGTTTGTACAAGTGTGTACAAGGTTGTACAATTGTGTACAAGGCTGTACAAGTGTTTACAAGGTTGTACAATTTTGTACAAGGCTGTACAAGTGTGTACAAGGTTGTACAAGTGTGTACAAGGCTGTACAAGTGTGTACAAGGTTGTACAATTGTGTACAAGGCTGTACAAGTGTGTACAAGGTTGTAAAAGTGTGTACAAGGTTGTACAATTGTGTACAAGGTTGTACAATTGTGTACAAGGTTGTACAAGTGTGTACAAGGTTGTACAAGTGTGTACAAGGGTGTACAAGTGTGTACAAGGTTGTACAAGTGTGTACAAGGTTGTACAAGTGTGTACAAGGTTGTACAAGTGTGTACAAGCTTTTACAAGTGTGTACAAGGGTGTACAAGTGTGTACAAGTGTGTACAAGTTTGTACAAGGTTGTACAAGTGTGTACAAGGTTATACAATTGTGTACAAGGTTGTACAAGTGTGTACAAGGTTGTACAAGTGTGTACAAGCTTTTACAAGTGTGTACAAGGGTGTACAAGTGTGTACAAGTTTGTACAAGTTTGTACAAGGTTGTACAAGTGTGTACAAGGTTGTACAAGTGTGTACAAGGTTGTACAAGTGTGTACAAGGTTGTACAAGTGTGTACAAGGTTGTACAAGTGTGTACAAGTTTTTAAATTGTGTACATGGGTGTACAATTGTGTACAAGGCTGTACAAGTGTGTACAAGGTTGTACAAGTGTGTACAAGGTTGTAACAGGGGGTACAAGTTTGTACAAGTGTCTACAAGGTTGTACAAGTGTGTACAAGGGTGTACAGGTTTGTACAATGTTGTACAAGTGTACAAGTTTGTACAAGGTTGTACAAGTGTGTACAAGGGTGTACAAGTGTGTACAAGGGTGCACAAGTGTGTACAAGGGTGTACAATCGTGTACAAGCTTGTACAAGTGTGTACAAGGGTGTACAGGTTTGTACAAGGTTGTACAAATGTGTACAAGGGTGTACAAATGTGTACAAGGATGAAAAGGTTGTACAAGTTTGTACAAGTTTGTACAAGGTTGTACAAGTGTGTACAAGGTTGTACAAGTGTGTACAAGGTTGTACAAGTGTGTACAACTTGTACAAGTGTGTACAAGCTTGTACAAGTGTGTACAAGTGTGTACAAGCTTGTACAAGTGTGTACAAGGTTGTACAAGTGTGTACAAGGTTGTACAAGTTTGTACAAGTTTGTACAAGTGTGTACAAGTTTGTACAAGTGTGTACAAGCTTGTACAAGGTTGTACAAGTGTGTACAAGGGTGTACAAGTATGTACAATAATGTACAAGTTTGTACAAGTGTGTACAAGTTTGTAAAAGGTTGTACAAGTGTGTACAAGGGTGTACAAGTGTGTACAAGGTTGTACAAGTGTGTACAAGCTTGTACAAGTGTGTACAAGGGTGTACAAGTGTGTACAAGGTTGTACAAGTTTTTACATGGTTGTACAAGTGTGTACATGGTTGTACAAGAATGTACAAGGTTGTACAAGTGTGTACAAGGTTGTACAAGTGTGTACAAGGTTGTACAAGTGTGTACAAGGTTGTACAAGTTTGTACAAGGTTGTACAAGTGTGTACAAGGTTGTACAAGTGTGTACAAGGTTGTACAAGTGTGTACAAGGTTGTACAAGTGTGTACAAGGTTTTACAAGTGTGTACAAGGTTGTACAAGTGTGTACAAGGTTGTACAAGTGTGTACAAGGTTGTACAAGTGTGTAAAAGGTTGTACAAGTGTGTACAAGGTTGTACAAGTGTGTACAAGGTTGTACAAGTGTGTACAAGGGTGTACAAGTGTGTACAAGGTTGTACAAGTTTTTACAAGGTTGTACAAGTGTGTACAAGGGTGTAAAATCGTGTACAAGGATGTACAAGTTTGTACAAGTTTGTACAAGGTTGTACAAGTGTGTACAAGTTTGTACAAGTTTGTACAAGTTTGTACAAGTTTGTACAAGGGCTGTACAAGTGTGTACGATGTGTAAAAGTTTGTACAAGGGTGTACAAGTTTGTACAATTTTGTACAAGGCTGTACAAGTGTGTACAAGGTTGTACAAGTGTGTACAAGGCTCTACAATTGTGTACAAGGTTGTACAAGTGTGTACAAGGCTCTACAATTGTGTACAAGGTTGTACAAGTGTGTACAAGGTTGTACAAGTGTGTACAAGGTTGTACAATTGTGTACAAGGCTGTACAAGTGTGTACAAGGTTGTACAATTGTGTACAAGGCTGTACAATTGTGTACAAGGCTGTACAAGTGTGTAAAAGGTTGTACAAGTGTGTACAAGGTTGTACAAGTGTGTACGAGGTTGTACAATTGTGTACAAGGTTGTACAAGTGTGTACAAGGTTGTACAAGTGTGTACAAGGTTGTACAATTGTGTACAAGGCTGTACAAGTGTGTACAAGGTTGTACAAGGTTGTACAAGTGTGTACAAGGGTGTACAAGTTTTAACAAGGTTGTACAAGTGTGTACAAGGTTGTACAAGTGTGTACAAGGCTGTACAATTGTGTACAAGGTTGTACAAGTGTGTACAAGGTTGTACAAGTGTGTACAAGGTTGTACAATTGTGTACAAGGCTGTACAAGTGTGTACAAGGTTGTACAAGTGTGTACAAGGCTGTACAAGTGTGTACAAGGCTGTACAATTGTGTACAAGGTTGTACAAGTGTGTACAAGGTTGTACAAGTGTGTACAAGGTTGTACAATTGTGTACAAGACTGTACAAGTGTGTACAAAGTTGTGCAAGTGTGTACAAGGTTGTACAAGTGTGTACAAGGTTGTACAATTGTGTACAAGGCTGTACAATTGTGTACAAGGTTGTACAAGTGTGTACAAGGTTGTACAATTGTGTACAAGGTTGTACAAGTGGTTACAAGGTTGTACAAGTGTGTACAAGGGTGTACAATCGTGTACAAGGATGTACAAGTTTGTACAAGATTGTACAAGTGTGTACTGGGTTGTACAAGTGTGTACAAGATTGTATAAGTTTGTACAAGGTTGTACAAGTGTGTACAAGGGTGTACAAGTGTGTACAAATGTGTACAAGTGTGTACAGGGGTGTACAAGTTTGTACAAGGGTGTACAAGTTTTACAAGGTTGTACAAGTGTGTACAAGGTTGTACAAGTTGTGTACTGGGTTGTACAAGTGTGTACAAGATTGTATAAGTTTGTACAAGGTTGTACAAGTGTGTACAAGGGTGTACAAGTGTGTACAAATGTGTACAAGTGTGTACAGGGCTGTACAAGTTTGTACAAGGGTGTACAAGTTTTACAAGGTTGTACAAGTGTGTACAAGGTTGTACAAGTTGTGTACAAGGTTATACATGTGTGTACAAGGGTGTACAAGTGTGTACAAGGATGTACAAGTTTGTACAAGGGTGTACAAGTGTGTACGATAAGTAAAAGTGTGTACAAGGGTGTACAAGGTTGTACAAGTGTGTACAAGTGTGTACGATAAGTAAAAGTGTGTACAAGGGTGTACAAGGTTGTACAAGTGTGTACAAGATTGTACAATTGTGTACAAGGCTGTACAAGTGTGTACAAGGTTGTACAAGGTTGTACAAGGATGTACAAGTTTGTACAAGGGTGTACAAGTGTGTACGATAAGTAAAAGTGTGTACAAGGGTGTACAGGTTTGTACAAGGTTGTACAAGGTTGTACAAGTGTGTACAAGGGTGTACAAATGTGTACAAGGATGTAAAAGTTTGTACAAGTGTGTACAAGTTTGTACAAGGTTGTACAAGTGTGTACAAGGTTTTACAATTGTGTACAAGGTTGTACAAGTGTGTACAAGGTTGTACAAGTGTGTACAAGGTTGTACAAGTGTGTACAACTTGTACAAGTGTGTACAAGGTTGTACAAGTGTGTACAAGGTTGTACAAGTTTGTACAAGGTTGTACAAGTGTGTACAAGTTTGTACAAGTGTGTACAAGTTTGTACAAGGTTGTACAAATGTGTACAAGGGTGTACAAAAGTGTACAAGGGTGCACAAGTTTGAACAAAGGTGTACAAGTGTGTACAAGCTTGTACAAGTGTGTACAAGCTTGTACAAGTGTGTATAAGGGTGTACAGGTTTGTACAAGGTTGTACAAGTGTGTACAAGGGTGTACAAGTGTGTACAAGGTTGTACAAGTGTGTACAAGCTTGTACAAGTGTGTACAAGGGTGTAAAGTGTGTACAAGGTTGTACAAGTTTTTACATGGTTGTACAAGTGTGTACAAGGTTGTATAAGTGTGTACAAGGTTGTACAAGTGTGTACAAGGTTGTACAAGTGTGTACAAGGTTGTACAAGTGTGTACAAGGTTGTACAAGTGTGTACAAGGTTGTACAAGTGTGTACAAGGTTGTACAAGTGTGTACAAGGTTGTACAAGTGTGTACAAGGTTGTACAAGTGTGTACAAGGTTGTACAAGTGTGTACAAGGTTGTACAAGTGTGTACAAGGTTGTACAAGTGTGTACAAGGGTGTACAAGTGTGTACAAGGTTGTACAAGTTTTTACAAGGTTGTACAAGTGTGTACAAGGGTGTAAAATCGTGAACAAGGATGTACAAGTTTGTACAAGTTTGTACAAGGTTGTACAAGTGTGTACAAGGATGTACAAGTTTGTACAAGGGTGTACAAGTGTGTACGATAAGTAAAAGTGTGTACAAGGGTGTACAAGGTTGTACAAGTGTGTACAAGGTTGTACAATTGTGTACAAGGCTGTACAACTGTGTACAAGGTTGTACAATTGTGTACAAGGATGTACAAGTGTGTACAAGGTTGTACAAGTGTGTACAAGGTTGTACAAGTGTGTAAAAGTTTGTACAAGTGTGTACAAGTGTGTACGATGTGTAAAAGTTTGTACAAGGGTGTACAAGGTTGTACAAGTGTGTACAAGGTTGCACAATTGCGTACAAGGCTGTACAATTTTGTACAAGGCTGTACAAGTGTGTACAAGGCTGTACAAGTGTGTACAAGGTTGTACAATTGTGTACAAGGCTGTACAATTGTGTACAAGGTTGTACAAGTGTGTACAAGGTTGTACAAGTGTGTACAAGGTTGTACAATTGTGTACAAGGCTGTACAAGTGTGTACAAGGTTGTACAAGTGTGTACAAGGTTGTACAAGTGTGTACAAGGTTGTACAATTGTGTGTCAGGTTGTACAAGTGTGTACAAGGTTGTACAAGTGTGTACAAGGGTGTACAATCGTGTACAAGGATGTACAAGTTTGTACAAGTTTGTACAAGTTTGTACAAGGTTGTACAAGTGTGTACAAGGATGTACAAGTTTGTACAAGGGAGTACAAGTTTGTACAAGATTGTACAAGTGTGTACTGGGTTGTACAAGTTTGTACAAGATTGTATAAGTTTGTACAAGGTTGTACAAGTGTGTACAAGGGTGTACAAGTGTGTACAAATGTGTACAAGTTTTACAAGGTTGTACAAGTGTGTACAAGGTTGTACAAGTTGTGTACAAGGTTGTACATGTGTGTACAAGGGTGTACAAGTTTTTACAAGGCTGTACAAGTGTGTACAAGGTTGTACAAGGTTGTACAAGGCTGTACAAGTGTGTACAAGGTTGTACAAGGTTGTACAAGTGTGTACAAGGGTGTACAAGTATTTACAAGGTTGTACAAGTGTGTACAAGGTTGTACAAGTGTGTACAAGGCTGTACAATTGTGTACAAGGTTGTACAAGTGTGTACAAGGTTGTACAAGTGTGTACAAGGTTGTACAATTGTGTACAAGGCTGTACAAGTGTGTACAAGGTTGTACAAGTGTGTACAAGGCTGTACAATTGTTTACAAGGTTGTACAAGTGTGTACAAGGTTGTACAAGTGTGTACAAGGTTGTACAATTGTGTACAAGGCTGTACAAGTTTGTTCAAGGTTGTACAAGTGTGTACAAAGTTGTACAAGTGTGTACAAGGGTGTACAATTGTGTACAAGGATGTTCAAGTGTGTACAAGGTTGTACAAGTGTGTACAAGGATGTACAAGTTTGTACAAGGGCTGTACAAGTGTGTACGATGTGTAAAAGTTTGTACAAGGGTGTACAAGTTTGTACAAGTGTGTACAAGGTTGTACAATTGTGTACAAGGCTGTACAAGTGTGTACAAGGTTGTACAATTTTGTACAAGGCTGTACAAGTGTGTACAAGGTTGTACAAGTGTGTACAAGGCTGTACAATTGTGTACAAGGTTGTACAAGTGTGTACAAGGTTGTACAAGTGTGTACAAGGTTGTACAATTGTGTACAAGGCTGTACAAGTGTGTACAAGGTTGTACAAGTGTGTACAAGGTTGTACAAGTGTGTACAAGGTTGTACAATTGTGTACAAGGTTGTACAAGTGTGTACAAGGTTGTACAAGTGTGTACAAGGGTGTACAAGTGTGTACAAGGTTGTACAAGTGTGTACAAGCTTTTACAAGTGTGTACAAGGGTGTACAAGTGTGTACAAGTTTGTACAAGTTTGTACAAGGTTGTACAAGTGTGTACAAGGTTATACAATTGTCTACAAGGTGAACCATGCCCCCGCGCCTGCACCCAGACTAACGAAAAGGAAGCGTGATCCATGCGCAGGCCCGAGGAGCGGCTCACAAAACTTTACTTAACAAATGAGAACCATGGATGGAGGTTCAAGAACAACACGCCATTTGAGAGAAACGAGCTGTAATTAACCATTTAAAAGAATAACACAACAATAATTAACAATAATACATGAATTAAATATTCTCAATTAAACTTTAAAAAATTTTGATACCACTCTGACCTACTCACTTACAAACATTAATTTTAAAAAATTCAAAATAGGCTAATTTCAGTCAAAGTAAATTTAATCAGTTTTAACCTTTTAAATTAACAAATTACAACAATGAAATATCTAATGACTCTTTTAATAAATTCATTTCATGGTAACTATAGAAAAATTTAGGGGCCCCAAAATTGAAATTTAATAGAATATGTAAAAAAATTATAAAATCTAAAAAATCAACAAGTAGCCTAGGCTAAAGAATTTAAAATTTAAAAGGAATAACAATTAATAGAGATCTGTGCACAAATTAACAAAATAACAATTAAAATCCCTCAGTCCATAGCGGTAACAATAAATTAGGTCTAAGTAACTTGCGGTAGAGCGTTCAGTTCAATGGTTCTGGGCAAGCAGCACCGGAGGGGGAAACGAGCATGACGGAAGAGGGGGGCCATGATCCAGGGGTGGCCAAGAGCAGTAGAATCCACTCCGTCAATGCTGATGCGGCTGCTACATGTTCCTCCTCACGGGCCCCATCAAGCGCGCTGGGCGCTCTTAATTTACTGCATAGTAGAGAATATCTTCACACAAGTAAGAAAAAGGCAAAAATACAACGCAAACATACTACAAAATTAAGATGTAAGACGATGCAAAATTTATGCCGATGCAGCGCTAACGAAAGTCTCGGAGCCTCTGAATCGTCGGCGGTGGGAGTAATAAGAACAAAACCCACAGCCTTGTTCGGGGTCGTGGAGTGAGAAACACTGAACTAGCCTACTATAAAAAAAAAACACTTGAACCATTGATCATGAGTCGTGACATTCGCCCGGTGGAAATAGTCACGGCTCAACCTCCCTCCCCAAAAGAGGACACTCCTCTCCAAAAGGGACAAACAAACAAGCCTCTCCCCCACTTCCTGAAAAGAGATTGACCTGAAAGACAACTCAAGTGTCTGTGGTGGGGAACGCCAAGGGACTTCCAAACTGAGGGTAAAACTCACCCCCAGGGTTTGCTCTGGCCAGAGCTGGAAAATTTTGTGAGGGAAATTCCTTCGCAGAACACAGGGGACAGGAGAAGTGATCAGGTTCTCTGGCCCAGTGCACTTCCCACCCAGACACAAGAGGAAAGAAAATTGCCTACGGAAGAGTTCCGCGGAAGGGCTTGAGATGAGAAATGTGCGCCCTCCGGAACACTTTTCCAGTCCACGGATCTCCAAGCTCCGCCGTGACAGGCGTCAAAAACCTCAGGATGCGGTGGGGACCTGACCACCGATGACACAACTTTGCAGCTCTCTTGTCCACAGCCGAACTGGCTGGATGAGCTTTACAAAACACCAAATCCCCCACCTGGAAAGGGTTGTCTACTCTACCACGATTGTGCTTCCTCCGGACCAATTCCCTAGCTCTGATCAAGTTTCTCCTGGCCGCTTGCCAAGTTGCCTTGACATCAGCCGCACCAGGAGGTGGCAGAAGGTCGCCAATTCCCCACACATTCGCTAACGGGTTGTTAGGCGGATAGCCTAGAAACAGCTCGAAAGGGACCGCCTTGTGACTCTCATGGTGAGCAGTATTGAAAGCAAACTGAAGCCAAGGGAGTTCCTGATCCCAGGTGGTCTGCTTGTCAGCATGGAAAGCTATGAGAGCGGAGCGAAGATTGCGATTGAACCTTTCAGCATGAGAAGGCTGTGGATAGTAAGGGGAAGTAGTCACATGGCGGATTCCGTGCCCAAAGCACATTCTTTTGAACAGATGGGAAACAAACTGTGTTCCGTTGTCGGAAACAATGGTGGCGGGTATTCCAAAATGTTGGAAGAGGTGTGTTCGAAGTACCTGCACGGTGAGCTGTGCAGTGGCATTCCTTAAGGGAAAAAGCCAACAAAACTTGGAGAAGGCATCCACACAAACAAGTAGGAACTTATTTCCTGACTTGCTACGCGGGAGAGGCCCTACATAGTCAATGAAAACCTTCTCCAAAGGTCTTTCCGCCACCTCAGATGACAACAAACCAAACTTAGAGTTTTGAGCGGGCTTGCTCAGGGAGCACGTTTGACAAGAACGCACCCTAGCAGCAAGATCCCGATCCATACCCTTCCAGATGAACATTTCCCTAACCTTCGCAATGGTCTTGTGGATACCTAGATGCCCACCCACAGGAGAAGAATGAAAATACTCAAAGACCATAGGGATTAGAAGACTAGGCAGCACAACTTTAGGTTTACCTCGCTGCCGAGCGCGACAGCAAAGGGCACCCTGGGACAGAAAATATGGGGGGTGGGCTCCCCCATTTTGAAGCTCACCAATGATCTTTGCCAGCTCAGGATCCTTCAGCTGATGGGGAATGAAATCAGAAAAGGCGAGTGGAAACTCCAAGAGCACGGCACAACCCGGTTGCTCTTGGTCAGAAGGAGGATCGTCGGGTGAATGGTACATCCTAGATAGTGTGTCCGCAATCACATTCTGAGTGCCTCGAACGTGTTGCACTTGGAACTTAAGGGACGATATTTGGACAACCCAACGACCAATTTTCCCAAGCTGGCGTGGATGTGCAAGAAGCCACGAGAGTGCCTGTTTGTCGGTTTCCAATAAAAACTCTTTGTGCTCCAAAAAGCGTCTGAATCTATTGACTCCAAACACGACAGCCAAACACTCGAGTTCATACACAGAAGAGCTTTTCTTTTCGCAGGGACTCAAAGTGCGTGAGGCGTACGCAATTGGCTGCCTAACACCATCCACCTCTTGTGACAACACAGCCGCAATCGCGACGGAGGAAGCATCTGTTTGCAAGACAAAGTTTTGATAGAAATCCGGCATCGCCAAAACAGGGGGCTGCATGATAGCCTCCTTGAGAAGATCGAAAGACGTCTGCTGCGCTTCACCCCAGACAAACTTGGCACCCTTCTTCCGAAGCTCATTGAGAGGAGCCGCCAATTCAGCAACATTGGGGATGAAGCGTCGGTAAAAACCTACCATGCCGATGAACCTAGCAATACCCTTGACATCTCTGGGAGGAGGAAACTCCCTGATAGCCTGGGTTCTAGCGGGGTCGATGCAGACGCCTCTATGAGAGATAAGATGACCAAGGAACGAAATTTCCGGCTTAGCAAAACTAACCTTGTCAGGATTCACGGTAAGGCCAGCCCTATTCAATCTACTCATGACTTCTTCAAGATGAATCAGGTGATCTTCGAAACTCTCACTGTACACCAAGAGATCGTCGAGGTAATTGAACACAAACTTGAACTTGACATCATGAAAGATGGAATCAAGGAGTCTGGTGAGAGTCTGGGCCCCCACAGCAAGACCCATCGGAACTCTTGTGAACTGATACAAATTCCACGGAACGCAGAAAGCAGTGAGAGGTCGAGACTCAGGTTTCAAAGGAATCTGATGATAGGCCTGATTCAGATCAAAAACAGAAAAATACTTGGCCTTACCGAACCAATCAAACGCAGAATGCAAATCGGGGAGAGGCACAGAGTCGATTTCAATTTGCGCATTCAATTTGCGATAGTCCAAAACCATTCGGGACTTGCCATTGGATTTTGGGACGAGAAAAGCTGGACTAGCGTAGCTCGAACGGGAAGGTTCAATGACACCATTTTCCAGAAGTTCGTCAATGATTTTTCTGAGTGTTTCCATTTTGGGTGGAGCTAATTTGTATGGGTGAGAGCGAACGGGACGGGTATCTGTCAGACGAATCTCGTACTCTAACAGGTTAGTGACTCCGAGCTTTGGCGTCAGCACATCTGGGAAACGAGAACACAAGGTTCTGATGGCTTCAGCCTCGCAAGTAGTCAGGTGCCCTAACGGATCAATTGTTGGCTTGCTGGGTATCTCAGGCTCGACCACCGCAGCACCACCACCAATTTCATCAGCAAAAGATATTAATACCCGTCTCGCAAATCGGAAAAAACACTGACCTCTGCCTAAATCCAAAATTAGGCCAGTGTGCTTGATAAAATCCGCTCCCAAAATGACAGGGAAACAAAGGTCCTTAGCCACCCAAAAACTCCAAACCCAAGAAAAATGTTCAATTTTGAACTTGAAACGGGCTTCATAGATGATGGGAAGGGGTGAATTTGACGCAGTCCAGCAGATAGGGGTTTTTCGCTCAACTTGCTTGATAAGCCCAGACGATTCAAGTTTTTCAAAAAGGGACAAGGAAATGAGGCAACGGGCTGACCCAGAATCCACTAGGGCCTTCTGCACCGTGGAACCTATGAAGATGTTGAGACGTGGGCAAGTTGAGCGCGCCGCTTTCACGCCCATGGAAGCAAGGCCCGCAATCCCCCGCAGCAGAGGCTCAGTCACAGGCAAAACACTCCCAGAAGGGGAGGCAACAGAAACATTAACTGACTTTAACTTAGACTTTGACTTACTTGAAAAAACTTTCAAATTATTGCCCTTAACATTATCACCAACAACCTCACAGGAAGGATTGGGCAAATTTTCCTCCTGTGAGCAAACTAGTTTTTTGGACCACGTCCAAAATTTCCACCTTGACGGCAATGCCGCCGAATGTGACCTGGTTGCCCACAACCAAAACAAACAACAGGTTGCCTCTGCCACTGCGGCGGTTCGGGACCCAACCCCACGGGTGCTACGACAGCATGATGACCAGCTAGGGGAAGATGCCCCGCCGCTTGGTCTCTCTGGAAATCAGCGTCCTGGACAGATCTCGAAAGGATGGAAAGTCTGTCCAGATCCGCAAAAGATGAAGGTCGTGGTGCAAAAACCAAACGGGAGCGTTCCTCAGGCTTCAACCCCTGAAGCACAATGTCAATGAGCTCAAGCTCACTGATCCCCAAACGCAAGACCCTTTCCACCGTGCGAATGTCCCCCACGTACTGGCTGAGAGACTCGGCTGGCTGCTGAGGACGAAAAACTCTCTCAACTTTCAGCTTTTCCATGACCCGACGGGGCATGAAAAGCTCCAAAACTTCTTTATGAAAAACATCAAAACTGACGCCTCTGCGCAAGCAATCAAGCAATCTGTCCCCCAACGGTTTCAGACAGTATGGAGCAATGAGTTCCATCAAGGTTGCGTCTGACATGCCAGGGTATTCACGCATGCGCAAAACACTCTCCAGGAAAAAACAAAGGCCATTCACATCTAACCCGTCCACCGGCTGGAAACCACTCAGGACAGAGGCAAGGGGATGGGGAAGTTTGCCAAAGGAGTTCGAGATGGAAGGGGAACTATGGACTTGAGAAGGAAAGGGAGATGGGGACTGGACATTCAGCGTAGCCGCAGCCAAGGTGGACGTGTGAGAGGGGGATGGTGTGACATTTGCATTTGACATTTGAACATTTGCAGGCAACTGGAGCAGTGCACTTGGCGTAGGCGGAGCCTGGGGGGTACCCACTGGAGTCACATCAACTGACCTTGGTACTTCGTTTGAAATTTCCGAAGAACGGTTGTCTTCAAAAATTTCAACTTTCTCCTTGACAGACTTTCCTGCCTTAATACTCTCCAAAATACCTTCCAGCTCAAGGATTCTGGCCTCCACCCAACTCTTGTCTTCATCCTGGATTTCAGGTTGCCCTGAAACCAAGAGCAGACGCTTACGCCAGTGCGTCAGCTGTGTGATGGCCGAACCCTTAGCTGAGCCCGTAGGCAAACTACTCCAACTATCAATTTCCCCACTTAGCTCTTCCATCCTCTCTTTACATGCCTCCAGTTCCTCCTTCAAACTGAGAGACTCAACCCAAGCTTGAGGCATGCTAGCAATTTGTCTGAACTGTGTACGCAAAGTGCGTACATCAGTTCCAGGAGTCTCCCCCCGGGACCGCACCTCGTACACCAGCTCCGGCTTCCTCAAATATTCTGGCACAATTGACGCCATACCGAGTCTCAACCAGTACTTGACTCAAAACAACAGACAACAAAATTTTTTCACAAAACAAAACACAGAAATTTAATTCCTAAGGCTTCTGGACGTTGATGCCTACACACCTGATGGGGCCCAAAAGAAGAACCTGCCCATTCATACCGCAAGTACCGCAAGAAAACAACAACAAATGACCCACGAACGTACACACACACAAACACACACCGATACATACACTAGACAACACCTAACACTTGTGTGATGAAGTGTACACACAAACTTTTTTTTTTTTTTTTTTTTGAGAAGTGACCATGCTTTTGACACTCTTGCTCCCGAAGGATGCAAGTAATTACGACCGATTCCACCCGGTGCCTCGGCCCAAGGGCGAGCTCCGAATAAAATGTGTTTACGCCCCACCACAACACAACAAGGTCCTTTTCCAAAACTGCCAGGCCAGACATTTCCAAGAAACCAATCCATCCACGGCTCTTCAAACAAAACAAAAAATAGAACGTGGACAGTGATCGCATCCCTAAGTATCCGAGTCGTGAAACCGAGTTTCACGACAAGGCACCCAAGACGCAACCCACTAACCACGCTCTGCTACCAGATGAACCATGCCCCCGCGCCTGCACCCAGACTAACGAAAAGGAAGCGTGATCCATGCGCAGGCCCGAGGAGCGGCTCACAAAACTTTACTTAACAAATGAGAACCATGGATGGAGGTTCAAGAACAACACGCCATTTGAGAGAAACGAGCTGTAATTAACCATTTAAAAGAATAACACAACAATAATTAACAATAATACATGAATTAAATATTCTCAATTAAACTTTAAAAAATTTTGATACCACTCTGACCTACTCACTTACAAACATTAATTTAAAAAAATTCAAAATAGGCTAATTTCAGTCAAAGTAAATTTAATCAGTTTTAACCTTTTAAATTAACAAATTACAACAATGAAATATCTAATGACTCTTTTAATAAATTCATTTCATGGTAACTATAGAAAAATTTAGGGGCCCCAAAATTGAAATTTAATAGAATATGTAAAAAAATTATAAAATCTAAAAAATCAACAAGTAGCCTAGGCTAAAGAATTTAAAATTTAAAAGGAATAACAATTAATAGAGATCTGTGCACAAATTAACAAAATAACAATTAAAATCCCTCAGTCCATAGCGGTAACAATAAATTAGGTCTAAGTAACTTGCGGTAGAGCGTTCAGTTCAATGGTTCTGGGCAAGCAGCACCGGAGGGGGAAACGAGCATGACGGAAGAGGGGGGCCATGATCCAGGGGTGGCCAAGAGCAGTAGAATCCACTCCGTCAATGCTGATGCGGCTGCTACATGTTCCTCCTCACGGGCCCCATCAAGCGCGCTGGGCGCTCTTAATTTACTGCATAGTAGAGAATATCTTCACACAAGTAAGAAAAAGGCAAAAATACAACGCAAACATACTACAAAATTAAGATGTAAGACGATGCAAAATTTATGCCGATGCAGCGCTAACGAAAGTCTCGGAGCCTCTGAATCGTCGGCGGTGGGAGTAATAAGAACAAAACCCACAGCCTTGTTCGGGGTCGTGGAGTGAGAAACACTGAACTAGCCTACTATAAAAAAAAAACACTTGAACCATTGATCATGAGTCGTGACATTCGCCCGGTGGAAATAGTCACGGCTCAAAGGTTGTACAAGTGTGTACAAGGTTGTACAAGTGTGTACAAGCTTTTACAAGTGTGTACAAGGGTGTACAAGTGTGTACAAGTTTGTACAAGTTTGTACAAGGTTGTACAAGTGTGTACAAGGTTGTACAAGTGTGTACAAGGTTGTACAAGTGTGTACAAGGTTGTACAAGTGTGTACAAGGTTGTACAAGTGTGTACAAGTTTTTAAATTGTGTACATGGGTGTACAATTGTGTACAAGGCTGTACAAGTGTGTACAAGATTGTACAAGTGTGTACAAGGTTGTAACAGGGGGTACAAGGTTGTACAAGTGTGTACAAGGTTGTACAAGTGTGTACAAGGGTGTACAGGTTTGTACAATGTTGTACAAGTGTACAAGTTTGTACAAGGTTGTACAAGTGTGTACAAGGGTGTACAAGTGTGTACAAGGGTGCACAAGTGTGTACAAGGGTGTACAATCGTGTACAAGCATGTACAAGTGTGTACAAGGGTGTACAGGTTTGTACAAGGTTGTACAAGTGTGTACAAGGGTGTACAAATGTGTACAAGGATGAAAAGGTTGTACAAGTTTGTACAAGTTTGTACAAGGTTGTACAAGTGTGTACAAGGTTGTACAAGTGTGTACAAGGTTGTACAAGTGTGTACAACTTGTACAAGTGTGTACAAGCTTGTACAAGTGTGTACAAGGTTGTACAAGTGTGTACAAGGTTGTACAAGTTTGTACAAGGTTGTACAAATGTGTACAAGTTTGTACAAGTGTGTACAAGTTTGTACAAGGTTGTACAAATGTGTACAAGGGTGTACAAAAATGTACAAGGGTGCACAAGTTTGAACAAGGGTGTACAAGTGTGTACAAGCTTGTACAAGTGTGTACAAGCTTGTACAAGTGTGTACAAGGGTGTACAGGTTTGTACAAGGTTGTACAAGTGTGTACAAGGGTGTACAAGTATGTACAATAATGTACAAGTTTGTACAAGTGTGTACAAGTTTGTAAAAGGTTGTACAAGTGTGTACAAGGGTGTACAAGTGTGTACAAGGTTGTACAAGTGTGTACAAGCTTGTACAAGTGTGTACAAGGGTGTACAAGTGTGTACAAGGTTGCACAAGTTTTTACATGGTTGTACAAGTGTGTACAAGGTTGTACAAGTGTGTACAAGGTTGTACAAGTTTGTACAAGGTTGTACAAGTGTGTACAAGGTTGTACAAGTGTGTACAAGGTTGTACAAGTTTGTACAAGGTTGTACAAGTGTGTACAGGGTTGTACAAGTGTGTACAAGGTTGTACAAGTGTGTACAAGGTTGTACAAGTGTGTACAAGGTTGTACAAGTGTGTACAAGGTTGTACAAGTGTGTACAAGGTTGTACAAGTGTGTACAAGGTTGTACAAGTGTGTACAAGGTTGTATAAGTGTGTAAAGGTTGTACAAGTGTGTACAAGGGTGTACAAGTGTGTACAAGGTTGTACAAGTTTTTACAAGGTTGTACAAGTGTGTACAAGGGTGTAAAATCGTGTACAAGGATGTACAAGTTTGTACAAGTTTGTACAAGGTTGTACAAGTGTGTACAAGGATGTACAAGTTTGTACAAGTTTGTACAAGTTTGTACAAGTTTTTACAAGTTTGTACAAGGTTGTACAAGTGTGTACAAGGATGTACAAGTTTGTACAAGGGTGTACACGTGTGTACGATAAGTAAAAGTGTGTACAAGGGTGTACAAGGTTGTACAAGTGTGTACAAGGTTGTACAATTGTGTACAAGGCTGTACAACTGTGTACAAGGTTGTACAATTGTGTACAAGGCTGTACAAGTGTGTACAAGGTTGTACAAGTGTGTACAAGGTTGTACAAGTGTGTACAAGGTTGTACAAGTGTGTACAAGGTTGTACAAGTGTGTACAAGTTTTTAAATTGTGTACATGGGTGTACAATTGTGTACAAGGCTGTACAAGTGTGTACAAGGTTGTACAAGTGTGTACAAGGTTGTAACAGGGGGTACAAGGTTGTACAAGTGTGTACAAGGTTGTACAAGTGTGTACAAGGGTGTACAGGTTTGTACAATGTTGTACAAGTGTGTACAAGTTTGTACAAGGTTGTACAAGTGTGTACAAGGGTGTACAAGTGTGTACAAGGGTGCACAAGTGTGTACAAGGGTGTACAATCGTGTACAAGCTTGTACAAGTGTGTACAAGGGTGTACAGGTTTGTACAAGGTTGTACAAGTGTGTACAAGGGTGTACAAATGTGTACAAGGATGAAAAGGTTGTACAAGTTTGTACAAGTTTGTACAAGGTTGTACAAGTGTGTACAAGGTTGTAAAAGTGTGTACAAGGTTGTACAAGTGTGTACAAGGTTGTACAAGTGTGTACAACTTGTACAAGTGTGTACAACTTGTACAAGTGTGTACAAGCTTGTACAAGTGTGTACAAGGTTGTACAAGTGTGTACAAGGTTGTACAAGTTTGTACAAGGTTGTACAAGTGTGTACAAGTTTGTACAAGTGTGTACAAGTTTGTACAAGGTTGTACAAATGTGTACAAGGGTGTACAAAGGTGTACAAGGGTGCACAAGTTTGAACAAGGGTGTACAAGTGTGTACAAGCTTGTACAAGTGTGTACAAGCTTGTACAAGTGTGTACAAGGGTGTACAGGTTTGTACAAGGTTGTACAAGTGTGTACAAGGGTGTACAGGTTTGTACAAGGTTGTACAAGTGTGTACAAGGGTGTACAAGTATGTACAATAATGTACAAGTTTGTACAATTGTGTACAAGTTTGTAAAAGGTTGTACAAGTGTGTACAAGGGTGTACAAGTGTGTACAAGGTTGTACAAGTGTGTACAAGCTTGTACAAGTGTGTACAAGGGTGTACAAGTGTGTACAAGGTTGTACAAGTTTTTACATGGTTGTACAAGTGTGTACAAGGTTGTACAAGTGTGTACAAGGTTGTACAAGTGTGTACAAGGTTGTACAAGTGTGTACAAGGTTGTACAAGTGTGTACAAGTGTGTACAAGGTTGTACAAGTGTGTACAAGGTTGTACAAGTGTGTACAAGGTTGTACAAGTGTGTACAAGGTTGTACAAGTGTGTACAAGGTTGTACAAGTGTGTACAAGGTTGTACAAGTGTGTACAAGGTTGTACAAGTGTGTACAAGGTTGTACAAGTGTGTACAAGGTTGTACAAGTGTGTACAAGGTTGTACAAGTGTGTACAAGGTTGTACAAGTGTGTACAAGGTTGTACAAGTGTGTACAAGGGTGTACAAGTGTGTACAAGGTTGTACAAGTTTTTACAAGGTTGTACAAGTGTGTACAAGGGTGTAAAATCGTGTACAAGGATGTACAAGTTTGTACAAGTTTGTACAAGGTTGTACAAGTGTGTACAAGGATGTACAAGTTTGTACAAGTTTGTAAAAGTTTGTACAAGTTTGTACAAGGTTGTACAAGTGTGTACAAGGATGAACAAGTTTGTACAAGGGTGTACAAGTGTGTACGATAAGTAAAAGTGTGTACAAGGGTGTACAAGGTTGTACAAGTGTGTACAAGGTTGTACAATTGTGTACAAGGCTGTACAACTGTGTACAAGGTTGTACAATTGTGTACAAGGCTGTACAAGTGTGTACAAGGTTGTACAAGTGTGTACAAGGTTGTACAAGTGTGTACAAAGATGTACAAGTTTGTACAAGGGTGTACAAGTGTGTACGATGTGTAAAAGTTTGTACAAGGGTGTACAAGGTTGTACAAGTGTGTACAAGGTTGTACAATTGTGTACAAGGCTGTACAAGTGTGTACAAGGTTGTACAATTTTGTACAAGGCTGTACAAGTGTGTACAAGGTTGTACAAGTGTGTACAAGCTTTTACAAGTGTGTACAAGGGTGTACAAGTGTGTACAAGTTTGTACAAGTTTGTACAAGGTTGTACAAGTGTGTACAAGGTTATACAATTGTGTACAAGGTTGTACAAGTGTGTACAAGGTTGTACAAGTGTGTACAAGCTTTTACAAGTGTGTACAAGGGTGTACAAGTGTGTACAAGTTTGTACAAGTTTGTACAAGGTTGTACAAGTGTGTACAAGGTTGTACAAGTGTGTACAAGGTTGTACAAGTGTGTACAAGGTTGTACAAGTGTGTACAAGGTTGTACAAGTGTGTACAAGGTTGTACAAGTGTGTACAAGTTTTTAAATTGTGTACATGGGTGTACAATTGTGTACAAGGCTGTACAAGTGTGTACAAGGTTGTACAAGTGTGTACAAGGTTGTAACAGGGGGTACAAGTTTGTACAAGTGTGTACAAGGTTGTACAAGTGTGTACAAGGGTGTACAGGTTTGTACAATGTTGTACAAGTGTACAAGTTTGTACAAGGTTGTACAAGTGTGTACAAGGGTGTACAAGTGTGTACAAGGGTGCACAAGTGTGTACAAGGGTGTACAATCGTGTACAAGCTTGTACAAGTGTGTACAAGGGTGTACAGGTTTGTACAAGGTTGTACAAATGTGTACAAGGATGTACAGATGTGAACAAGGATGAAAAGGTTGTACAAGTTTGTACAAGTGTGTACAAGGTTGTACAAGTGTGTACAACTTGTACAAGTGTGTACAAGCTTGTACAAGTGTGTACAAGTGTGTACAAGCTTGTACAAGTGTGTACAAGGTTGTACAAGTGTGTACAAGGTTGTACAAGTTTGTACAAGGTTGTACAAGTGTGTACAAGTTTGTACAAGTGTGTACAAGCTTGTACAAGTGTGTACAAGGGTGTACAGGTTTGTACAAGGTTGTACAAGTGTGTACAAGGGTGTACAAGTATGTACAATAATGTACAAGTTTGTACAAGTGTGTACAAGTTTGTAAAAGGTTGTACAAGTGTGTACAAGGGTGTACAAGTGTGTACAAGGTTGTACAAGTGTGTACAAGCTTGTACAAGTGTGTACAAGGGTGTACAAGTGTGTACAAGGTTGTACAAGTTTTTACATGGTTGTACAAGTGTGTACATGGTTGTACAAGAATGTACAAGGTTGTACAAGTGTGTACAAGGTTGTACAAGTGTGTACAAGGTTGTACAAGTGTGTACAAGGTTGTACAAGTTTGTACAAGGTTGTACAAGTGTGTACAAGGTTGTACAAGTGTGTACAAGGTTGTACAAGTGTGTACAAGGTTGTACAAGTGTGTACAAGGTTGTACAAGTGTGTACAAGGTTGTACAAGTGTGTACAAGGTTGTACAAGTGTGTACAAGGTTGTACAAGTGTGTAAAAGGTTGTACAAGTGTGTACAAGGTTGTACAAGTGTGTACAAGGTTGTACAAGTGTGTACAAGGGTGTACAAGTGTGTACAAGGTTGTACAAGTTTTTACAAGGTTGTACAAGTGTGTACAAGGGTGTAAAATCGTGTACAAGGATGTACAAGTTTGTACAAGTTTGTACAAGGTTGTACAAGTGTGTACAAGGATGTACAAGTTTGTACAAGTTTGTACAAGTTTGTACAAGTTTGTACAAGTTTGTACAAGGGCTGTACAAGTGTGTACGATGTGTAAAAGTTTGTACAAGGGTGTACAAGGTTGTACAAGTGTGTACAAGATTGTACAATTGTGTACAAGGCTGTACAAGTGTGTACAAGGTTGTACAATTGTGTACAAGGCTGTACAAGTGTGTACAAGATTGTACAAGTGTGTACAAAGTTGTACAAGTGTGTACAAGGATGTACAAGTTTGTACAAGGATGTACAAGTGTGTACGATGTGTAAAAGTTTGTACAAGGGTGTACAAGGTTGTACAAGTGTGTACAAGGTTGTACAATTGTGTACAAGGCTGTACAAGTGTGTACAAGGTTTTACAATTTTGTACAAGGCTGTACAAGTGTGTACAAGGTTGTACAAGTGTGTACAAGGCTGTACAATTGTGTACAAGGTTGTACAAGTGTGTACAAGGTTGTACAAGTGTGTACAAGGTTGTACAATTGTGTACAAGGCTGTACAAGTGTGTACAAGGTTGTAAAAGTATGTACAAGGTTGCACAAGTGTGTACAAGGTTGTACAAGTGTGTACAAGGTTGTACAAGTGTGTACAAGGTTGTACAAGTGTGTACAAGGTTGTACAATTGTGTATCAGGTTGTACAAGTGTGTACAAGGTTGTACAAGTGTGTACAAGGGTGTACTATCGTGTACAAGGATGTACAAGTTTGTACAAGTTTGTACAAGTTTGTACAAGTTTGTACAAGTTTGTACAAGGTTGTACAAGTGTGTACAAGGATGTACAAGTTTGTACAAGGGTGCACAAGTGTGTACAAGGGTGTACAATCGTGTACAAGCTTGTACAAGTGTGTACAAGGGTGTACAGGTTTGTACAAGGTTGTACAAGGTTGTACAAGTGTGTACAAGGTTGTACAAGTGTGTACAAGGCTGTACAATTGTGTACAAGGTTGTACAAGTGTGTACAAGGTTGTACAAGTGTGTACAAGGTTGTACAATTGTGTACAAGGCTGTACAAGTGTGTACAAGGTTGTACAAGTGTGTACAAGGCTGTACAAGTGTGTACAAGGCTGTACAATTGTGTACAAGGTTGTACAAGTGTGTACAAGGTTGTACAAGTGTGTACAAGGTTGTACAATTGTGTACAAGACTGTACAATTGTGTACAAGACTGTACAAGTGTGTACAAAGTTGTGCAAGTGTGTACAAGGTTGTACAAGTGTGTACAAGGTTGTACAATTGTGTACAAGGTTGTACAAGTGGTTACAAGGTTGTACAAGTGTGTACAAGGGTGTACAATCGTGTACAAGGATGTACAAGTTTGTACAAGATTGTACAAGTGTGTACTGGGTTGTACAAGTGTGTACAAGATTGTATAAGTTTGTACAAGGTTGTACAAGTGTGTACAAGGGTGTACAAGTGTGTACAAATGTGTACAAGTGTGTACAGGGGTGTACAAGTTTGTACAAGTGTGTACAAGTTTTACAAGGTTGTACAAGTGTGTACAAGGTTGTACAATTTGTGTACTGGGTTGTACAAGTGTGTACAAGATTGTATAAGTTTGTACAAGGTTGTACAAGTGTGTACAAGGGTGTACAAGTGTGTACAAATGTGTACAAGTGTGTACAGGGGTGTACAAGTTTGTACAAGGGTGTACAAGTTTTACAAGGTTGTACAAGTGTGTACAAGGTTGTACAAGTTGTGTACAAGGTTATACATGTGTGTACAAGGGTGTACAAGTGTGTACAAGGTTGTACAAGTGTGTACAAGCTTGTACAAGTGTGTACAAGGGTGTACAAGTGTGTACAAGGTTGTACAAGTTTTTACAAGGTTGTACAAGTGTGTACAAGGCGGTAAAATCGTGTACAAGGATGTACAAGTTTGTACAAGTTTGTACAAGGTTGTACAAGTGTGTACAAGGATGTACAAGTTTGTACAAAGGTGTACAAGTGTGTACGATAAGTAAAAGTGTGTACAAGGGTGTACAAGGTTGTACAAGTGTGTACAAGATTGTACAATTGTGTACAAGGCTGTACAAGTGTGTACAAGGTTGTACAATTGTGTACAAGGCTGTACAAGTGTGTACAAGATTGTACAAGTGTGTACAAAGTTGTACAAGTGTGTACAAGGATGTACAAGTTTGTACAAGGATGTACAAGTGTGTACGATGTGTAAAAGTTTGTACAAGGGTGTACAAGGTTGTACAAGTGTGTACAAGGTTGTACAATTGTGTACAAGGCTGTACAAGTGTGTACAAGGTTTTACAATTTTGTACAAGGCTGTACAAGTGTGTACAAGGTTGTACAAGTGTGTACAAGGCTGTACAATTGTGTACAAGGTTGTACAAGTGTGTACAAGGTTGTACAAGTGTGTACAAGGTTGTACAATTGTGTACAAGGCTGTACAAGTGTGTACAAGGTTGTAAAAGTGTGTACAAGGTTGTACAAGTGTGTACAAGGTTGTACAAGTGTGTACAAGGTTGTACAAGTGTGTACAAGGTTGTACAAGTGTGTACAAGGTTGTACAATTGTGTATCAGGTTGTACAAGTGTGTACAAGGTTGTACAAGTGTGTACAAGGGTGTACTATCGTGTACAAGGATGTACAAGTTTGTACAAGGTTGTACAAATGTGTACAAGGGTGTACAAAGGTGTACAAGGGTGCACAAGTTTGAACAAGGGTGTACAAGTGTGTACAAGCTTGTACAAGTGTGTACAAGCTTGTACAAGTGTGTACAAGGGTGTACAGGTTTGTACAAGGTTGTACAAGGTTGTACAAGTGTGTACAAGGGTGTACAAGTATGTACAATAATGTACAAGTTTGTACAATTGTGTACAAGTTTGTAAAAGGTTGTACAAGTGTGTACAAGGGTGTACAAGTGTGTACAAGGTTGTACAAGTGTGTACAAGCTTGTACAAGTGTGTACAAGGGTGTACAAGTGTGTACAAGGTTGTACAAGTTTTTACATGGTTGTACAAGTGTGTACAAGGTTGTACAAGTGTGTACAAGGTTGTACAAGTGTGTACAAGGTTGTACAAGTGTGTACAAGGTTGTACAAGTGTGTACAAGGTTGTACAAGTGTGTACAAGTGTGTACAAGGTTGTACAAGTGTGTACAAGGTTGTACAAGTGTGTACAAGGTTGTACAAGTGTGTACAAGGTTGTACAAGTGTGTACAAGGTTGTACAAGTGTGTACAAGGTTGTACAAGTGTGTACAAAGGTTGTACAAGTGTGTACAAGGTTGTACAAGTGTGTACAAGGTTGTACAAGTGTGTACAAGGTTGTACAAGTGTGTACAAGGGTGTACAAGTGTGTACAAGGTTGTACAAGTTTTTACAAGGTTGTACAAGTGTGTACAAGGGTGTAAAATCGTGTACAAGGATGTACAAGTTTGTACAAGTTTGTACAAGGTTGTACAAGTGTGTACAAGGATGTACAAGTTTGTACAAGTTTGTAAAAGTTTGTACAAGTTTGTACAAGGTTGTACAAGTGTGTACAAGGATGAACAAGTTTGTACAAGGGTGTACAAGTGTGTACGATAAGTAAAAGTGTGTACAAGGGTGTACAAGGTTGTACAAGTGTGTACAAGGTTGTACAATTGTGTACAAGGCTGTACAACTGTGTACAAGGTTGTACAATTGTGTACAAGGCTGTACAAGTGTGTACAAGGTTGTACAAGTGTGTACAAGGTTGTACAAGTGTGTACAAAGATGTACAAGTTTGTACAAGGGTGTACAAGTGTGTACGATGTGTAAAAGTTTGTACAAGGGTGTACAAGGTTGTACAAGTGTGTACAAGGTTGTACAATTGTGTACAAGGCTGTACAAGTGTGTACAAGGTTGTACAATTTTGTACAAGGCTGTACAAGTGTGTACAAGGTTGTACAAGTGTGTACAAGCTTTTACAAGTGTGTACAAGGGTGTACAAGTGTGTACAAGTTTGTACAAGTTTGTACAAGGTTGTTCAAGTGTGTACAAGGTTATACAATTGTGTACAAGGTTGTACAAGTGTGTACAAGGTTGTACAAGTGTGTACAAGCTTTTACAAGTGTGTACAAGGGTGTACAAGTGTGTACAAGTTTGTACAAGTTTGTACAAGGTTGTACAAGTGTGTACAAGGTTGTACAAGTGTGTACAAGGTTGTACAAGTGTGTACAAGGTTGTACAAGTGTGTACAAGGTTGTACAAGTGTGTACAAGTTTTTAAATTGTGTACATGGGTGTACAATTGTGTACAAGGCTGTACAAGTGTGTACAAGGTTGTACAAGTGTGTACAAGGTTGTAACAGGGGGTACAAGTTTGTACAAGTGTGTACAAGGTTGTACAAGTGTGTACAAGGGTGTACAGGTTTGTACAATGTTGTACAAGTGTACAAGTTTGTACAAGGTTGTACAAGTGTGTACAAGGGTGTACAAGTGTGTACAAGGGTGCACAAGTGTGTACAAGGGTGTACAATCGTGTACAAGCTTGTACAAGTGTGTACAAGGGTGTACAGGTTTGTACAAGGTTGTACAAATGTGTACAAGGATGTACAAATGTGAACAAGGATGAAAAGGTTGTACAAGTTTGTACAAGTTTGTACAAGGTTGTACAAGTGTGTACAAGGTTGTACAAGTGTGTACAAGGTTGTACAAGTGTGTACAACTTGTACAAGTGTGTACAAGCTTGTACAAGTGTGTACAAGTGTGTACAAGCTTGTACAAGTGTGTACAAGGTTGTACAAGTGTGTACAAGGTTGTACAAGTGTGTACAAGCTTGTACAAGTGTGTACAAGGGTGTACAAGTGTGTACAAGGGTGTACAGGTTTGTACAAGGTTGTACAAGTGTGTACAAGGGTGTACAAGTATGTACAATAATGTACAAGTTTGTACAAGTGTGTACAAGTTTGTAAAAGGTTGTACAAGTGTGTACAAGGGTGTACAAGTGTGTACAAGGTTGTACAAGTGTGTACAAGCTTGTACAAGTGTGTACAAGGGTGTACAAGTGTGTACAAGGTTGTACAAGTTTTTACATGGTTGTACAAGTGTGTACATGGTTGTACAAGAATGTACAAGGTTGTACAAGTGTGTACAAGGTTGTACAAGTGTGTACAAGGTTGTACAAGTGTGTACAAGGTTGTACAAGTTTGTACAAGGTTGTACAAGTTTGTACAAGGTTGTACAAGTGTGTACAAGGTTGTACAAGTGTGTACAAGGTTGTACAAGTGTGTACAAGGTTGTAACAGGGGGTACAAGTTTGTACAAGTGTGTACAAGGTTGTACAAGTGTGTACAAGGGTGTACAGGTTTGTACAATGTTGTACAAGTGTACAAGTTTGTACAAGGTTGTACAAGTGTGTACAAGGGTGTACAAGTGTGTACAAGGGTGCACAAGTGTGTACAAGGGTGTACAATCGTGTACAAGCTTGTACAAGTGTGTACAAGGGTGTACAGGTTTGTACAAGGTTGTACAAATGTGTACAAGGATGTACAAATGTGAACAAGGATGAAAAGGTTGTACAAGTTTGTACAAGTTTGTACAAGGTTGTACAAGTGTGTACAAGGTTGTACAAGTGTGTACAAGGTTGTACAAGTGTGTACAAGGTTGTACAAGTTTGTACAAGGTTGTACAAGTGTGTACAAGTTTGTACAAGTGTGTACAAGCTTGTACATGTGTGTACAAGGGTGTACAGGTTTGTACAAGGTTGTACAAGTGTGTACAAGGGTGTACAAGTATGTACAATAATGTACAAGTTTGTACAAGTGTGTACAAGTTTGTAAAAGGTTGTACAAGTGTGTACAAGGGTGTACAAGTGTGTACAAGGTTGTACAAGTGTGTACAAGCTTGTACAAGTGTGTACAAGGGTGTACAAGTGTGTACAAGGTTGTACAAGTTTTTACATGGTTGTACAAGTGTGTACATGGTTGTACAAGAATGTACAAGGTTGTACAAGTGTGTACAAGGTTGTACAAGTGTGTACAAGGTTGTACAAGTGTGTACAAGGTTGTACAAGTTTGTACAAGGTTGTACAAGTGTGTACAAGGTTGTACAAGTGTGTACAAGGTTGTACAAGTGTGTACAAGGTTGTACAAGTGTGTACAAGGTTGTACAAGTGTGTACAAGGTTGTACAAGTGTGTACAAGGTTGTACAAGTGTGTACAAGGTTGTACAAGTGTGTAAAAGGTTGTACAAGTGTGTACAAGGTTGTACAAGTGTGTACAAGGTTGTACAAGTGTGTACAAGGGTGTACAAGTGTGTACAAGGTTGTACAAGTTTTTACAAGGTTGTACAAGTGTGTACAAGGGTGTAAAATCGTGTACAAGGATGTACAAGTTTGTACAAGTTTGTACAAGGTTGTACAAGTGTGTACAAGGATGTACAAGTTTGTACAAGTTTGTACAAGTTTGTACAAGTTTGTACAAGTTTGTACAAGTTTGTACAAGGGCTGTACAAGTGTGTACGATGTGTAAAAGTTTGTACAAGGGTGTACAAGGTTGTACAAGTGTGTACAAGATTGTACAATTGTGTACAAGGCTGTACAAGTGTGTACAAGGTTGTACAATTGTGTACAAGGCTGTACAAGTGTGTACAAGATTGTACAAGTGTGTACAAAGTTGTACAAGTGTGTACAAGGATGTACAAGTTTGTACAAGGATGTACAAGTGTGTACGATGTGTAAAAGTTTGTACAAGGGTGTACAAGGTTGTACAAGTGTGTACAAGGTTGTACAATTGTGTACAAGGCTGTACAAGTGTGTACAAGGTTTTACAATTTTGTACAAGGCTGTACAAGTGTGTACAAGGTTGTACAAGTGTGTACAAGGCTGTACAATTGTGTACAAGGTTGTACAAGTGTGTACAAGGTTGTACAAGTGTGTACAAGGTTGTACAATTGTGTACAAGGCTGTACAAGTGTGTACAAGGTTGTAAAAGTGTGTACAAGGTTGTACAAGTGTGTACAAGGTTGTACAAGTGTGTACAAGGTTGTACAAGTGTGTACAAGGTTGTACAAGTGTGTACAAGTGTGTACAAGGTTGTACAAGTGTGTACAAGGTTGTACAAGTGTGTACAAGGTTGTACAAGTGTGTACAAGGTTGTACAAGTGTGTACAAGGTTGTACAAGTGTGTACAAGGTTGTACAAGTGTGTACAAGGTTGTACAAGTGTGTACAAGGTTGTACAAGTGTGTACAAGGTTGTACAAGTGTGTACAAGGTTGTACAAGTGTGTACAAGGTTGTACAAGTGTGTACAAGGGTGTACAAGTGTGTACAAGGTTGTACAAGTTTTTACAAGGTTGTACAAGTGTGTACAAGGGTGTAAAATCGTGTACAAGGATGTACAAGTTTGTACAAGTTTGTACAAGGTTGTACAAGTGTGTACAAGGATGTACAAGTTTGTACAAGTTTGTAAAAGTTTGTACAAGTTTGTACAAGGTTGTACAAGTGTGTACAAGGATGAACAAGTTTGTACAAGGGTGTACAAGTGTGTACGATAAGTAAAAGTGTGTACAAGGGTGTACAAGGTTGTACAAGTGTGTACAAGGTTGTACAATTGTGTACAAGGCTGTACAACTGTGTACAAGGTTGTACAATTGTGTACAAGGCTGTACAAGTGTGTACAAGGTTGTACAAGTGTGTACAAGGTTGTACAAGTGTGTACAAAGATGTACAAGTTTGTACAAGGGTGTACAAGTGTGTACGATGTGTAAAAGTTTGTACAAGGGTGTACAAGGTTGTACAAGTGTGTACAAGGTTGTACAATTGTGTACAAGGCTGTACAAGTGTGTACAAGGTTGTACAATTTTGTACAAGGCTGTACAAGTGTGTACAAGGTTGTACAAGTGTGTACAAGCTTTTACAAGTGTGTACAAGGGTGTACAAGTGTGTACAAGTTTGTACAAGTTTGTACAAGGTTGTACAAGTGTGTACAAGGTTATACAATTGTGTACAAGGTTGTACAAGTGTGTACAAGGTTGTACAAGTGTGTACAAGCTTTTACAAGTGTGTACAAGGGTGTACAAGTGTGTACAAGTTTGTACAAGTTTGTACAAGGTTGTACAAGTGTGTACAAGGTTGTACAAGTGTGTACAAGGTTGTACAAGTGTGTACAAGGCTGTACAAGTGTGTACAAGGTTGTACAATTGTGTACAAGGCTGTACAAGTGTGTACAAGATTGTACAAGTGTGTACAAGATTGTACAAGTGTGTACAAGGTTGTACAAGTGTGTACAAGGATGTACAAGTTTGTACAAGAGTGTACAAGTGTGTACGATGTGTAAAAGTTTGTACAAGGGTGTACAAGGTTGTACAAGTGTGTAAAAGGTTGTACAATTGTGTACAAGGCTGTACAAGTGTGTACAAGGTTGTACAATTTTGTACAAGGCTGTACAAGTGTGTACAAGGTTGTACAATAGTGTACAAGGCTGTACAATTGTGTACAAGGTTGTACAAGTGTGTACAAGGTTGTACAAGTGTGTACAAGGTTGTACAATTGTGTACAAGGCTGTACAAGTGTGTACAAGGTTGTACAAGTGTGTACAAGGTTGTACAAGTGTGTACAAGGTTGTACAAGTGTGTACAAGGTTGTACAAGTGTGTACAAGGTTGTACAATTGTGTATCAGGTTGTACAAGTGTGTACAAGGTTGTACAAGTGTGTACAAGGGTGTACAATCGTGTACAAGGATGTACAAGTTTGTACAAGTTTGTACAAGTTTGTACAAGGTTGTACAAGTGTGTACAAGGATGTACAAGTTTGTACAAGGGTGCACAAGTGTGTACAAGGGTGTACAATCGTGTACAAGCTTGTACAAGTGTGTACAAGGGTGTACAGGTGTGTACAAGGTTGTACAAGGTTGTACAAGTGTGTACAAGGGTTTACAAATGTGTACAAGGATGTAAAAGTTTGTACAAGTGTGTACAAGTTTGTACAAGGTTGTACAAGTGTGTACAAGGTTTTACAATTGTGTACAAGGTTGTACAAGTGTGTACAAGGTTGTACAAGTGTGTACAAGGTTGTACAAGTTTGTACAACTTGTACAAGTGTGTACAACGTTGTACAAGTGTGTACAAGGTTGTACAAGTTTGTACAAGGTTGTACAAGTGTGTACAAGTTTGTACAAGTGTGTACAAGTTTGTACAAGGTTGTACAAATGTGTACAAGGGTGTACAAAAGTGTACAAGGGTTCACAAATTTGAACAAAGGTGTACAAGTGTATACAAGCTTGTACAAGTGTGTACAAGCATGTACAAGTGTGTACAAGGGTGTACAGGTTTGTACAAGGTTGTACAAGTGTGTACAAGGGTGTACAAGTGTGTACAAGGTTGTACAAGTGTGTACAAGCTTGTACAAGTGTGTACAAGGGTGTACAAGTGTGTACAAGGTTGTACAAGTTTTTACATGGTTGTACAAGTGTGTACAAGGTTGTACAAGTGTGTACAAGGTTGTACAAGTGTGTACAAGGTTGTACAAGAGTGTACAAGGTTGTACAAGTGTGTACAAGGTTGTACAAGTGTGTACAAGGTTGTACAAGTGTGTACAAGGTTGTACAAGTGTGTACAAGGTTGTACAAGTGTGTACAAGGTTGTACAAGTGTGTACAAGGTTGTACAAGTGTGTACAAGGTTGTACAAGTGTGTATAAGGTTGTACAAGTGTGTACAAGGTTGTACAAGTGTGTACAAAGTTGTACAAGTGTGTACAAGGTTGTACAAGTGTGTACAAGGGTGTACAAGTGTGTACAAGGTTGTACAAGTGTGTACAAGGGTGAAAAATCGTGTACAAGGATGTACAAGTTTGTACAAGTTTGTACAAGGATGTACAAGTTTGTACAAGGGTGTACAAGTGTGTACGATGTGTAAAAGTTTGTACAAGGGTGTACAAGGTTGTACAAGTGTGTACAAGGTTGTACAATTGTGTACAAGGCTGTACAATTTTGTACAAGGCTGTACAAGTGTGTACAAGGTTGTACAATTGTGTACAAGGCTGTACAATTGTGTACAAGGTTGTACAAGTGTGTACAAGGTTGTACAAGTGTGTACAAGGTTGTACAATTGTGTACAAGGCTGTACAAGTGTGTACAAGGTTGTACAAGTGTGTACAAGGTTGTACAAGTGTGTACAAGGTTGTACAAGTGTGTACAAGGTTGTACAAGTGTGTACAAGGTTGTACAAGTGTGTACAAGGTTGGACAAGTGTGTACAAGGTTGTACAAGTGTGTACAAGGTTGTACAAGTGTGTACAAGGTTGTACAATTGTGTGTCAGGTTGTACAAGTGTGTACAAGGTTGTACAAGTGTGTACAAGGGTGTACAATCGTGTACAAGGATGTACAAGTTTTTACAAGTTTGTACAAGTTTGTACAAGGTTGTACAAGTGTGTACAAGGATGTACAAGTTTGTACAAGGGAGTACAAGTTTGTACAAGATTGTACAAGTGTGTACTGGGTTGTACAAGTGTGTACAAGATTGTATAAGTTTGTACAAGGTTGTACAAGTGTGTACAAGGGTGTACAAGTGTGTACAAATGTGTACAAGTTTTACAAGGTTGTACAAGTGTGTACAAGGTTGTACAAGTTGTGTACAAGGTTGTACATGTGTGTACAAGGGTGTACAAGTTTTAACAAGGCTGTACAAGTGTGTACAAGGTTGTACAAGGTTGTACAAGGCTGTACAAGTGTGTACAAGGTTGTACAAGTTGTACAAGTGTGTACAAGTTTTTACAAGGTTGTACAAGTGTGTACAAGGTTGTACAAGTGTGTACAAGGCTGTACAATTGTGTACAAGGTTGTACAAGTGTGTACAAGGTTGTACAAGTGTGTACAAGGTTGTACAATTGTGTACAAGGCTGTACAAGTGTGTTCAAGGTTGTACAAGTGTGTACAAGGTTGTACAAGTGTGTACAAGGGTGTACAATTGTGTACAAGGATGTAAAAGTGTGTACAAGGTTGTACAAGTGTGTACAAGGATGTACAAGTTTGTACAAGGGCTGTACAAGTGTGTACGATGTGTAAAAGTTTGTACAAGGTTGTACAAGTTTGTACAAGTCTGTACAAGGTTGTACAATTGTGTACAAGGCTGTACAAGTGTGTACAAGGTTGTACAATTTTGTACAAGGCTGTACAAGTGTGTACAAGGTTGTACAAGTGTGTACAAGGCTCTACAATTGTGTACAAGGTTGTACAAGTGTGTACAAGGTTGTACAAGTGTGTACAAGGTTGTACAATTGTGTACAAGGCTGTACAAGTGTGTACAAGGTTGTACAATTGTGTACAAGGCTGTACAAGTGTGTAAAAGGTTGTACAAGTGTGTACAAGGTTGTACAAGTGTGTACAAGGTTGTACAAGTATGTACAAGGTTGTACAAGTGTGTACAAGGTTGTACAAGTGTGTACGAGGTTGTACAAGTGTGTACGAGGTTGTACAATTGTGTACAAGGTTGTACAAGTGTGTACAAGGTTGTACAATTGTGTACAAGGCTGTACAAGTGTGTACAAGGTTGTACAAGGTTGTACAAGTGTGTACAAGGGTGTACAAGTTTTAACAAGGTTGTACAAGTGTGTACAAGGTTGTACAAGTGTGTACAAGGCTGTACAATTGTGTACAAGGTTGTACAAGTGTGTACAAGGTTGTACAAGTGTGTACAAGGTTGTACAATTGTGTACAAGGCTGTACAAGTGTGTACAAGGTTGTACAAGTGTGTACAAGGCTGTACAATTGTGTACAAGGTTGTACAAGTGTGTACAAGGTTGTACAAGTGTGTACAAGGTTGTACAATTGTGTACAAGACTGTACAAGTGTGTACAAAGTTGTGCAAGTGTGTACAAGGTTGTACAAGTGTGTACAAGGTTGTACAATTGTGTACAAGGTTGTACAAGTGTGTACAAGGTTGTACAAGTGTGTACAAGGGTGTACAATCGTGTAAAAGGATGTACAAGTGTGTACAAGGTTGTACAAGTGTGTACAAGGTTGTACAAGTGTGTACAAGGTTGTACAATTGTGTACAAGACTGTACAAGTGTGTACAAAGTTGTGCAAGTGTGTACAAGGTTGTACAAGTGTGTACTGGGTTGTACAAGTGTGTACAAGATTGTATAAGTTTGTACAAGGTTGTACAAGTGTGTACAAGGGTGTACAAGTGTGTACAAATGTGTACAAGTGTGTACAGGGGTGTACAAGTTTGTACAAGGGTGTACAAGTTTTACAAGGTTGTACAAGTGTGTACAAGGTTGTACAAGTTGTGTACTGGGTTGTACAAGTGTGTACAAGATTGTATAAGTTTGTACAAGGTTGTACAAGTGTGTACAAGGGTGTACAAGTGTGTACAAATGTGTACAAGTGTGTACACGGGTGTACAAGTTTGTACAAGGGTGTACAAGTTTTACAAGGTTGTACAAGTGTGTACAAGGTTGTACAAGTTGTGTACAAGGTTATACATGTGTGTACAAGGGTGTACAAGTGTGTACAAGGTTGTACAAGTGTGTACAAGCTTGTACAAGTGTGTACAAGGGTGTACAAGTGTGTACAAGGTTGTACAAGTTTTCACAAGGTTGTACAAGTGTGTACAAGGCGGTAAAATCGTGTACAAGGATGTACAAGTTTGTACAAGTTTGTACAAGGTTGTACAAGTGTGTACAAGGATGTACAAGTTTGTACAAGGGTGTACAAGTGTGTACGATAAGTAAAAGTGTGTACAAGGGTGTACAAGGTTGTACAAGTGTGTACAAGGTTGTACAATTGTGTACAAGGCTGTACAAGTGTGTACAAGGTTGTACAATTGTGTACAAGGCTGTACAAGTGTGTACAAGATTGTACAAGTGTGTACAAGGTTGTACAAGTGTGTACAAGGATGTACAAGTTTGTACAAGGATGTACAAGTGTGTACGATGTGTAAAAGTTTGTACAAGGGTGTACAAGGTTGTACAAGTGTGTACAAGGTTGTACAATTGTGTACAAGGCTGTACAAGTGTGTACAAGGTTTTACAATTTTGTACAAGGCTGTACAAGTGTGTACAAGGTTGTACAAGTGTGTACAAGGCTGTACAATTGTGTACAAGGTTGTACAAGTGTGTACAAGGTTGTACAAGTGTGTACAAGGTTGTACAATTGTGTACAAGGCTGTACAAGTGTGTACAAGGTTGTACAAGTGTTTACAAGGTTGTACAAGTGTGTACAAGGTTGTACAAGTGTTTACAAGGTTGTACAAGTGCATACAAGGTTGTACAAGTGTGTACAAGGTTGTACAAGTGTGTACAAGGTTGTACAAGTGTGTACAAGGTTGTACAATTGTGTATCAGGTTGTACAAGTGTGTACAAGGTTGTACAAGTGTGTACAAGGGTGTACTATCGTGTACAAGGATGTACAAGTTTGTACAAGTTTGTACAAGTTTGTACAAGTTTGTACAAGGTTTTACAAGTGTGTACAAGGATGTACAAGTTTGTACAAGGGTGCACAAGTGTGTACAAGGGTGTACAATCGTGTACAAGCTTGTACAAGTGTGTACAAGGGTGTACAGGTTTGTACAAGGTTGTACAAGGTTGTACAAGTGTGTACAAGGGTGTACAAATGTGTACAAGGATGTAAAAGTTTGTACAAGTGTGTACAAGTTTGTACAAGGTTGTACAAGTGTGTACAAGGTTTTACAATTGTGTACAAGGTTGTACAAGTGTGTACAAGGTTGTACAAGTGTGTACAAGGTTGTACAAGTGTGTACAAGGTTGTACAAGTGTGTACAACTTGTACAAGTGTGTACAAGCTTGTACAAGTGTGTACAAGGTTGTACAAGTTTGTACAAGGTTGTACAAGTGTGTACAAGTTTGTACAAGTGTGTAAAAGTGTGTACAAGGTTGTACAAGTGTGTACAAGGATGTACAAGTTTGTACAAGGGCTGTACAAGTGTGTACGATGTGTAAAAGTTTGTACAAGGTTGTACAAGTTTGTACAAGTGTGTACAAGGTTGTACAATTGTGTACAAGGCTGTACAAGTGTGTACAAGGTTGTACAATTTTGTACAAGGCTGTACAAGTGTGTACAAGGTTGTACAAGTGTGTACAAGGCTCTACAATTGTGTACAAGGTTGTACAAGTGTGTACAAGGTTGTACAAGTGTGTACAAGGTTGTAAAATTGTGTACAAGGCTGTACAAGTGTGTACAAGGTTGTACAATTGTGTACAAGGCTGTACAAGTGTGTAAAAGGTTGTACAAGTGTGTACAAGGTTGTACAAGTGTGTACAAGGTTGTACAAGTATGTACAAGGTTGTACAAGTGTGTACAAGGTTGTACAAGTGTGTACGAGGTTGTACAAGTGTGTACGAGGTTGTACAATTGTGTACAAGGTTGTACAAGTGTGTACAAGGTTGTACAATTGTGTACAAGGCTGTACAAGTGTGTACAAGGTTGTACAAGGTTGTACAAGTGTGTACAAGGGTGTACAAGTTTTAACAAGGTTGTACAAGTGTGTACAAGGTTGTACAAGTGTGTACAAGGCTGTACAATTGTGTACAATGTTGTACAAGTGTGTACAAGGTTGTACAAGTGTGTACAAGGTTGTACAATTGTGTACAAGGCTGTACAAGTGTGTACAAGGTTGTACAAGTGTGTACAAGGCTGTACAATTGTGTACAAGGTTGTACAAGTGTGTACAAGGTTGTACAAGTGTGTACAAGGTTGTACAATTGTGTACAAGACTGTACAAGTGTGTACAAAGTTGTGCAAGTGTGTACAAGGTTGTACAAGTGTGTACAAGGTTGTACAATTGTGTACAAGGTTGTACAAGTGTGTACAAGGTTGTACAAGTGTGTACAAGGGTGTACAATCGTGTACAAGGATGTACAAGTTTGTACAAGATTGTACAAGTGTGTACTGGGTTGTACAAGTGTGTACAAGATTGTATAAGTTTGTACAAGGTTGTACAAGTGTGTACAAGGGTGTACAAGTGTGTACAAATGTGTACAAGTGTGTACAGGGGTGTACAAGTTTGTACAAGGGTGTACAAGTTTTACAAGGTTGTACAAGTGTGTACAAGGTTGTACAAGTTGTGTACTGGGTTGTACAAGTGTGTACAAGATTGTATAAGTTTGTACAAGGTTGTACAAGTGTGTACAAGGGTGTACAAGTGTGTACAAATGTGTACAAGTGTGTACAGGGGTGTACAAGTTTGTACAAGGGTGTACAAGTTTTACAAGGTTGTACAAGTGTGTACAAGGTTGTACAAGTTGTGTACAAGGTTATACATGTGTGTACAAGGGTGTACAAGTGTGTACAAGGTTGTACAAGTGTGTACAAGCTTGTACAAGTGTGTACAAGGGTGTACAAGTGTGTACAAGGTTGTACAAGTTTTCACAAGGTTGTACAAGTGTGTACAAGGCGGTAAAATCGTGTACAAGGATGTACAAGTTTGTACAAGTTTGTACAAGGTTGTACAAGTGTGTACAAGGATGTACAAGTTTGTACAAGGGTGTACAAGTGTGTACGATAAGTAAAAGTGTGTACAAGGGTGTACAAGGTTGTACAAGTGTGTACAAGGTTGTACAATTGTGTACAAGGCTGTACAAGTGTGTACAAGGTTGTACAATTGTGTACAAGGCTGTACAAGTGTGTACAAGATTGTACAAGTGTGTACAAGGTTGTACAAGTGTGTACAAGGATGTACAAGTTTGTACAAGGATGTACAAGTGTGTACGATGTGTAAAAGTTTGTACAAGGGTGTACAAGGTTGTACAAGTGTGTACAAGGTTGTACAATTGTGTACAAGGCTGTACAAGTGTGTACAAGGTTTTACAATTGTGTACAAGGTTGTACAAGTGTGTACAAGGTTGTACAATTGTGTACAAGGCTGTACAAGTGTGTACAAGGTTGTACAAGTGTTTACAAGGTTGTACAAGTGTGTACAAGGTTGTACAAGTGTTTACAAGGTTGTACAAGTGTGTACAAGGTTGTACAAGTGTGTACAAGGTTGTACAAGTGTGTACAAGGTTGTACAATTGTGTATCAGGTTGTACAAGTGTGTACAAGGTTGTACAAGTGTGTACAAGGGTGTACTATCGTGTACAAGGATGTACAAGTTTGTACAAGTTTGTACAAGTTTGTACAAGGTTTTACAAGTGTGTACAAGGATGTACAAGTTTGTACAAGGGTGCACAAGTGTGTACAAGGGTGTACAATCGTGTACAAGCTTGTACAAGTGTGTACAAGGGTGTACAGGTTTGTACAAGGTTGTACAAGGTTGTACAAGTGTGTACAAGGGTGTACAAATGTGTACAAGGATGTAAAAGTTTGTACAAGTGTGTACAAGGTTGTACAAGTGTGTACAAGGTTGTACAATTGTGTACAAGGCTGTACAAGTGTGTAAAAGGTTTTACAATTTTGTACAAGGTTGTACAAGTTTTTACATGGTTGTACAAGTGTGTACAAGGTTGTACAAGTGTGTACAAGGTTGTACAAGTGTGTACAAGGTTGTACAAGTGTGTACAAGGTTGTACAAGTGTGTACAAGGTTGTACAAGTGTGTACAAGGTTGTACAAGTGTGTACAAGGTTGTACAAGTGTGTACAAGGTTGTACAAGTGTGTACAAGGTTGTACAAGTGTGTACAAGGTTGTACAAGTGTGTACAAGGTTGTAAAAGTGTGTACAAGGGTGTACAAGTGTGTACAAGGTTGTACAAGTTTTTACAAGGTTGTACAAGTGTGTACAAGGGTGTAAAATCGTGTACAAGGATGTACAAGTTTGTACAAGTTTGTACAAGGTTGTACAAGTGTGTACAAGGATGTACAAGTTTGTACAAGGGTGTACAAGTGTGTACGATAAATAAAAGTGTGTACAAGTGTGTACAAGGCTGTACAAGTGTGTACAAGGCTGTACAAGTGTGTACAAGTTTGTACAAGGGTGTACAAGGTTGTACAAGTGTGTACAAAGTTGTACAATTGTGTACAAGACTGTACAATTTTGTACAAGGCTGTACAAGTGTGTACAAGGCTGTACAAGTGTGTACAAGGTTGTACAATTGTGTACAAGGCTGTACAATTGTGTACAAGGTTGTACAAGTGTGTACAAGGTTGTACAAGTGTGTACAAGGTTGTACAATTGTGTACAAGGCTGTACAAGTGTGTACAAGGTTGTACAAGTGTGTACAAGGTTGTACAAGTGTGTACAAGGTTGTACAAGTGTGTACAAGGTTGTACAATTGTGTGTCAGGTTGTACAAGTGTGTACAAGGTTGTACAAGTGTGTACAAGGGTGTACAATCGTGTACAAGGATGTACAAGTTTGTACAAGTTTGTACAAGTTTGTACAAGGTTGTACAAGTGTGTACAAGGATGTACAAGTTTGTACAAGGGAGTACAAGTTTGTACAAGATTGTACAAGTGTGTACTGGGTTGTACAAGTGTGTACAAGATTGTATAAGTTTGTACAAGGTTTTACAAGTGTGTACAAGGGTGTACAAGTGTGTACAAATGTGTACAAGTTTTACAAGGTTGTACAAGTGTGTACAAGGTTGTACAAGTTGTGTACAATGTTGTACATGTGTGTACAAGGGTGTACAAGTTTTTACAAGGCTGTACAAGTGTGTACAAGGTTGTACAAGGTTGTACAAGGCTGTACAAGTGTGTACAAGGTTGTACAAGGTTGTACAAGTGTGTACAAGGGTGTACAAGTTTTTACAAGGTTGTACAAGTGTGTACAAGGTTGTACAAGTGTGTACAAGGCTGTACAATTGTGTACAAGGTTGTACAAGTGTGTACAAGGTTGTACAAGTGTGTAAAAGGTTGTACAATTGTGTACAAGGCTGTACAAGTGTGTACAAGGTTGTACAAGTGTGTACAAGGCTGTACAATTGTGTACAAGGTTGTACAAGTGTGTACAAGGTTGTACAAGTGTGTACAAGGTTGTACAATTGTGTACAAGGCTGTACAAGTGTGTTCAAGGTTGTACAAGTGTGTACAAGGTTGTACAAGTGTGTACAAGGGTGTACAATTGTGTACATGGATGTTCAAGTGTGTACAAGGTTGTACAAGTGTGTACAAGGATGTACAAGTTTGTACAAGGGCTGTACAAGTGTGTACGATGTGTAAAAGTTTGTACAAGGGTGTACAAGTTTGTACAAGTGTTTACAAGGTTGTACAATTGTGTACAAGGTAATACAAGTGTGTACAAGGTTGTACAAGTGTGTACAAGGTTGTACAAGTGTGTACAAGGTTGTACAAGTGTGTACAAGGTTGTACAAGTGTGTACAAGGTTGTACAAGTGTGTACAAGGGTGTACAAGTGTGTACAAGGTTGTACAAGTTTTTACAAGGTTGTACAAGTGTGTACAAGGGTGTAAAATCGTGTACAAGGATGTACAAGTTTGTACAAGTTTGTACAAGGTTGTACAAGTGTGTACAAGGATGTACAAGTTTGTACAAGGGTGTACAAGTGTGTACGATAAGTAAAAGTGTGTACAAGGGTGTACAAGGTTGTACAAGTGTGTACAAGGTTGTACAATTGTGTACAAGGCTGTACAACTGTGTACAAGGTTGTACAATTGTGTACAAGGATGTACAAGTGTGTACAAGGTTGTACAAGTGTGTACAAGGTTGTACAAGTGTGTACAAGGATGTACAAGTTTGTACAAGGGTGTACAAGTGTGTACGATGTGTAAAAGTTTGTACAAGGGTGTACAAGGTTGTACAAGTGTGTACAAGGTTGTACAATTGTGTACAAGGCTGTACAATTTTGTACAAGGCTGTACAAGTGTGTACAAGGCTGTACAAGTGTGTACAAGGTTGTACAATTGTGTACAAGGCTGTACAATTGTGTACAAGGTTGTACAAGTGTGTACAAGGTTGTACAAGTGTGTACAAGGTTGTACAATTGTGTACAAGGCTGTACAAGTGTGTACAAGGTTGTACAAGTGTGTACAAGGTTGTACAAGTGTGTACAAGGTTGTACAAGTGTTTACAAGGTTGTACAAGTGTGTACAAGGTTGTACAAGTGTGTACAAGGTTGTACAAGTGTGTACAAGGTTGTACAATTGTGTATCAGGTTGTACAAGTGTGTACAAGGTTGTACAAGTGTGTACAAGGGTGTACTATCGTGTACAAGGATGTACAAGTTTGTACAAGTTTGTACAAGTTTGTACAAGTTTGTACAAGGTTTTACAAGTGTGTACAAGGATGTACAAGTTTGTACAAGGGTGCACAAGTGTGTACAAGGGTGTACAATCGTGTACAAGCTTGTACAAGTGTGTACAAGGGTGTACAGGTTTGTACAAGGTTGTACAAGGTTGTACAAGTGTGTACAAGGGTGTACAAATGTGTACAAGGATGTAAAAGTTTGTACAAGTGTGTACAAGTTTGTACAAGGTTGTACAAGTGTGTACAAGGTTTTACAATTGTGTACAAGGTTGTACAAGTGTGTACAAGGTTGTACAAGTGTGTACAAGGTTGTACAAGTGTGTACAAGGTTGTACAAGTGTGTACAACTTGTACAAGTGTGTACAAGCTTGTACAAGTGTGTACAAGGTTGTACAAGTTTGTACAAGGTTGTACAAGTGTGTACAAGTTTGTACAAGTGTGTACAAGTTTGTACAAGGTTGTACAAATGTGTACAAGGGTGTACAAAAGTGTACAAGGGTGCACAAGTTTGAACAAAGGTGTACAAGTGTGTACAAGCTTGTACAAGTGTGTACAAGCTTGTACAAGTGTGTACAAGGGTGTACAGGTTTGTACAAGGTTGTACAAGTGTGTACAAGGGTGTACAAGTGTGTACAAGGTTGTACAAGTGTGTACAAGCTTGTACAAGTGTGTACAAGGGTGTACAAGTGTGTACAAGGTTGTACAAGTTTTTACATGGTTGTACAAGTGTGTACAAGGTTGTACAAGTGTGTACAAGGTTGTACAAGTGTGTACAAGGTTGTACAAGTGTGTACAAGGTTGTACAAGTGTGTACAAGGTTGTACAAGTGTGTACAAGGTTGTACAAGTGTGTACAAGGTTGTACAAGTGTGTACAAGGTTGTACAAGTGTGTACAAGTTGTACAAGTGTGTACAAGGTTGTACAAGTGTGTACAAGGTTGTACAAGTGTGTACAAGGTTGTAAAAGTGTGTACAAGGGTGTACAAGTGTGTACAAGGTTGTACAAGTTTTTACAAGGTTGTACAAGTGTGTACAAGGGTGTAAAATCGTGTACAAGGATGTACAAGTTTGTACAAGTTTGTACAAGGTTGTACAAGTGTGTACAAGGATGTACAAGTTTGTACAAGGGTGTACAAGTGTGTACGATAAATAAAAGTGTGTACAAGTGTGTACAAGGCTGTACAAGTGTGTACAAGGCTGTACAAGTGTGTACAAGTTTGTACAAGGGTGTACAAGGTTGTACAAGTGTGTACAAGGTTGTACAATTGTGTACAAGGCTGTACAATTTTGTACAAGGCTGTACAAGTGTGTACAAGGCTGTACAAGTGTGTACAAGGTTGTACAATTGTGTACAAGGCTGTACAATTGTGTACAAGGTTGTACAAGTGTGTACAAGGTTGTACAAGTGTGTACAAGGTTGTACAATTGTGTACAAGGCTGTACAAGTGTGTACAAGGTTGTACAAGTGTGTACAAGGTTGTACAAGTGTGTACAAGGTTGTACAATTGTGTGTCAGGTTGTACAAGTGTGTACAAGGTTGTACAAGTGTGTACAAGGGTGTACAATTGTGTACAAGGCTGTACAATTTTGTACAAGGCTGTACAAGTGTGTACAAGGCTGTACAAGTGTGTACAAGGTTGTACAATTGTGTACAAGGCTGTACAATTGTGTACAAGGTTGTACAAGTGTGTACAAGGTTGTACAAGTGTGTACAAGGTTGTACAATTGTGTACAAGGCTGTACAAGTGTGTACAAGGTTGTACAAGTGTGTACAAGGTTGTACAAGTGTGTACAAGGTTGTACAATTGTGCGTCAGGTTGTACAAGTGTGTACAAGGTTGTACAAGTGTGTACAAGGGTGTACAATCGTGTACAAGGATGTACAAGTTTGTACAAGTTTGTACAAGTTTGTACAAGGTTGTACAAGTGTGTACAAGGATGTACAAGTTTGTACAAGGGAGTACAAGTTTGTACAAGATTGTACAAGTGTGTACTGGGTTGTACAAGTGTGTACAAGATTGTATAAGTTTGTACAAGGTTTTACAAGTGTGTACAAGGGTGTACAAGTGTGTACAAATGTGTACAAGTTTTACAAGGTTGTACAAGTGTGTACAAGGTTGTACAAGTTGTGTACAATGTTGTACATGTGTGTACAAGGGTGTACAAGTTTTTACAAGGCTGTACAAGTGTGTACAAGGTTGTACAAGGTTGTACAAGGCTGTACAAGTGTGTACAAGGTTGTACAAGGTTGTACAAGTGTGTACAAGGGTGTACAAGTTTTTACAAGGTTGTACAAGTGTGTACAAGGCTGTACAATTGTGTACAAGGTTGTACAAGTGTGTACAAGGTTGTACAAGTGTGTACAAGGTTGTACAAGTGTGTACAAGGTTGTACAAGTGTGTACAAGGCTGTACAATTGTGTACAAGGTTGTACAAGTGTGTACAAGGTTGTACAAGTGTGTACAAGGTTGTACAATTGTGTACAAGGCTGTACAAGTGTGTTCAAGGTTGTACAAGTGTGTACAAGGTTGTACAAGTGTGTACAAGGGTGTACAATTGTGTACAAGGATGTTCAAGTGTGTACAAGGTTGTACAAGTGTGTACAAGGATGTACAAGTTTGTACAAGGGCTGTACAAGTGTGTACGATGTGTAAAAGTTTTGTACAACGGTGTACAAGTTTGTACAAGTGTGTACAAGGTTGTACAATTGTGTACAAGGTTGTACAAGTGTGTACAAGGTTGTACAAGTGTGTACAAGGTTGTACAAGTGTGTGCAAGGTTGTACAAGTGTGTACAAGGTTGTACAAGTGTGTACAAGGTTGTACAAGTGTGTACAAGGGTGTACAAGTGTGTACAAGGTTGTACAAGTTTTTACAAGGTTGTACAAGTGTGTACAAGGGTGTAAAATCGTGTACAAGGATGTACAAGTTTGTACAAGTTTGTACAAGGTTGTACAAGTGTGTACAAGGATGTACAAGTTTGTACAAGGGTGTACAAGTGTGTACGATAAGTAAAAGTGTGTACAAGGGTGTACAAGGTTGTACAAGTGTGTACAAGGTTGTACAATTGTGTACAAGGCTGTACAACTGTGTACAAGGTTGTACAATTGTGTACAAGGATGTACAAGTGTGTACAAGGTTGTACAAGTGTGTACAAGGTTGTACAAGTGTGTACAAGGATGTACAAGTTTGTACAAGGGTGTACAAGTGTGTACGATGTGTAAAAGTTTGTACAAGGGTGTACAAGGTTGTACAAGTGTGTACAAGGTTGTACAATTGTGTACAAGGCTGTACAATTTTGTACAAGGCTGTACAAGTGTGTACAAGGCTGTACAAGTGTGTACAAGGTTGTACAATTGTGTACAAGGCTGTACAATTGTGTACAAGGTTGTACAAGTGTGTACAAGGTTGTACAAGTGTGTACAAGGTTGTACAATTGTGTACAAGGCTGTACAAGTGTGTACAAGGTTGTGCAAGTGTGTACAAGGTTGTACAAGTGTGTACAAGGTTGTACAAGTGTTTACAAGGTTGTACAAGTATGTACAAGGTTGTACAAGTGTGTACAAGGTTGTACAAGTGTGTACAAGGTTGTACAATTGTGTATCAGGTTGTACAAGTGTGTACAAGGTTGTACAAGTGTGTACAAGGGTGTACTATCGTGTACAAGGATGTACAAGTTTGTACAAGTTTGTACAAGTTTGTACAAGTTTGTACAAGGTTTTACAAGTGTGTACAAGGATGTACAAGTTTGTACAAGGGTGCACAAGTGTGTACAAGGGTGTACAATCGTGTACAAGCTTGTACAAGTGTGTACAAGGGTGTACAGGTTTGTACAAGGTTGTACAAGGTTGTACAAGTATGTACAAGGGTGTACAAATGTGTACAAGGATGTAAAAGTTTGTACAAGTGTGTACAAGTTTGTACAAGGTTGTACAAGTGTGTACAAGGTTTTACAATTGTGTACAAGGTTGTACAAGTGTGTACAAGGTTGTACAAGTGTGTACAAGGTTGTACAAGTGTGTACAAGGTTGTACAAGTGTGTACAACTTGTACAAGTGTGTACAAGCTTGTACAAGTGTGTACAAGGTTGTACAAGTTTGTACAAGGTTGTACAAGTGTGTACAAGTTTGTACAAGTGTGTACAAGTTTGTACAAGGTTGTACAAATGTGTACAAGGGTGTACAAAAGTGTACAAGGGTGCACAAGTTTGAACAAAGGTGTACAAGTGTGTACAAGCTTGTACAAGTGTGTACAAGCTTGTACAAGTGTGTACAAGGGTGTACAGGTTTGTACAAGGTTGTACAAGTGTGTACAAGGGTGTACAAGTGTGTACAAGGTTGTACAAGTGTGTACAAGCTTGTACAAGTGTGTACAAGGGTGTACAAGTGTGTACAAGGTTGTACAAGTTTTTACATGGTTGTACAAGTGTGTACAAGGTTGTACAAGTGTGTACAAGGTTGTACAAGTGTGTACAAGGTTGTACAAGTGTGTACAAGGTTGTACAAGTGTGTACAAGGTTGTACAAGTGTGTACAAGGTTGTACAAGTGTGTACAAGGTTGTACAAGTGTGTACAAGGTTGTACAAGTGTGTACAAGGTTGTACAAGTGTGTACAAGGTTGTACAAGTGTGTACAAGTTGTACAAGTGTGTACAAGGTTGTACAAGTGTGTACAAGGTTGTACAAGTGTGTACAAGGTTGTAAAAGTGTGTACAAGGGTGTACAAGTGTGTACAAGGTTGTACAAGTTTTTACAAGGTTGTACAAGTGTGTACAAGGGTGTAAAATCGTGTACAAGGATGTACAAGTTTGTACAAGTTTGTACAAGGTTGTACAAGTGTGTACAAGGATGTACAAGTTTGTACAAGGGTGTACAAGTGTGTACGATAAATAAAAGTGTGTACAAGTGTGTACAAGGCTGTACAAGTGTGTACAAGGCTGTACAAGTGTGTACAAGTTTGTACAAGGGTGTACAAGGTTGTACAAGTGTGTACAAGGTTGTACAATTGTGTACAAGGCTGTACAATTTTGTACAAGGCTGTACAAGTGTGTACAAGGCTGTACAAGTGTGTAAAAGGTTGTACAATTGTGTACAAGGCTGTACAATTGTGTACAAGGTTGTACAAGTGTGTACAAGGTTGTACAAGTGTGTACAAGGTTGTACAATTGTGTACAAGGCTGTACAAGTGTGTACAAGGTTGTACAAGTGTGTACAAGGTTGTACAAGTGTGTACAAGGTTGTACAATTGTGTGTCAGGTTGTACAAGTGTGTACAAGGTTGTACAAGTGTGTACAAGGGTGTACAATCGTGTACAAGGATGTACAAGTTTGTACAAGTTTGTACAAGTTTGTACAAGGTTGTACAAGTGTGTACAAGGATGTACAAGTTTGTACAAGGGAGTACAAGTTTGTACAAGATTGTACAAGTGTGTACTGGGTTGTACAAGTGTGTACAAGATTGTATAAGTTTGTACAAGGTTTTACAAGTGTGTACAAGGGTGTACAAGTGTGTACAAATGTGTACAAGTTTTACAAGGTTGTACAAGTGTGTACAAGGTTGTACAAGTTGTGTACAATGTTGTACATGTGTGTACAAGGGTGTACAAGTTTTTACAAGGCTGTACAAGTGTGTACAAGGTTGTACAAGGTTGTACAAGGCTGTACAAGTGTGTTTAAGGTTGTACAAGGTTGTACAAGTGTGTACAAGTGTGTACAAGTTTTTACAAGGTTGTACAAGTGTGTACAAGGTTGTACAAGTGTGTACAAGGCTGTACAATTGTGTACAAGGTTTTACAAGTGTGTACAAGGTTGTACAAGTGTGTACAAGGTTGTACAATTGTGTACAAGGCTGTACAAGTGTGTACAAGGTTGTACAAGTGTGTACAAGGCTGTACAATTGTGTACAAGGTTGTACAAGTGTGTACAAGGTTGTACAAGTGTGTACAAGGTTGTACAATTGTGTACAAGGCTGTACAAGTGTGTTCAAGGTTGTACAAGTGTGTACAAGGTTGTACAAGTGTGTACAAGGGTGTACAATTGTGTACAAGGATGTTCAAGTGTGTACAAGGTTGAACAAGTGTGTACAAGGATGTACAAGTTTGTACAAGGGCTGTACAAGTGTGTACGATGTGTAAAAGTTTGTACAAGGGTGTAAAAGTTTGTACAAGTGTGTACAAGGTTGTACAATTGTGTACAAGGTTGTACAAGTGTGAACAAGGTTGTACAAGTGTGTACAAGGTTGTACAAGTGTGTACAAGGTTGTACAAGTGTGTACAAGGTTGTACAAGTGTGTACAAGGTTGTACAAGTGTGTACAAGGGTGTACAAGTGTGTACAAGGTTGTACAAGTTTTTACAAGGTTGTACAAGTGTGTACAAGGGTGTAAAATCGTGTACAAGGATGTACAAGTTTGTACAAGTTTGTACAAGGTTGTACAAGTGTGTACAAGGATGTACAAGTTTGTACAAGGGTGTACAAGTGTGTACGATAAGTAAAAGTGTGTACAAGGGTGTACAAGGTTGTACAAGTGTGTACAAGGTTGTACAATTGTGTACAAGGCTGTACAACTGTGTACAAGGTTGTACAATTGTGTACAAGGATGTACAAGTGTGTACAAGGTTGTACAAGTGTGTACAAGGTTGTACAAGTGTGTACAAGGATGTACAAGTTTGTACAAGGGTGTACAAGTGTGTACGATGTGTAAAAGTTTGTACAAGGGTGTACAAGGTTGTACAAGTGTGTACAAGGTTGTACAATTGTGTACAAGGCTGAACAATTTTGTACAAGGCTGTACAAGTGTGTACAAGGCTGTACAAGTGTGTACAAGGTTGTACAATTGTGTACAAGGCTGTACAATTGTGTACAAGGTTGTACAAGTGTGTACAAGGTTGTACAAGTGTGTACAAGGTTGTACAATTGTGTACAAGGCTGTACAAGTGTGTACAAGGTTGTACAAGTGTGTACAAGGTTGTACAAGTGTGTACAAGGTTGTACAATTGTGTGTCAGGTTGTACAAGTGTGTACAAGGTTGTACAAGTGTGTACAAGGGTGTACAATCGTGTACAAGGATGTACAAGTTTGTACAAGTTTGTACAAGTTTGTACAAGGTTGTACAAGTGTGTACAAGGATGTACAAGTTTGTACAAGGGAGTACAAGTTTGTACAAGATTGTACAAGTGTGTACTGGGTTGTACAAGTGTGTACAAGATTGTATAAGTTTGTACAAGGTTGTACAAGTGTGTACAAGGGTGTACAAGTGTGTACAAATGTGTACAAGTTTTACAAGGTTGTACAAGTGTGTACAAGGTTGTACAAGTTGTGTACAAGGTTGTACATGTGTGTACAAGGGTGTACAAGTTTTTACAAGGCTGTACAAGTGTGTACAAGGTTGTACAAGGTTGTACAAGGCTGTACAAGTGTGTACAAGGTTGTACAAGGTTGTACAAGTGTGTACAAGGGTGTACAAGTTTTTACAAGGTTGTACAAGTGTGTACAAGGTTGTACAAGTGTGTACAAGGCTGTACAATTGTGTACAAGGTTGTACAAGTGTGTACAAGGTTGTACAAGTGTGTACAAGGTTGTACAATTGTGTACAAGGCTGTACAAGTGTGTACAAGGTTGTACAAGTGTGTACAAGGCTGTACAATTGTGTACAAGGTTGTACAAGTGTGTACAAGGTTGTACAAGTGTGTACAAGGTTGTACAATTGTGTACAAGGCTGTACAAGTGTGTTCAAGGTTGTACAAGTGTGTACAAGGTTGTACAAGTGTGTACAAGGGTGTACAATTGTGTACAAGGATGTTCAAGTGTGTACAAGGTTGTACAAGTGTGTACAAGGATGTACAAGTTTGTACAAGGGCTGTACAAGTGTGTACGATGTGTAAAAGTTTGTACAAGGGTGTACAAGTTTGTACAAGTGTGTACAAGGTTGTACAATTGTGTACAAGGCTGTACAAGTGTTTACAAGGTTGTACAATTTTGTACAAGGCTGTACAAGTGTGTACAAGGTTGTACAAGTGTGTACAAGGCTGTACAAGTGTGTACAAGGTTGTACAATTGTGTACAAGGCTGTACAAGTGTGTACAAGGTTGTACAAGTGTGTACAAGGTTGTAAAAGTGTGTACAAGGTTGTACAATTGTGTACAAGGTTGTACAAGTGTGTACAAAATTGTACAAGTGTGTACAAGGGTGTACAAGTGTGTACAAGGTTGTACAAGTGTGTACAAGGTTGTACAAGTGTGTACAAGCTTTTACAAGTGTGTACAAGGGTGTACAAGTGTGTACAAGTTTGTACCAGTTTGTACAAGGTTGTACAAGTGTGTACAAGGTTATACAATTTTGTACAAGGTTGTACAAGTGTGTACAAGGTTGTACAAGTGTGTACAAGCTTTTACAAGTGTGTACAAGGGTGTACAAGTGTGTACAAGTTTGTACAAGTTTGTACAAGGTTGTACAAGTGTGTACAAGGTTGTACAAGTGTTTACAAGGTTGTACAAGTGTGTACAAGGTTGTACAAGTGTGTACAAGGTTGTACAAGTGTGTACAAGTTTTTAAATTGTGTACATGGGTGTACAATTGTGTACAAGGCTGTACAAGTGTGTACAAGGTTGTACAAGTGTGTACAAGGTTGTAACAGGGGGTACAAGGTTGTACAAGTGTGTACAAGGTTGTACAAGTGTGTACAAGGGTGTACAGGTTTGTACAATGTTGTACAAGTGTACAAGTTTGTACAAGGTTGTACAAGTGTGTACAAGGGTGTACAAGTGTGTACAAGGGTGCACAAGTGTGTACAAGGGTGTACAATCGTGTACAAGCTTGTACAAGTGTGTACAAGGGTGTACAGGTTTGTACAAGGTTGTACAAGTGTGTACAAGGGTGTACAAATGTGTACAAGGATGAAAAGGTTGTACAAGTTTGTACAAGTTTGTACAAGGTTGTACAAGTGTGTACAAGGTTGTACAAGTGTGTACAAGGTTGTACAAGTGTGTACAACTTGTACAAGTGTGTACAAGCTTGTACAAGTGTGTACAACTTGTACAAGTGTGTACAAGCTTGTACAAGTGTGTACAAGTGTGTACAAGCTTGTACAAGTGTGTACAAGGTTGTACAAGTGTGTACAAGGTTGTACAAGTTTGTACAAGGTTGTACAAGTGTGTACAAGTTTGTACAAGTGTGTACAAGCTTGTACAAGTGTGTACAAGGGTGTACAGGTTTGTACAAGGTTGTACAAGTGTGTACAAGGGTGTACAAGTATGTACAATAACGTACAAGTTTGTACAAGTGTGTACAAGTTTGTAAAAGGTTGTACAAGTGTGTACAAGGGTGTACAAGTGTGTACAAGGTTGTACAAGTGTGTACAAGCTTGTACAAGTGTGTACAAGGGTGTACAAGTGTGTACAAGGTTGTACAAGTTTTTACATGGTTGTACAAGTGTGTACATGGTTGTACAAGAATGTACAAGGTTGTACAAGTGTGTACAAGGTTGTACAAGTGTGTACAAGGTTGTACAAGTGTGTACAAGGTTGTACAAGTTTGTACAAGGTTGTACAAGTGTGTACAAGGTTGTACAAGTGTGTACAAGGTTGTACAAGTGTGTACAAGGTTGTACAAGTGTGTACAAGGTTGTACAAGTGTGTACAAGGTTGTACAAGTGTGTACAAGGTTGTACAAGTGTGTACAAGGTTGTACAAGTGTGTACAAGGTTGTACAAGTGTGTACAAGGTTGTACAAGTGTGTACTAGGGTGTACAAGTGTGTACAAGGTTGTACAAGTTTTTACAAGGTTGTACAAGTGTGTACAAGGGTGTAAAATCGTGTACAAGGATGTACAAGTTTGTACAAGTTTGTACAAGGTTGTACAAGTGTGTACAAGGATGTACAAGTTTGTACAAGTTTGTACAAGTTTGTACAAGTTTGTACAAGTTTGTACAAGGGCTGTACAAGTGTGTACGATGTGTAAAAGTTTGTACAAGGGTGTACAAGTTTGTACAATTTTGTAAAAGGCTGTACAAGTGTGTACAAGGTTGTACAAGTGTGTACAAGGCTCTACAATTGTGTACAAGGTTGTACAAGTGTGTACAAGGTTGTACAAGTGTGTACAAGGTTGTACAATTGTGTACAAGGCTGTACAAGTGTGTACAAGGTTGTACAATTGTGTACAAGGCTGTACAATTGTGTACAAGGCTGTACAAGTGTGTAAAAGGTTGTACAAGTGTGTACAAGGTTGTACAAGTGTGTACGAGGTTGTACAATTGTGTACAAGGTTGTACAAGTGTGTACAAGGTTGTACAATTGTGTACAAGGCTGTACAAGTGTGTACAAGGTTGTACAAGGTTGTACAAGTGTGTACAAGGGTGTACAAGTTTTAACAAGGTTGTACAAGTGTGTACAAGGTTGTACAAGTGTGTACAAGGCTGTACAATTGTGTACAAGGTTGTACAAGTGTGTACAAGGTTGTACAAGTGTGTACAAGGTTGTACAAGTGTGTACAAGGTTGTACAATTGTGTACAAGGCTGTACAAGTGTGTACAAGGTTGTACAAGTGTGTACAAGGCTGTACAAGTGTGTACAAGGCTGTACAATTGTGTACAAGGTTGTACAAGTGTGTACAAGGTTGTACAAGTGTGTACAAGGTTGTACAATTGTGTACAAGACTGTACAAGTGTGTACAAAGTTGTGCAAGTGTGTACAAGGTTGTACAAGTGTGTACAAGGTTGTACAATTGTGTACAAGGTTGTACAAGTGTGTACAAGGTTGTACAAGTGTGTACAAGGGTGTACAATCGTGTACAAGGATGTACAAGTTTGTACAAGATTGTACAAGTGTGTACTGGGTTGTACAAGTGTGTACAAGATTGTATAAGTTTGTACAAGGTTGTACAAGTGTGTACAAGGGTGTACAAGTGTGTACAAATGTGTACAAGTGTGTACAGGGGTGTACAAGTTTGTACAAGGGTGTACAAGTTTTACAAGGTTGTACAAGTGTGTACAAGGTTGTACAAGTTGTGTACTGGGTTGTACAAGTGTGTACAAGATTGTATAAGTTTGTACAAGGTTGTACAAGTGTGTACAAGGGTGTACAAGTGTGTACAAATGTGTACAAGTGTGTACAGGGGTGTATAAGTTTGTACAAGGGTGTACAAGTTTTACAAGGTTGTACAAGTGTGTACAAGGTTGTACAAGTTGTGTACAAGGTTATACATGTGTGTACAAGGGTGTACAAGTGTGTACAAGGTTGTACAAGTGTGTACAAGCTTGTACAAGTGTGTACAAGGGTGTACAAGTGTGTACAAGGTTGTACAAGTTTTTACAAGGTTGTACAAGTGTGTACAAGGCGGTAAAATCGTGTACAAGGATGTACAAGTTTGTACAAGTTTGTACAAGGTTGTACAAGTGTGTACAAGGATGTACAAGTTTGTACAAGGGTGTACAAGTGTGTACGATAAGTAAAAGTGTGTACAAGGGTGTACAAGGTTGTACAAGTGTGTACAAGATTGTACAATTTTGTACAAGGCTGTACAAGTGTGTACAAGGTTGTACAATTGTGTACAAGGCTGTACAAGTGTGTACAAGATTGTACAAGTGTGTACAAAGTTGTACAAGTGTGTACAAGGATGTACAAGTTTGTACAAGGATGTACAAGTGTGTACGATGTGTAAAAGTTTGTACAAGGGTGTACAAGGTTGTACAAGTGTGTACAAGGTTGTACAATTGTGTACAAGGCTGTACAAGTGTGTACAAGGTTTTACAATTTTGTACAAGGCTGTACAAGTGTGTACAAGGTTGTACAAGTGTGTACAAGGCTGTACAATTGTGTACAAGGTTTTACAAGTGTGTACAAGGTTGTACAAGTGTGTACAAGGTTGTACAATTGTGTACAAGGCTGTACAAGTGTGTACAAGGTTGTAAAAGTGTGTACAAGGTTGTACAAGTGTGTACAAGGTTGTACAAGTGTGTACAAGGTTGTACAAGTGTGTACAAGGTTGTACAAGTGTGTACAAGGTTGTACAATTGTGTATCAGGTTGTACAAGTGTGTACAAGGTTGTACAAGTGTGTACAAGGGTGTACTATCGTGTACAAGGATGTACAAGTTTGTACAAGTTTGTACAAGTTTGTACAAGTTTGTACAAGGTTGTACAAGTGTGTACAAGGATGTACAAGTTTGTACAAGGGTGCACAAGTGTGTACAAGGGTGTACAATCGTGTACAAGCTTGTACAAGTGTGTACAAGGGTGTACAGGTTTGTACAAGGTTGTACAAGGTTGTACAAGTGTGTACAAGGGTGTACAAATGTGTACAAGGATGTAAAAGTTTGTACAAGTGTGTACAAGTTTGTACAAGGTTGTACAAGTGTGTACAAGGTTTTACAATTGTGTACAAGGTTGTACAAGTGTGTACAAGGTTGTACAAGTGTGTACAAGGTTGTACAAGTGTGTACAACTTGTACAAGTGTGTACAAGATTGTACAAGTGTGTACAAGGTTGTACAAGTTTGTACAAGGTTGTACAAGTGTGTACAAGTTTGTACAAGTGTGTACAAGTTTGTACAAGGTTGTACAAATGTGTACAAGGGTGTACAAAAGTGTACAAGGGTGCACAAGTTTGAACAAAGGTGTACAAGTGTGTACAAGCTTGTACAAGTGTGTACAAGCTTGTACAAGTGTGTATAAGGGTGTACAGGTTTGTACAAGGTTGTACAAGTGTGTACAAGGGTGTACAAGTGTGTACAAGGTTGTACAAGTGTGTACAAGCTTGTACAAGTGTGTACAAGGGTGTACAAGTGTGTACAAGGTTGTACAAGTTTTTACATGGTTGTACAAGTGTGTACAAGGTTGTACAAGTGTGTACAAGGTTGTACAAGTGTGTACAAGGTTGTACAAGTGTGTACAAGGTTGTACAAGTGTGTACAAGGTTGTACAAGTGTGTACAAGGTTGTACAAGTGTGTACAAGGTTGTACAAGTGTGTACAAGGTTGTACAAGTGTGTACAAGGTTGTACAAGTGTGTACAAGGTTGTACAAGTGTGTACAAGGTTGTACAAGTGTGTACAAGGTTGTACAAGTGTGTACAAGGTTGTACAAGTGTGTACAAGGTTGTACAAGTGTGTACAAGGGTGTACAAGTGTGTACAAGGTTGTACAAGTTTTTACAAGGTTGTACAAGTGTGTACAATGGTGTACAATCGTGTACAATGATGTACAAGTTTGTACAAGATTTTACAAGTGTGTACTGGGTTGTACAAGTGTGTACAAGATTGTATAAGTTTGTACAAGGTTGTACAAGTGTGTACAAGGGTGTACAAGTGTGTACAAATGTGTACAAGTGTGTACAGGGGTGTACAAGTTTGTACAAGGGTGTACAAGTTTTACAAGGTTGTACAAGTGTGTACAAGGTTGTACAAGTTGTGTACTGGGTTGTACAAGTGTGTACAAGATTGTATAAGTTTGTACAAGGTTGTACAAGTGTGTACAAGGGTGTACAAGTGTGTACAAATGTGTACAAGTGTGTACAGGGGTGTACAAGTTTGTACAAGGGTGTACAAGTTTTACAAGGTTGTACAAGTGTGTACAAGGTTGTACAAGTTGTGTACAAGGTTGTACATGTGTGTACAAGGGTGTACAAGTGTGTAAAAGTGTGTACAAGGTTGTACAAGTGTGTACAAGCTTGAACAAGTGTGTACAAGGGTGTACAAGTGTGTACAAGGTTGTACAAGTTTTTACAAGGTTGTACAAGTGTGTACAAGGGTGTAAAATCGTGTACAAGGATATACAAGTTTGTACAAGTTTGTACAAGGTTGTACAAGTGTGTACAAGGATGTACAAGTTTGTACAAGGGTGTACAAGTGTGTACGATAAGTAAAAGTGTGTACAAGGGTGTACAAGGTTGTACAAGTGTGTACAAGGTTGTACAATTGTGTACAAGGCTGTACAAGTGTGTACAAGGTTGTACAATTGTGTACAAGGCTGTACAAGTGTGTACAAGATTGTACAAGTGTGTACAAGATTGTACAAGTGTTTACAAGGTTGTACAAGTGTGTACAAGGATGTACAAGTTTGTACAAGGGTGTACAAGTGTGTACGATGTGTAAAAGTTTGTACAAGGGTGTACAAGGTTGTACAAGTGTGTACAAGGTTGTACAATATTGTACAAGGCTGTACAAGTGTGTACAAGGTTGTACAATTTTGTACAAGGCTGTACAAGTGTGTACAAGGTTGTACAAGTGTGTACAAGGCTGTACAATTGTGTACAAGGTTGTACAAGTGTGTACAAGGTTGTACAAGTGTGTACAAGGTTGTACAATTGTGTACAAGGCTGTACAAGTGTGTACAAGGTTGTACAAGTGTGTACAAGGTTGTACAAGTGTGTACAAGGTTGTACAAGTGTGTACAAGGTTGTACAAGTGTGTACAAAGTTGTACAATTGTGTATCAGGTTGTACAAGTGTTTACAAGGTTGTACAAGTGTGTACAAGGGTGTACAATCGTGTACAAGGATGTACAAGTTTGTACAAGTTTGTACAAGTTTGTACAAGTTTGTACAAGGTTGTACAAGTGTGTACAAGGATGTACAAGTTTGTACAAGGGTGCACAAGTGTGTACAAGGGTGTACAATTGTGTACAAGCTTGTACAAGTGTGTACAAGGGTGTACAGGTTTGTACAAGGTTGTACAAGGTTGTACAAGTGTGTACAAGGGTGTACAAATGTGTACAAGGATGTAAAAGTTTGTACAAGTGTGTACAAGTTTGTACAAGGTTGTACAAGTGTGTACAAGGTTTTACAATTGTGTACAAGGTTGTACAAGTGTGTACAAGGTTGTACAAGTGTGTACAAGGTTGTACAAGTGTGTACAACTTGTACAAGTGTGTACAAGGTTGTACAAGTGTGTACAAGGTTGTACAAGTTTGTACAAGGTTGTACAAGTGTGTACAAGTTTGTACAAGTGTGTACAAGTTTGTACAAGGTTGTACAAATGTGTACAAGGGTGTACAAAAGTGTACAAGGGTGCACAAGTTTGAACAAAGGTGTACAAGTGTGTACAAGCTTGTACAAGTGTGTACAAGCTTGTACAAGTGTGTATAAGGGTGTACAGGTTTGTACAAGGTTGTACAAGTGTGTACAAGGGTGTACAAGTGTGTACAAGGTTGTACAAGTGTGTACAAGCTTGTACAAGTGTGTACAAGGGTGTACAAGTGTGTACAAGGTTGTACAAGTTTTTACATGGTTGTACAAGTGTGTACAAGGTTGTACAAGTGTGTACAAGGTTGTACAAGTGTGTACAAGGTTGTACAAGTGTGTACAAGGTTGTACAAGTGTGTACAAGGTTGTACAAGTGTGTACAAGGTTGTACAAGTGTGTACAAGGTTGTACAAGTGTGTACAAGGTTGTACAAGTGTGTACAAGGTTGTACAAGTGTGTACAAGGTTGTACAAGTGTGTACAAGGTTGTACAAGTGTGTACAAGGTTGTACAAGTGTGTACAAGGTTGTACAAGTGTGTACAAGGTTGTACAAGTGTGTACAAGGTTGTACAAGTGTGTACAAGGTTGTACAAGTTTTTACAAGGTTGTACAAGTGTGTACAAGGGTGTACAATCGTGTACAATGATGTACAAGTTTGTACAAGATTTTACAAGTGTGTACTGGGTTGTACAAGTGTGTACAAGATTGTATAAGTTTGTACAAGGTTGTACAAGTGTGTACAAGGGTGTACAAGTGTGTACAAATGTGTACAAGTGTGTACAGGGGTGTACAAGTTTGTACAAGGGTGTACAAGTTTTACAAGGTTGTACAAGTGTGTACAAGGTTGTACAAGTTGTGTACAAGATTGTATAAGTTTGTACAAGGTTGTACAAGTGTGTACAAGGGTGTACAAGTGTGTACAAATGTGTACAAGTGTGTACAGGGGTGTACAAGTTTGTACAAGGGTGTACAAGTTTTACAAGGTTGTACAAGTGTGTACAAGGTTGTACAAGTTGTGTACAAGGTTGTACATGTGTGTACAAGGGTGTACAAGTGTGTAAAAGTGTGTACAAGGTTGTACAAGTGTGTACAAGCTTGTACAAGTGTGTACAAGGGTGTACAAGTGTGTACAAGGTTGTACAAGTTTTTACAAGGTTGTACAAGTGTGTACAAGGGTGTAAAATCGTGTACAAGGATATACAAGTTTGTACAAGTTTGTACAAGGTTGTACAAGTGTGTACAAGGATGTACAAGTTTGTACAAGGGTGTACAAGTGTGTACGATAAGTAAAAGTGTGTACAAGGGTGTACAAGGTTGTACAAGTGTGTACAAGGTTGTACAATTGTGTACAAGGCTGTACAAGTGTGTACAAGGTTGTACAATTGTGTACAAGGCTGTACAAGTGTGTACAAGATTGTACAAGTGTGTACAAGATTGTACAAGTGTTTACAAGGTTGTACAAGTGTGTACAAGGATGTACAAGTTTGTACAAGGGTGTACAAGTGTGTACGATGTGTAAAAGTTTGTACAAGGGTGTACAAGGTTGTACAAGTGTGTACAAGGTTGTACAATTGTGTACAAGGCTGTACAAGTGTGTACAAGGTTGTACAATTTTGTACAAGGTTGTACAAGTGTGTACAAGGTTGTACAAGTGTGTACAAGGGTGTACAAGTGTGTACAAGGTTGTACAAGTTTTTACAAGGTTGTACAAGTGTGTACAAGGGTGTACAATCGTGTACAATGATGTACAAGTTTGTACAAGATTTTACAAGTGTGTACTGGGTTGTACAAGTGTGTACAAGATTGTATAAGTTTGTACAAGGTTGTACAAGTGTGTACAAGGGTGTACAAGTGTGTACAAATGTGTACAAGTGTGTACAGGGGTGTACAAGTTTGTACAAGGGTGTACAAGTTTTACAAGGTTGTACAAGTGTGTACAAGGTTGTACAAGTTGTGTACAAGATTGTATAAGTTTGTACAAGGTTGTACAAGTGTGTACAAGGGTGTACAAGTGTGTACAAATGTGTACAAGTGTGTACAGGGGTGTACAAGTTTGTACAAGGGTGTACAAGTTTTACAAGGTTGTACAAGTGTGTACAAGGTTGTACAAGTTGTGTACAAGGTTGTACATGTGTGTACAAGGGTGTACAAGTGTGTAAAAGTGTGTACAAGGTTGTACAAGTGTGTACAAGCTTGTACAAGTGTGTACAAGGGTGTACAAGTGTGTACAAGGTTGTACAAGTTTTTACAAGGTTGTACAAGTGTGTACAAGGGTGTAAAATCGTGTACAAGGATATACAAGTTTGTACAAGTTTGTACAAGGTTGTACAAGTGTGTACAAGGATGTACAAGTTTGTACAAGGGTGTACAAGTGTGTACGATAAGTAAAAGTGTGTACAAGGGTGTACAAGGTTGTACAAGTGTGTACAAGGTTGTACAATTGTGTACAAGGCTGTACAAGTGTGTACAAGGTTGTACAATTGTGTACAAGGCTGTACAAGTGTGTACAAGATTGTACAAGTGTGTACAAGATTGTACAAGTGTTTACAAGGTTGTACAAGTGTGTACAAGGATGTACAAGTTTGTACAAGGGTGTACAAGTGTGTACGATGTGTAAAAGTTTGTACAAGGGTGTACAAGGTTGTACAAGTGTGTACAATGTTGTACAATTGTGTACAAGGCTGTACAAGTGTGTACAAGGTTGTACAATTTTGTACAAGGCTGTACAAGTGTGTACAAGGTTGTACAAGTGTGTACAAGGCTGTACAATTGTGTACAAGGTTGTACAAGTGTGTACAAGGTTGTACAAGTGTGTACAAGGTTGTACAATTGTGTACAAGGCTGTACAAGTGTGTACAAGGTTGTACAAGTGTGTACAAGGTTGTACAAGTGTGTACAAGGTTGTACAAGTGTGTACAAGGTTGTACAAGTGTGTACAAAGTTGTACAATTGTGTATCAGGTTGTACAAGTGTTTACAAGGTTGTACAAGTGTGTACAAGGGTGTACAATCGTGTACAAGGATGTACAAGTTTGTACAAGTTTGTACAAGTTTGTACAAGTTTGTACAAGGTTGTACAAGTGTGTACAAGGATGTACAAGTTTGTACAAGGGTGCACAAGTGTGTACAAGGGTGTACAATCGTGTACAAGCTTGTACAAGTGTGTACAAGGGTGTACAGGTTTGTACAAGGTTGTACAAGGTTGTACAAGGTTTTACAATTGTGTACAAGGTTGTACAAGTGTGTACAAGGTTGTACAAGTGTGTACAAGGTTGTACAAGTGTGTACAACTTGTACAAGTGTGTACAACGTTGTACAAGTGTGTACAAGGTTGTACAAGTTTGTACAAGGTTGTACAAGTGTGTACAAGTTTGTACAAGTGTGTACAAGTTTGTACAAGGTTGTACAAATGTGTACAAGGGTGTACAAAAGTGTACAAGGGTTCACAAATTTGAACAAAGGTGTACAAGTGTATACAAGCTTGTACAAGTGTGTACAAGCATGTACAAGTGTGTACAAGGGTGTACAGGTTTGTACAAGGTTGTACAAGTGTGTACAAGGGTGTACAAGTGTGTACAAGGTTGTACAAGTGTGTACAAGCTTGTACAAGTGTGTACAAGGGTGTACAAGTGTGTACAAGGTTGTACAAGTTTTTACATGGTTGTACAAGTGTGTACAAGGTTGTACAAGTGTGTACAAGGTTGTACAAGTGTGTACAAGGTTGTACAAGTGTGTACAAGGTTGTACAAGAGTGTACAAGGTTGTACAAGTGTGTACAAGGTTGTACAAGTGTGTACAAGGTTGTACAAGTGTGTACAAGGTTGTACAAGTGTGTACAAGGTTGTACAAGTGTGTACAAGGTTGTACAAGTGTGTACAAGGTTGTACAAGTGTGTACAAGGTTGTACAAGTGTGTACAAGGTTGTACAAGTGTGTACAAGGTTGTACAAGTGTGTACAAGTGTGTACAAGTGTGTACAAGGTTGTACAAGTGTGTACAAGGGTGAAAAATCGTGTACAAGGATGTACAAGTTTGTACAAGTTTGTACAAGGTTGTACAAGTGTGTACAAGGATGTACAAGTTTGTACAAGGTTGTACAAGTGTGTACAAGGATGTACAAGTTTGTACAAGGTTGTACAAGTGTGTACAAGGGTGAAAAATCGTGTACAAGGATGTACAAGTTTGTACAAGGTTGTACAAGGTTGTACAAGTGTGTACAAGGGTGTACAAGTTTTTACAAGGTTGTACAAGTGTGTACAAGGTTGTACAAGTGTGTACAAGGCTGTACAATTGTGTACAAGGTTGTACAAGTGTGTACAAGGTTGTACAAGTGTGTACAAGGTTGTACAATTGTGTACAAGGCTGTACAAGTGTGTACAAGGTTGTACAATTGTGTACAAGGCTGTACAATTGTGTACAAGGTTGTACAAGTGTGTACAAGGTTGTACAAGTGTGTACAAGGTTGTACAATTGTGTACAAGACTGTACAAGTGTGTACAAAGTTGTGCAAGTGTGTACAAGGTTGTACAAGTGTGTACAAGGTTGTACAATTGTGTACAAGGTTGTACAAGTGTGTACAAGGTTGTACAAGTGTGTACAAGGGTGTACAATCGTGTACAATGATGTACAAGTTTGTACAAGATTTTACAAGTGTGTACTGGGTTGTACAAGTGTGTACAAGATTGTATAAGTTTGTACAAGGTTGTACAAGTGTGTACAAGGGTGTACAAGTGTGTACAAATGTGTACAAGTGTGTACAGGGGTGTACAAGTTTGTACAAGGGTGTACAAGTTTTACAAGGTTGTACAAGTGTGTACAAGGTTGTACAAGTTGTGTACTGGGTTGTACAAGTGTGTACAAGATTGTATAATTTTGTACAAGGTTGTACAAGTGTGTACAAGGTTGTACAAGTGTGTACAAATGTGTACAAGTGTGTACAGGGGTGTACAAGTTTGTACAAGGGTGTACAAGTTTTACAAGGTTGTACAAGTGTGTACAAGGTTGTACAAGTTGTGTACAAGGTTGTACATGTGTGTACAAGGGTGTACAAGTGTGTACAAGGTTGTACAAGTGTGTACAAGCTTGTACAAGTGTGTACAAGGGTGTACAAGTGTGTACAAGGTTGTACAAGTTTTTACAAGGTTGTACAAGTGTGTACAAGGGTGTAAAATCGTGTACAAGGATGTACAAGTTTGTACAAGTTTGTACAAGGTTGTACAAGTGTGTACAAGGATGTACAAGTTTGTACAAGGGTGTACAAGTGTGTACGATAAGTAAAAGTGTGTACAAGGGTGTACAAGGTTGTACAAGTGTGTACAAGGTTGTACAATTGTGTACAAGGCTGTACAAGTGTGTACAAGGTTGTACAATTGTATACAAGGCTGTACAAGTGTGTACAAGGTTGTACAAGTGTGTACAAGGTTGTACAAGTGTGTACAAGGTTGTACAAGTGTGTACAAGGTTGTACAAGTGTGTACAAGGTTGTACAATTGTGTATCAGGTTGTACAAGTGTGTACAAGGTTGTACAAGTGTGTACAAGGGTGTACAATAGTGTACAAGGATGTACAAGTTTGTACAAGTTTGTACAAGTTTGTACAAGGTTGTACAAGTGTGTACAAGGATGTACAAGTTTGTACAAGGGTGCACAAGTGTGTACAAGGGTGTACAATCGTGTACAAGCTTGTACAAGTGTGTACAAGGGTGTACAGGTTTGTACAAGGTTGTACAAGGTTGTACAAGTGTGTACAAGGTTGTACAATTGTGTACAAGGCTGTACAAGTGTGTACAAGGTTGTACAAGGTTGTACAAGTGTGTACAAGGGTGTACAAGTTTTTACAAGGTTGTACAAGTGTGTACAAGGTTGTACAAGTGTGTACAAGGCTGTACAATTGTGTACAAGGTTGTACAAGTGTGTACAAGGTTGTACAAGTGTGTACAAGGTTGTACAATTGTGTACAAGGCTGTACAAGTGTGTACAAGGTTGTACAAGTGTGTACAAGGCTGTACAATTGTGTACAAGGTTGTACAAGTGTGTACAAGGTTGTACAAGTGTGTACAAGGTTGTACAATTGTGTACAAGACTGTACAAGTGTGTACAAAGTTGTGCAAGTGTGTACAAGGTTGTACAAGTGTGTACAAGGTTGTACAATTGTGTACAAGGTTGTACAAGTGTGTACAAGGTTGTACAAGTGTGTACAAGGGTGTACAATCGTGTACAATGATGTACAAGTTTGTACAAGATTTTACAAGTGTGTACTGTGTTGTACAAGTGTGTACAAGATTGTATAAGTTTGTACAAGGTTGTACAAGTGTGTACAAGGGTGTACAAGTGTGTACAAATGAGTACAAGTGTGTACAGGGGTGTACAAGTTTGTACAAGGGTGTACAAGTTTTACAAGGTTGTACAAGTGTGTACAAGGTTGTACAAGTTGTGTACTGGGTTGTACAAGTGTGTACAAGATTGTATAAGTTTGTACAAGGTTGTACAAGTGTGTACAAGGGTGTACAAGTGTGTACAAATGTGTACAAGTGTGTACAGGGGTGTACAAGTTTGTACAAGGGTGTACAAGTTTTACAAGGTTGTACAAGTGTGTACAAGGTTGTACAAGTTGTGTACAAGGTTGTACATGTGTGTACAAGGGTGTACAAGTGTGTACAAGTGTGTACAAGGTTGTACAAGTGTGTACAAGCTTGTACAAGTGTGTACAAGGGTGTACAAGTGTGTACAAGGTTGTACAAGTTTTTACAAGGTTGTACAAGTGTGTACAAGGGTGTAAAATCGTGTACAAGGATGTACAAGTTTGTACAAGTTTGTACAAGGTTGTACAAGTGTGTACAAGGATGTACAAGTTTGTACAAGGGTGTACAAGTGTGTACGATAAGTAAAAGTGTGTACAAGGGTGTACAAGGTTGTACAAGTGTGTACAAGGTTGTACAATTGTGTACAAGGCTGTACAAGTGTGTACAAGGTTGTACAATTGTGTACAAGGCTGTACAAGTGTGTACAAGATTGTACAAGTGTGTACAAGATTGTACAAGTGTGTACAAGGTTGTACAAGTGTGTACAAGGATGTACAAGTTTGTACAAGGGTGTACAAGTGTGTACGATGTGTAAAAGTTTGTACAAGGGTGTACAAGGTTGTACAAGTGTGTACAAGGTTGTACAATTGTGTACAAGGCTGTACAAGTGTGTACAAGGTTGTACAATTTTGTACAAGGCTGTACAAGTGTGTACAAGGTTGTACAAGTGTGTACAAGGCTGTACAATTGTGTACAAGGTTGTAAAAGTGTGTACAAGGTTGTACAAGTGTGTACAAGGTTGTACAATTGTGTACAAGGTTGTACAATTGTGTACAAGGCTGTACAAGTGTGTACAAGGTTGTACAAGTGTGTACAAGGTTGTACAAGTGTGTACAAGGTTGTACAAGTGTGTACAAGGTTGTACAAGTGTGTACAAGGTTGTACAATTGTGTATCAGGTTGTACAAGTGTGTACAAGGTTGTACAAGTGTGTACAAGGGTGTTCAATCGTGTACAAGGATGTACAAGTTTGTACAAGTTTGTACAAGTTTGTACAAGGTTGTACAAGTTTGTACAAGGTTGTACAATTGTGTACAAGGATGTACAAGTTTGTACAAGGGTGCACAAGTGTGTACAAGGGTGTACAATCGTGTACAAGCTTGTACAAGTGTGTACAAGGGTGTACAGGTTTGTACAAGGTTGTACAAGGTTGTACAAGTGTGTACAAGGGTGTACAAATGTGTACAAGGATGTAAAAGTTTGGACAAGTGTGTACAAGTTTGTACAAGGTTGTACAAGTGTGTACAAGGTTTTACAATTGTGTACAAGGTTGTACAAGTGTGTACAAGGTTGTACAAGTGTGTACAAGGTTGTACAAGTGTGTACAACTTGTACAAGTGTGTACAACGTTGTACAAGTGTGTACAAGGTTGTACAAGTTTGTACAAGGTTGTACAAGTGTTTACAAGTTTGTACAAGTGTGTACAAGTTTGTACAAAGTTGTACAAATGTGTACAAGGGTGTACAAAAGTGTACAAGGGTTCACAAATTTGAACAAAGGTGTACAAGTGTATACAAGCTTGTACAAGTGTGTACAAGCATGTACAAGTGTGTACAAAGGTGTACAGGTTTGTACAAGGTTGTACAAGTGTGTACAAGGGTGTACAAGTGTGTACAAGGTTGTACAAGTGTGTACAAGCTTGTACAAGTGTGTACAAGGGTGTACAAGTGTGTACAAGGTTGTACAAGTTTTTACATGGTTGTACAAGTGTGTACAAGGTTGTACAAGTGTGTACAAGGTTGTACAAGTGTGTACAAGGTTGTACAAGTGTGTACAAGGTTGTACAAATGTGTACAAGGTTGTACAAGTGTGTACAAGGTTGTACAAGTGTGTACAAGGTTGTACAAGTGTGTACAAGGTTGTACAAGTGTGTACAAGGTTGTACAAGTGTGTACAAGGTTGTACAAGTGTGTACAAGGTTGTACAAGTGTGTACAAGGTTGTACAAGTGTGTACAAGGTTGTACAAGTGTGTACAAGGTTGTACAAGTGTGTACAAGGTTGTACAAGTGTGTACAAGGGTGTACAAGTGTGTACAAGGTTGTACAAGTGTGTACAAGGGTGAAAAATCGTGTACAAGGATGTACAAGTTTGTACAAGTTTGTACAAGGTTGTACAAGTGTGTACAAGGATGTACAAGTTTGTACAAGGTTGTACAAGTGTGTACAAGGGTGAAAAATCGTGTACAAGGATGTACAAGTTTGTACAAGGTTGTACAAGGTTGTACAAGTGTGTACAAGGGTGTACAAGTTTTTACAAGGTTGTACAAGTGTGTACAAGGTTGTACAAGTGTGTACAAGGCTGTACAATTGTGTACAAGGTTGTACAAGTGTGTACAAGGTTGTACAAGTGTGTACAAGGTTGTACAATTGTGTACAAGGCTGTACAAGTGTGTACAAGGTTGTACAAGTGTGTACAAGGCTGTACAATTGTGTACAAGGTTGTACAAGTGTGTACAAGGTTGTACAAGTGTGTACAAGGTTGTACAATTGTGTACAAGGTTGTACAATTGTGTACAAGACTGTACAAGTGTGTACAAAGTTGTGCAAGTGTGTACAAGGTTGTACAAGTGTGTACAAGGTTGTACAATTGTGTACAAGGTTGTACAAGTGTGTACAAGGTTGTACAAGTGTGTACAAGGGTGTACAATCGTGTACAATGATGTACAAGTTTGTACAAGATTTTACAAGTGTGTACTGGGTTGTACAAGTGTGTACAAGATTGTATAAGTTTGTACAAGGTTGTACAAGTGTGTACAAGGGTGTACAAGTGTGTACAAATGTGTACAAGTGTGTACAGGGGTGTACAAGTTTGTACAAGGGTGTACAAGTTTTACAAGGTTGTACAAGTGTGTACAAGGTTGTACAAGTTGTGTACTGGGTTGTACAAGTGTGTACAAGATTGTATAAGTTTGTACAAGGTTGTACAAGTGTGTACAAGGGTGTACAAGTGTGTACAAATGTGTACAAGTGTGTACAGGGGTGTACAAGTTTGTAAAAGGGTGTACAAGTTTTACAAGGTTGTACAAGTGTGTACAAGGTTGTACAAGTTGTGTACAAGGTTGTACATGTGTGTACAAGGGTGTACAAGTGTGTACAAGGTTGTACAAGTGTGTACAAGCTTGTACAAGTGTGTACAAGGGTGTACAAGTGTGTACAAGGTTGTACAAGTTTTTACAAGGTTGTACAAGTGTGTACAAGGGTGTAAAATCGTGTACAAGGATGTACAAGTTTGTACAAGTTTGTACAAGGTTGTACAAGTGTGTACAAGGATGTACAAGTTTGTACAAGGGTGTACAAGTGTGTACGATAAGTAAAAGTGTGTACAAGGGTGTACAAGGTTGTACAAGTGTGTACAAGGTTGTACAATTGTGTACAAGGCTGTACAAGTGTGTACAAGGTTGTACAATTGTGTACAAGGCTGTACAAGTGTGTACAAGATTGTACAAATGTGTACAAGATTGTACAAGTGTGTACAAGGTTGTACAAGTGTGTACAAGGATGTACAAGTTTGTACAAGGGTGTACAAGTGTGTACGATGTGTAAAAGTTTGTACAAGGGTGTACAAGGTTGTACAAGTGTGTACAAGGTTGTACAATTGTGTACAAGGCTGTACAAGTGTGTACAAGGTTGTACAATTTTGTACAAGGCTGTACAAGTGTGTACAAGGTTGTACAAGTGTGTACAAGGCTGTACAATTGTGTACAAGGTTGTACAAGTGTGTACAAGGTTGTACAAGTGTGTACAAGGTTGTACAATTGTATACAAGGCTGTACAAGTGTGTACAAGGTTGTACAAGTGTGTACAAGGTTGTACAAGTGTGTACAAGGTTGTACAAGTGTGTACAAGGTTGTACAAGTGTGTACAAGGTTGTACAATCGTGTACAAGGTTGTACAATTGTGTATCAGGTTGTACAAGTGTGTACAAGGTTGTACAAGTGTGTACAAGGGTGTACAATCGTGTACAAGGATGTACAAGTTTGTACAAGTTTGTACAAGTTTGTACAAGGTTGTACAAGTGTGTACAAGGATGTACAAGTTTGTACAAGGGTGCACAAGTGTGTACAAGGGTGTACAATCGTGTACAAGCTTGTACAAGTGTGTACAAGGGTGTACAGGTTTGTACAAGGTTGTACAAGGTTGTACAAGTGTGTACAAGGTTGTACAATTGTGTACAAGGCTGTACAAGTGTGTACAAGGTTGTACAAGGTTGTACAAGTGTGTACAAGGGTGTACAAGTTTTTACAAGGTTGTACAAGTGTGTACAAGGTTGTACAAGTGTGTACAAGGCTGTACAATTGTGTACAAGGTTGTACAAGTGTGTACAAGGTTGTACAAGTGTGTACAAGGTTGTACAATTGTGTACAAGGCTGTACAAGTGTGTACAAGGTTGTACAAGTGTGTACAAGGCTGTACAATTGTGTACAAGGTTGTACAAGTGTGTACAAGGTTGTACAAGTGTGTACAAGGTTGTACAATTGTGTACAAGACTGTACAAGTGTGTACAAAGTTGTGCAAGTGTGTACAAGGTTGTACAAGTGTGTACAAGGTTGTACAATTGTGTACAAGGTTGTACAAGTGTGTACAAGGTTGTACAAGTGTGTACAAGGGTGTACAATCGTGTACAATGATGTACAAGTTTGTACAAGATTTTACAAGTGTGTACTGGGTTGTACAAGTGTGTACAAGATTGTATAAGTTTGTACAAGGTTGTACAAGTGTGTACAAGGGTGTACAAGTGTGTACAAATGTGTACAAGTGTGTACAAGGGTGTACAAGTTTGTACAAGGGTGTACAAGTTTTACAAGGTTGTACAAGTGTGTACAAGGTTGTACAAGTTGTGTACTGGGTTGTACAAGTGTGTACAAGATTGTATAAGTTTGTACAAGGTTGTACAAGTGTGTACAAGGGTGTACAAGTGTGTACAAATGTGTACAAGTGTGTACAGGGGTGTACAAGTTTGTACAAGGGTGTACAAGTTTTACAAGGTTGTACAAGTGTGTACAAGGTTGTACAAGTTGTGTACAAGGTTGTACATGTGTGTACAAGGGTGTACAAGTGTGTACAAGTGTGTACAAGGTTGTACAAGTGTGTACAAGCTTGTACAAGTGTGTACAAGGGTGTACAAGTGTGTACAAGGTTGTACAAGTTTTTACAAGGTTGTACAAGTGTGTACAAGGGTGTAAAATCGTGTACAAGGATGTACAAGTTTGTACAAGTTTGTACAAGGTTGTACAAGTGTGTACAAGGATGTACAAGTTTGTACAAGGGTGTACAAGTGTGTACGATAAGTAAAAGTGTGTACAAGGGTGTACAAGGTTGTACAAGTGTGTACAAGGTTGTACAATTGTGTACAAGGCTGTACAAGGTTGTACAATTGTGTACAAGGCTGTACAAGTGTGTACAAGATTGTACAAGTGTGTACAAGATTGTACAAGTGTGTACAAGGTTGTACAAGTGTGTACAAGGATGTACAAGTTTGTACAAGAGTGTACAAGTGTGTACGATGTGTAAAAGTTTGTACAAGGGTGTACAAGGTTGTACAAGTGTGTACAAGGTTGTACAATTGTGTACAAGGCTGTACAAGTGTGTACAAGGTTGTACAATTTTGTACAAGGCTGTACAAGTGTGTACAAGGTTGTACAAGTGTGTACAAGGCTGTACAATTGTGTACAAGGTTGTACAAGTGTGTACAAGGTTGTACAAGTGTGTACAAGGTTGTACAATTGTGTACAAGGCTGTACAAGTGTGTACAAGGTTGTACAAGTGTGTACAAGGTTGTACAAGTGTGTACAAGGTTGTACAAGTGTGTACAAGGTTGTACACGTGTGTACAAGGTTGTACAATTGTGTATCAGGTTGTACAAGTGTGTACAAGGTTGTACAAGTGTGTACAAGGGTGTACAATCGTGTACAAGGATGTACAAGTTTGTACAAGTTTGTACAAGGTTGTACAAGTGTGTACAAGGATGTACAAGTTTGTACAAGGGTGCACAAGTGTGTACAAGGGTGTACAATCGTGTACAAGCTTGTACAAGTGTGTACAAGGGTGTACAGGTGTGTACAAGGTTGTACAAGGTTGTACAAGTGTGTACAAGGGTGTACAAATGTGTACAAGGATGTAAAAGTTTGTACAAGTGTGTACAAGTTTGTACAAGGTTGTACAAGTGTGTACAAGGTTTTACAATTGTGTACAAGGTTGTACAAGTGTGTACAAGGTTGTACAAGTGTGTACAAGGTTGTAAAAGTGTGTACAACTTGTACAAGTGTGTACAACGTTGTACAAGTGTGTACAAGGTTGTACAAGTTTGTACAAGGTTGTACAAGTGTGTACAAGTTTGTACAAGTGTGTACAAGTTTGTACTAGGTTGTACAAATGTGTACAAGGGTGTACAAAAGTGTACAAGGGTTCACAAATTTGAACAAAGGTGTACAAGTGTATACAAGCTTGTACAAGTGTGTACAAGCATGTACAAGTGTGTACAAGGGTGTACAGGTTTGTACAAGGTTGTACAAGTGTGTACAAGGGTGTACAAGTGTGTACAAGGTTGTACAAGTGTGTACAAGCTTGTACAAGTGTGTACAAGGGTGTACAAGTGTGTACAAGGTTGTACAAGTTTTTACATGGTTGTACAAGTGTGTACAAGGTTGTACAAGTGTGTACAAGGTTGTACAAGTGTGTACAAGGTTGTACAAGAGTGTACAAGGTTGTACAAGTGTGTACAAGGTTGTACAAGTGTGTACAAGGTTGTACAAGTGTGTACAAGGTTGTACAAGTGTGTACAAGGTTGTACAAGTGTGTACAAGGTTGTACAAGTGTGTACAAGGTTGTACAAGTGTGTACAAGTTTGTACAAGTGTGTATAAGGTTGTACAAGTGTGTACAAGGTTGTACAATTGTGTACAAGGTTGTACAAGTGTGTACAAGGTTGTACAAGTGTGTACAAGGTTGTACAAGTGTGTACAAGGGTGAAAAATCGTGTACAAGGATGTACAAGTTTGTACAAGTTTGTACAAGGATGTACAAGTTTGTACAAGGGTGTACAAGTGTGTACGATGTGTAAAAGTTTGTACAAGGGTGTACAAGGTTGTACAAGTGTGTACAAGGTTGTACAATTGTGTACAAGGCTGTACAATTTTGTACAAGGCTGTACAAGTGTGTACAAGGCTGTACAAGTGTGTACAAGGCTGTACAAGTGTGTACAAGGCTGTACAAGTGTGTACAAGGTTGTACAATTGTGTACAAGGCTGTACAATTGTGTACAAGGTTGTACAAGTGTGTACAAGGTTGTACAAGTGTGTACAAGGTTGTACAATTGTGTACAAGGCTGTACAAGTGTGTACAAGGTTGTACAAGTGTGTACAAGGTTGTACAAGTGTGTACAAGGTTGTACAAGTGTGTACAAGGTTGGACAAGTGTGTACAAGGTTGTACAAGTGTGTACAAGGTTGTACAAGTGTGTACAAGGTTGTACAATTGTGTGTCAGGTTGTACAAGTGTGTACAAGGTTGTACAAGTGTGTACAAGGGTGTACAATCGTGTACAAGGATGTACAAGTTTTTACAAGTTTGTACAAGTTTGTACAAGGTTGTACAAGTGTGTACAAGGATGTACAAGTTTGTACAAGGGAGTACAAGTTTGTACAAGATTGTACAAGTGTGTACTGGGTTGTACAAGTGTGTACAAGATTGTATAAGTTTGTACAAGGTTGTACAAGTGTGTACAAGGGTGTACAAGTGTGTACAAATGTGTACAAGTTTTACAAGGTTGTACAATCGTGTACAAGGTTGTACAAGTTGTGTACAAGGTTGTACATGTGTGTAAAGGGGTGTACAAGTTTTAACAAGGCTGTACAAGTGTGTACAAGGTTGTACAAGGTTGTACAAGGCTGTACAAGTGTGTACAAGGTTGTACAAGTTGTACAAGTGTGTACAAGGGTGTACAAGTTTTTACAAGGTTGTACAAGTGTGTACAAGGTTGTACAAGTGTGTACAAGGCTGTACAATTGTGTACAAGGTTGTACAAGTGTGTACAAGGTTGTTCAAGTGTGTACAAGGTTGTACAATTGTGTACAAGGCTGTACAAGTGTGTACAAGGTTGTACAAGTGTGTACAAGGCTGTACAATTGTGTACAAGGTTGTACAAGTGTGTACAAGGTTGTACAAGTGTGTACAAGGTTGTACAATTGTGTTCAAGGCTGTACAAGTGTGTTCAAGGTTGTACAAGTGTGTACAAGGTTGTACAAGTGTGTACAAGGGTGTACAATTGTGTACAAGGATGTAAAAGTGTGTACAAGGTTGTACAAGTGTGTACAAGGATGTACAAGTTTGTACAAGGGCTGTACAAGTGTGTACGATGTGTAAAAGTTTGTACAAGGGTGTACAAGTTTGTACAAGTGTGTACAAGGTTGTACAATTGTGTACAAGGCTGTACAAGTGTGTACAAGGTTGTACAATTTTGTACAAGGCTGTACAAGTGTGTACAAGGTTGTACAAGTGTGTACAAGGCTCTACAATTGTGTACAAGGTTGTACAAGTGTGTACAAGGTTGTACAAGTGTGTACAAGGTTGTACAATTGTGTACAAGGCTGTACAAGTGTGTACAAGGTTGTACAATTGTGTACAAGGCTGTACAAGTGTGTAAAAGGTTGTACAAGTGTGTACAAGGTTGTACAAGTGTGTACAAGGTTGTACAAGTATGTACAAGGTTGTACAAGTGTGTACAAGGTTGTACAAGTGTGTACGAGGTTGTACAATTGTGTACAAGGTTGTACAAGTGTGTACAAGGTTGTACAATTGTGTACAAGGCTGTACAAGTGTGTACAAGGTTGTACAAGGTTGTACAAGTGTGTACAAGGGTGTACAAGTTTTAACAAGGTTGTACAAGTGTGTACAAGGTTGTACAAGTGTGTACAAGGCTGTACAATTGTGTACAAGGTTGTACAAGTGTGTACAAGGTTGTACAAGTGTGTACAAGGTTGTACAATTGTGTACAAGGCTGTACAAGTGTGTACAAGGTTGTACAAGTGTGTACAAGGCTGTACAATTGTGTACAAGGTTGTACAAGTGTGTACAAGGTTGTACAAGTGTGTACAAGGTTGTACAATTGTGTACAAGACTGTACAAGTGTGTACAAAGTTGTGCAAGTGTGTACAAGGTTGTACAAGTGTGTACAAGGTTGTACAATTGTGTACAAGGTTGTACAAGTGTGTACAAGGTTGTACAAGTGTGTACAAGGGTGTACAATCGTGTACAAGGATGTACAAGTTTGTACAAGATTGTACAAGTGTGTACTGGGTTGTACAAGTGTGTACAAGATTGTATAAGTTTGTACAAGGTTGTACAAGTGTGTACAAGGGTGTACAAGTGTGTACAAATGTGTACAAGTGTGTACAGGGGTGTACAAGTTTGTACAAGGGTGTACAAGTTTTACAAGGTTGTACAAGTGTGTACAAGGTTGTACAAGTTGTGTACTGGGTTGTACAAGTGTGTACAAGATTGTATAAGTTTGTACAAGGTTGTACAAGTGTGTACAAGGGTGTACAAGTGTGTACAAATGTGTACAAGTGTGTACAGGGGTGTACAAGTTTGTACAAGGGTGTACAAGTTTTACAAGGTTGTACAAGTGTGTACAAGGTTGTACAAGTTGTGTACAAGATATACATGTGTGTACAAGGGTGTACAAGTGTGTACAAGGTTGTACAAGTGTGTACAAGCTTGTACAAGTGTGTACAAGGGTGTACAAGTGTGTACAAGGTTGTACAAGTTTTCACAAGGTTGTACAAGTGTGTACAAGGCGGTAAAATCGTGTACAAGGATGTACAAGTTTGTACAAGTTTGTACAAGGTTGTACAAGTGTGTACAAGGATGTACAAGTTTGTACAAGGGTGTACAAGTGTGTACGATAAGTAAAAGTGTGTACAAGGGTGTACAAGGTTGTACAAGTGTGTACAAGGTTGTACAATTGTGTACAAGGCTGTACAAGTGTGTACAAGGTTGTACAATTGTGTACAAGGCTGTACAAGTGTGTACAAGATTGTACAAGTGTGTACAAGGTTGTACAAGTGTGTACAAGGATGTACAAGTTTGTACAAGGATGTACAAGTGTGTACGATGTGTAAAAGTTTGTACAAGGGTGTACAAGGTTGTTCAAGTGTGTACAAGGTTGTACAATTGTGTACAAGGCTGTACAAGTGTGTACAAGGTTTTACAATTTTGTACAAGGCTGTACAAGTGTGTACAAGGTTGTACAAGTGTGTACAAGGCTGTACAATTGTGTACAAGGTTGTACAAGTGTGTACAAGGTTGTACAAGTGTGTACAAGGTTGTACAATTGTGTACAAGGCTGTACAAGTGTGTACAAGGTTGTACAAGTGTTTACAAGGTTGTACAAGTGTGTACAAGGTTGTACAAGTGTTTACAAGGTTGTACAAGTGTGTACAAGGTTGTACAAGTGTGTACAAGGTTGTACAAGTGTGTACAAGCTTGTACAAGTGTTTACAAGGTTGTACAAGTGTGTACAAGGTTGTACAAGTGTGTACAAGGTTGTACAAGTGTGTACAAGGTTGTACAAGTGTGTACAAGGTTGTACAAGTGTGTACAAGGGTGTACAATTGTGTACAAGGATGTAAAAGTGTGTACAAGGTTGTACAAGTGTGTACAAGGATGTACAAGTTTGTACAAGGGCTGTACAAGTGTGTACGATGTGTAAAAGTTTGTACAAGGGTGTACAAGTTTGTACAAGTGTGTACAAGGTTGTACAATTGTGTACAAGGCTGTACAAGTGTGTACAAGGTTGTACAATTTTGTACAAGGCTGTACAAGTGTGTACAAGGTTGTACAAGTGTGTACAAGGCTCTACAATTGTGTACAAGGTTGTACAAGTGTGTACAAGGTTGTACAAGTGTGTACAAGGTTGTACAATTGTGTACAAGGCTGTACAAGTGTGTACAAGGTTGTACAATTGTGTACAAGGCTGTACAAGTGTGTAAAAGGTTGTACAAGTGTGTACAAGGTTGTACAAGTGTGTACAAGGTTGTACAAGTATGTACAAGGTTGTACAAGTGTGTACAAGGTTGTACAAGTGTGTACGAGGTTGTACAATTGTGTACAAGGTTGTACAAGTGTGTACAAGGTTGTACAATTGTGTACAAGGCTGTACAAGTGTGTACAAGGTTGTACAAGGTTGTACAAGTGTGTACAAGGGTGTACAAGTTTTAACAAGGTTGTACAAGTGTGTACAAGGTTGTACAAGTGTGTACAAGGCTGTACAATTGTGTACAAGGTTGTACAAGTGTGTACAAGGTTGTACAAGTGTGTACAAGGTTGTACAATTGTGTACAAGGCTGTACAAGTGTGTACAAGGTTGTACAAGTGTGTACAAGGCTGTACAATTGTGTACAAGGTTGTACAAGTGTGTACAAGGTTGTACAAGTGTGTACAAGGTTGTACAATTGTGTACAAGACTGTACAAGTGTGTACAAAGTTGTGCAAGTGTGTACAAGGTTGTACAAGTGTGTACAAGGTTGTACAATTGTGTACAAGGTTGTACAAGTGTGTACAAGGTTGTACAAGTGTGTACAAGGGTGTACAATCGTGTACAAGGATGTACAAGTTTGTACAAGATTGTACAAGTGTGTACTGGGTTGTACAAGTGTGTACAAGATTGTATAAGTTTGTACAAGGTTGTACAAGTGTGTACAAGGGTGTACAAGTGTGTACAAATGTGTACAAGTGTGTACAGGGGTGTACAAGTTTGTACAAGGGTGTACAAGTTTTACAAGGTTGTACAAGTGTGTACAAGGTTGTACAAGTTGTGTACTGGGTTGTACAAGTGTGTACAAGATTGTATAAGTTTGTACAAGGTTGTACAAGTGTGTACAAGGGTGTACAAGTGTGTACAAATGTGTACAAGTGTGTACAGGGGTGTACAAGTTTGTACAAGGGTGTACAAGTTTTACAAGGTTGTACAAGTGTGTACAAGGTTGTACAAGTTGTGTACAAGATATACATGTGTGTACAAGGGTGTACAAGTGTGTACAAGGTTGTACAAGTGTGTACAAGCTTGTACAAGTGTGTACAAGGGTGTACAAGTGTGTACAAGGTTGTACAAGTTTTCACAAGGTTGTACAAGTGTGTACAAGGCGGTAAAATCGTGTACAAGGATGTACAAGTTTGTACAAGTTTGTACAAGGTTGTACAAGTGTGTACAAGGATGTACAAGTTTGTACAAGGGTGTACAAGTGTGTACGATAAGTAAAAGTGTGTACAAGGGTGTACAAGGTTGTACAAGTGTGTACAAGGTTGTACAATTGTGTACAAGGCTGTACAAGTGTGTACAAGGTTGTACAATTGTGTACAAGGCTGTACAAGTGTGTACAAGATTGTACAAGTGTGTACAAGGTTGTACAAGTGTGTACAAGGATGTACAAGTTTGTACAAGGATGTACAAGTGTGTACGATGTGTAAAAGTTTGTACAAGGGTGTACAAGGTTGTTCAAGTGTGTACAAGGTTGTACAATTGTGTACAAGGCTGTACAAGTGTGTACAAGGTTTTACAATTTTGTACAAGGCTGTACAAGTGTGTACAAGGTTGTACAAGTGTGTACAAGGCTGTACAATTGTGTACAAGGTTGTACAAGTGTGTACAAGGTTGTACAAGTGTGTACAAGGTTGTACAATTGTGTACAAGGCTGTACAAGTGTGTACAAGGTTGTACAAGTGTTTACAAGGTTGTACAAGTGTGTACAAGGTTGTACAAGTGTTTACAAGGTTGTACAAGTGTGTACAAGGTTGTACAAGTGTGTACAAGGTTGTACAAGTGTGTACAAGCTTGTACAAGTGTTTACAAGGTTGTACAAGTGTGTACAAGGTTGTACAAGTGTGTACAAGGTTGTACAAGTGTGTACAAGGTTGTACAAGTGTGTACAAGGTTGTACAAGTGTGTACAAGGTTGTACAAGTGTGTACAAGGTTGTACAAGTGTGTACAAGGTTGTACAAGTGTGTACAAGTTGTACAAGTGTGTACAAGGTTGTACAAGTGTGTACAAGGTTGTACAAGTGTGTACAAGGTTGTACAAGTGTGTACAAGTTGTACAAGTGTGTACAAGGTTGTAAAAGTGTGTACAAGGTTGTACAAGTGTGTACAAGGATGTACAAGTTTGTACAAGGGTGTACAAGTGTGTACGATAAATAAAAGTGTGTACAAGTGTGTACAAGGCTGTACAAGTGTGTACAAGGCTGTACAAGTGTGTACAAGTTTGTACAAGGGTGTACAAGGTTGTACAAGTGTGTACAAGGTTGTACAATTGTGTACAAGGCTGTACAATTTTGTACAAGGCTGTACAAGTGTGTACAAGGCTGTACAAGTGTGTACAAGGTTGTACAATTGTGTACAAGGCTGTACAATTGTGTACAAGGTTGTACAAGTGTGTACAAGGTTGTACAAGTGTGTACAAGGTTGTACAATTGTGTACAAGGCTGTACAAGTGTGTACAAGGTTGTACAAGTGTGTACAAGGTTGTACAAGTGTGTACAAGGTTGTACAATTGTGTGTCAGGTTGTACAAGTGTGTACAAGGTTGTACAAGTGTGTACAAGGGTGTACAATCGTGTACAAGGATGTACAAGTTTGTACAAGTTTGTACAAGTTTGTACAATGTTGTACAAGTGTGTACAAGGATGTACAAGTTTGTACAAGGGAGTACAAGTTTGTACAAGATTGTACAAGTGTGTACTGGGTTGTACAAGTGTGTACAAGATTGTATAAGTTTGTACAAGGTTTTACAAGTGTGTACAAGGGTGTACAAGTGTGTACAAATGTGTACAAGTTTTACAAGGTTGTACAAGTGTGTACAAGGTTGTACAAGTTGTGTACAATGTTGTACATGTGTGTACAAGGGTGTACAAGTTTTTACAAGGCTGTACAAGTGTGTACAAGGTTGTACAAGGTTGTACAAGGCTGTACAAGTGTGTACAAGGTTGTACAAGGTTGTACAAGTGTGTACAAGGGTGTACAAGTTTTTACAAGGTTGTACAAGTGTGTACAAGGTTGTACAAGTGTGTACAAGGCTGTACAATTGTGTACAAGGTTGTACAAGTGTGTACAAGGTTGTACAAGTGTGTACAAGGTTGTACAATTGTGTACAAGGCTGTACAAGTGTGTACAAGGTTGTACAAGTGTGTACAAGGCTGTACAATTGTGTACAAGGTTGTACAAGTGTGTACAAGGTTGTACAAGTGTGTACAAGGTTGTACAATTGTGTACAAGGCTGTACAAGTGTGTTCAAGGTTGTACAAGTGTGTACATGGTTGTACAAGTGTGTACAAGGGTGTACAATTGTGTACAAGGATGTTCAAGTGTGTACAAGGTTGTACAAGTGTGTACAAGGATGTACAAGTTTGTACAAGGGCTGTACAAGTGTGTACGATGTGTAAAAGTTTGTACAAGGGTGTACAAGTTTGTACAATTGTGTACAAGGTTGTACAAGTGTGTACAAGGTTGTACAAGTGTGTACAAGGTTGTACAAGTGTGTACAAGGTTGTACAAGTGTGTACAAGGTTGTACAAGTGTGTACAAGGTTGTACAAGTGTGTACAAGGGTGTACAAGTGTGTACAAGGTTGTACAAGTTTTTACAAGGTTGTACAAGTGTGTACAAGGGTGTAAAATCGTGTACAAGGATGTACAAGTTTGTACAAGTGTGTACAAGGATGTACAAGTTTGTACAAGGGTGTACAAGTGTGTACGATAAGTAAAAGTGTGTACAAGGGTGTACAAGGTTGTACAAGTGTGTACAAGGTTGTACAATTGTGTACAAGGCTGTACAACTGTGTACAAGGTTGTACAATTGTGTACAAGGATGTACAAGTGTGTACAAGGTTGTACAAGTGTGTACAAGGTTGTACAAGTGTGTACAAGGATGTACAAGTTTGTACAAGGGTGTACAAGTGTGTACGATGTGTAAAAGTTTGTACAAGGGTGTACAAGGTTGTACAAGTGTGTACAAGGTTGTACAATTGTGTACAAGGCTGTACAATTTTGTACAAGGCTGTACAAGTGTGTACAAGGCTGTACAAGTGTGTACAAGGTTGTACAATTGTGTACAAGGCTGTACAATTGTGTACAAGGTTGTACAAGTGTGTTCAAGGTTGTACAAGTGTGTACAAGGTTGTACAATTGTGTACAAGGCTGTACAAGTGTGTACAAGGTTGTACAAGTGTGTACAAGGTTGTACAAGTGTGTACAAGGTTGTACAATTGTGTGTCAGGTTGTACAAGTGTGTACAAGGTTGTACAAGTGTGTACAAGGGTGTACAATCGTGTACAAGGATGTACAAGTTTGTACAAGTTTGTACAAGTTTGTACAAGTTTGTACAAGGTTGTACAAGTGTGTACAAGGATGTACAAGTTTGTACAAGGGAGTACAAGTTTGTACAAGATTGTACAAGTGTGTACTGGGTTGTACAAGTGTGTACAAGATTGTATAAGTTTGTACAAGGTTGTACAAGTGTGTACAAGGGTGTACAAGTGTGTACAAATGTGTACAAGTTTTACAAGGTTGTACAAGTGTGTACAAGGTTGTACAAGTTGTGTACAAGGTTGTACATGTGTGTACAAGGGTGTACAAGTTTTTACAAGGCTGTACAAGTGTGTACAAGGTTGTACAAGGTTGTACAAGGCTGTACAAGTGTGTACAAGGTTGTACAAGGTTGTACAAGTGTGTACAAGGGTGTACAAGTTTTTACAAGGTTGTACAAGTGTGTACAAGGTTGTACAAGTGTGTACAAGGCTGTACAATTGTGTACAAGGTTGTACAAGTGTGTACAAGGTTGTACAAGTGTGTACAAGGTTGTACAATTGTGTACAAGGCTGTACAAGTGTGTACAAGGTTGTACAAGTGTGTACAAGGCTCTACAATTGTGTACAAGGTTGTACAAGTGTGTACAAGGTTGTACAAGTGTGTACAAGGTTGTACAATTGTGTACAAGGCTGTACAAGTGTGTTCAAGGTTGTACAAGTGTGTACAAGGTTGTACAAGTGTGTACAAGGGTGTACAATTGTGTACAAGGATGTTCAAGTGTGTACAAGGTTGTACAAGTGTGTACAAGGATGTACAAGTTTGTACAAGGGCTGTACAAGTGTGTACGATGTGTAAAAGTTTGTACAAGGGTGTACAAGTTTGTACAAGTGTGTACAAGGTTGTACAATTGTGTACAAGGCTGTACAAGTGTTTACAAGGTTGTACAATTTTGTACAAGGCTGTACAAGTGTGTACAAGGTTGTACAAGTGTGTACAAGGCTGTACAAGTGTGTACAAGGTTGTACAATTGTGTACAAGGCTGTACAAGTGTGTACAAGGTTGTACAAGTGTGTACAAGGTTGTAAAAGTGTGTACAAGGTTGTACAATTGTGTACAAGGTTGTACAAGTGTGTACAAGGTTGTACAAGTGTGTACAAGGGTGTACAAGTGTGTACAAGGTTGTACAAGTGTGTACAAGGTTGTACAAGTGTGTACAAGCTTTTACAAGTGTGTACAAGGGTGTACAAGTGTGTACAAGTTTGTACAAGTTTGTACAAGGTTGTACAAGTGTGTACAAGGTTATACAATTGTGTACAAGGTTGTACAAGTGTGTACAAGGTTGTACAAGTGTGTACAAGCTTTTACAAGTGTGTACAAGGGTGTACAAGTGTGTACAAGTTTGTACAAGTTTGTACAAGGTTGTACAAGTGTGTACAAGGTTGTACAAGTGTGTACAAGGTTGTACAAGTGTGTACAAGGTTGTACAAGTGTGTACAAGGTTGTACAAGTGTGTACAAGTTTTTAAATTGTGTACATGGGTGTACAATTGTGTACAAGGCTGTACAAGTGTGTACAAGGTTGTACAAGTGTGTACAAGGTTGTAACAGGGGGTACAAGTTTGTACAAGTGTGTACAAGGTTGTACAAGTGTGTACAAGGGTGTACAGGTTTGTACAATGTTGTACAAGTGTACAAGTTTGTACAAGGTTGTACAAGTGTGTACAAGGGTGTACAAGTGTGTACAAGGGTGCACAAGTGTGTACAAGGGTGTACAATCGTGTACAAGCTTGTACAAGTGTGTACAAGGGTGTACAGGTTTGTACAAGGTTGTACAAATGTGTACAAGGGTGTACAAATGTGTACAAGGATGAAAAGGTTGTACAAGTTTGTACAAGTTTGTACAAGGTTGTACAAGTGTGTACAAGGTTGTACAAGTGTGTACAAGGTTGTACAAGTGTGTACAACTTGTACAAGTGTGTACAAGCTTGTACAAGTGTGTACAAGTGTGTACAAGCTTGTACAAGTGTGTACAAGGTTGTACAAGTGTGTACAAGGTTGTACAAGTTTGTACAAGGTTGTACAAGTGTGTACAAGTTTGTACAAGTGTGTACAAGCTTGTACAAGTGTGTACAAGGGTGTACAGGTTTGTACAAGGTTGTACAAGTGTGTACAAGGGTGTACAAGTATGTACAATAATGTACAAGTTTGTACAAGTGTGTACAAGTTTGTAAAAGGTTGTACAAGTGTGTACAAGGGTGTACAAGTGTGTACAAGGTTGTACAATTGTGTACAAGGCTGTACAAGTGTGTTCAAGGTTGTACAAGTGTGTACAAGGTTGTACAAGTGTGTACAAGGGTGTACAATTGTGTACAAGGATGTTCAAGTGTGTACAAGGTTGTACAAGTGTGTACAAGGATGTACAAGTTTGTACAAGGGCTGTACAAGTGTGTACGATGTGTAAAAGTTTGTACAAGGGTGTACAAGTTTGTACAAGTGTGTACAAGGTTGTACAATTGTGTACAAGGCTGTACAAGTGTTTACAAGGTTGTACAATTTTGTACAAGGCTGTACAAGTGTGTACAAGGTTGTACAAGTGTGTACAAGGCTGTACAAGTGTGTACAAGGTTGTACAATTGTGTACAAGGCTGTACAAGTGTGTACAAGGTTGTACAAGTGTGTACAAGGTTGTAAAAGTGTGTACAAGGTTGTACAATTGTGTACAAGGTTGTACAAGTGTGTACAAGGTTGTACAAGTGTGTACAAGGGTGTACAAGTGTGTACAAGGCTGTACAAGTGTGTACAAGATTGTACAAGTGTGTACAAGGTTGTACAAGTGTGTACAAGGATGTACAAGTTTGTACAAGGATGTACAAGTGTGTACGATGTGTAAAAGTTTGTACAAGGGTGTACAAGGTTGTTCAAGTGTGTACAAGGTTGTACAATTGTGTACAAGGCTGTACAAGTGTGTACAAGGTTTTACAATTTTGTACAAGGCTGTACAAGTGTGTACAAGGTTGTACAAGTGTGTACAAGGCTGTACAATTGTGTACAAGGTTGTACAAGTGTGTACAAGGTTGTACAAGTGTGTACAAGGTTGTACAATTGTGTACAAGGCTGTACAAGTGTGTACAAGGTTGTACAAGTGTTTACAAGGTTGTACAAGTGTGTACAAGGTTGTACAAGTGTTTACAAGGTTGTACAAGTGTGTACAAGGTTGTACAAGTGTGTACAAGGTTGTACAAGTGTGTACAAGCTTGTACAAGTGTTTACAAGGTTGTACAAGTGTGTACAAGGTTGTACAAGTGTGTACAAGGTTGTACAAGTGTGTACAAGGTTGTACAAGTGTGTACAAGGTTGTACAAGTGTGTACAAGGTTGTACAAGTGTGTACAAGGTTGTACAAGTGTGTACAAGGTTGTACAAGTGTGTACAAGTTGTACAAGTGTGTACAAGGTTGTACAAGTGTGTACAAGGTTGTACAAGTGTGTACAAGGTTGTACAAGTGTGTACAAGTTGTACAAGTGTGTACAAGGTTGTACAAGTGTGTACAAGGTTGTACAAGTGTGTACAAGGTTGTAAAAGTGTGTACAAGGTTGTACAAGTGTGTACAAGGATGTACAAGTTTGTACAAGGGTGTACAAGTGTGTACGATAAATAAAAGTGTGTACAAGTGTGTACAAGGCTGTACAAGTGTGTACAAGGCTGTACAAGTGTGTACAAGTTTGTACAAGGGTGTACAAGGTTGTACAAGTGTGTACAAGGTTGTACAATTGTGTACAAGGCTGTACAATTTTGTACAAGGCTGTACAAGTGTGTACAAGGCTGTACAAGTGTGTACAAGGTTGTACAATTGTGTACAAGGCTTTACAATTGTGTACAAGGTTGTACAAGTGTGTACAAGGTTGTACAAGTGTGTACAAGGTTGTACAATTGTGTACAAGGCTGTACAAGTGTGTACAAGGTTGTACAAGTGTGTACAAGGTTGTACAAGTGTGTACAAGGTTGTACAATTGTGTGTCAGGTTGTACAAGTGTGTACAAGGTTGTACAAGTGTGTACAAGGGTGTACAATCGTGTACAAGGATGTACAAGTTTGTACAAGTTTGTACAAGTTTGTACAAGGTTGTACAAGTATGTACAAGGATGTACAAGTTTGTACAAGGGAGTACAAGTTTGTACAAGATTGTACAAGTGTGTACTGGGTTGTACAAGTGTGTACAAGATTGTATAAGTTTGTACAAGGTTTTACAAGTGTGTACAAGGGTGTACAAGTGTGTACAAATGTGTACAAGTTTTACAAGGTTGTACAAGTGTGTACAAATGTGTACAAGTTTTACAAGGTTGTACAAGTGTGTACAAGGTTGTACAAGTTGTGTACAATGTTGTACATGTGTGTACAAGGGTGTACAAGTTTTTACAAGGCTGTACAAGTGTGTACAAGGTTGTACAAGGTTGTACAAGGCTGTACAAGTGTGTACAAGGTTGTACAAGGTTGTACAAGTGTGTACAAGGGTGTACAAGTTTTTACAAGGTTGTACAAGTGTGTACAAGGTTGTACAAGTGTGTACAAGGCTGTACAATTGTGTACAAGGTTGTACAAGTGTGTACAAGGTTGTACAAGTGTGTACAAGGTTGTACAATTGTGTACAAGGCTGTACAAGTGTGTACAAGGTTGTACAAGTGTGTACAAGGCTGTACAATTGTGTACAAGGTTGTACAAGTGTGTACAAGGTTGTACAAGTGTGTACAAGGTTGTACAATTGTGTACAAGGCTGTACAAGTGTGTTCAAGGTTGTACAAGTGTGTACATGGTTGTACAAGTGTGTACAAGGGTGTACAATTGTGTACAAGGATGTTCAAGTGTGTACAAGGTTGTACAAGTGTGTACAAGGATGTACAAGTTTGTACAAGGGCTGTACAAGTGTGTACGATGTGTAAAAGTTTGTACAAGGGTGTACAAGTTTGTACAAGTGTGTACAAGGTTGTACAATTGTGTACAAGGTTGTACAAGTGTGTACAAGGTTGTACAAGTGTGTACAAGGTTGTACAAGTGTGTACAAGGTTGTACAAGTGTGTACAAGGTTGTACAAGTGTGTACAAGGTTGTACAAGTGTGTACAAGGGTGTACAAGTGTGTACAAGGTTGTACAAGTTTTTACAAGGTTGTACAAGTGTGTACAAGGGTGTAAAATCGTGTACAAGGATGTACAAGTTTGTACAAGTGTGTACAAGGATGTACAAGTTTGTACAAGGGTGTACAAGTGTGTACGATAAGTAAAAGTGTGTACAAGGGTGTACAAGGTTGTACAAGTGTGTACAAGGTTGTACAATTGTGTACAAGGCTGTACAACTGTGTACAAGGTTGTACAATTGTGTACAAGGATGTACAAGTGTGTACAAGGTTGTACAAGTGTGTACAAGGTTGTACAAGTGTGTACAAGGATGTACAAGTTTGTACAAGGGTGTACAAGTGTGTACGATGTGTAAAAGTTTGTACAAGGGTGTACAAGGTTGTACAAGTGTGTACAAGGTTGTACAATTGTGTACAAGGCTGTACAATTTTGTACAAGGCTGTACAAGTGTGTACAAGGCTGTACAAGTGTGTACAAGGTTGTACAATTGTGTACAAGGCTGTACAATTGTGTACAAGGTTGTACAAGTGTGTTCAAGGTTGTACAAGTGTGTACAAGGTTGTACAATTGTGTACAAGGCTGTACAAGTGTGTACAAGGTTGTACAAGTGTGTACAAGGTTGTACAAGTGTGTACAAGGTTGTACAATTGTGTGTCAGGTTGTACAAGTGTGTACAAGGTTGTACAAGTGTGTACAAGGGTGTACAATCGTGTACAAGGATGTACAAGTTTGTACAAGTTTGTACAAGTTTGTACAAGGTTGTACAAGTGTGTACAAGGATGTACAAGTTTGTACAAGGGAGTACAAGTTTGTACAAGATTGTACAAGTGTGTACTGGGTTGTACAAGTGTGTACAAGATTGTATAAGTTTGTACAAGGTTGTACAAGTGTGTACAAGGGTGTACAAGTGTGTACAAATGTGTACAAGTTTTACAAGGTTGTACAAGTGTGTACAAGGTTGTACAAGTTGTGTACAAGGTTGTACATGTGTGTACAAGGGTGTACAAGTTTTTACAAGGCTTTACAAGTGTGTACAAGGTTGTACAAGGTTGTACAAGGCTGTACAAGTGTGTACAAGGTTGTACAAGGTTGTACAAGTGTGTACAAGGGTGTACAAGTTTTTACAAGGTTGTACAAGTGTGTACAAGGTTGTACAAGTGTGTACAAGGCTGTACAATTGTGTACAAGGTTGTACAAGTGTGTACAAGGTTGTACAAGTGTGTACAAGGTTGTACAATTGTGTACAAGGCTGTACAAGTGTGTACAAGGTTGTACAAGTGTGTACAAGGCTCTACAATTGTGTACAAGGTTGTACAAGTGTGTACAAGGTTGTACAAGTGTGTACAAGGTTGTACAATTGTGTACAAGGCTGTACAAGTGTGTTCAAGGTTGTACAAGTGTGTACAAGGTTGTACAAGTGTGTACAAGGGTGTACAATTGTGTACAAGGATGTTCAAGTGTGTACAAGGTTGTACAAGTGTGTACAAGGATGTACAAGTTTGTACAAGGGCTGTACAAGTGTGTACGATGTGTAAAAGTTTGTACAAGGGTGTACAAGTTTGTACAAGTGTGTACAAGGTTGTACAATTGTGTACAAGGCTGTACAAGTGTTTACAAGGTTGTACAATTTTGTACAAGGCTGTACAAGTGTGTACAAGGTTGTACAAGTGTGTACAAGGCTGTACAAGTGTGTACAAGGTTGTACAATTGTGTACAAGGCTGTACAAGTGTGTACAAGGTTGTACAAGTGTGTACAAGGTTGTAAAAGTGTGTACAAGGTTGTACAATTGTGTTCAAGGTTGTACAAGTGTGTACAAGGTTGTACAAGTGTGTACAAGGGTGTACAAGTGTGTACAAGGTTGTACAAGTGTGTACAAGGTTGTACAAGTGTGTACAAGCTTTTACAAGTGTGTACAAGGGTGTACAAGTGTGTACAAGTTTGTACAAGTTTGTACAAGGTTGTACAAGTGTGTACAAGGTTATACAATTGTGTACAAGGTTGTACAAGTGTGTACAAGGTTGTACAAGTGTGTACAAGCTTTTACAAGTGTGTACAAGGGTGTACAAGTGTGTACAAGTTTGTACAAGTTTGTACAAGGTTGTACAAGTGTGTACAAGGTTGTACAAGTGTGTACAAGGTTGTACAAGTGTGTACAAGGTTGTACAAGTGTGTACAAGGTTGTACAAGTGTGTACAAGGTTGTACAAGTGTGTACAAGTTTTTAAATTGTGTACATGGGTGTACAATTGTGTACAAGGCTGTACAAGTGTGTACAAGGTTGTACAAGTGTGTACAAGGTTGTAACAGGGGGTACAAGTTTGTACAAGTGTGTACAAGGTTGTACAAGTGTGTACAAGGGTGTACAGGTTTGTACAATGTTGTACAAGTGTACAAGTTTGTACAAGGTTGTACAAGTGTGTACAAGGGTGTACAAGTGTGTACAAGGGTGCACAAGTGTGTACAAGGGTGTACAATCGTGTACAAGCTTGTACAAGTGTGTACAAGGGTGTACAGGTTTGTACAAGGTTGTACAAATGTGTACAAGGGTGTACAAATGTGTACAAGGATGAAAAGGTTGTACAAGTTTGTACAAGTTTGTACAAGGTTGTACAAGTGTGTACAAGGTTGTACAAGTGTGTACAAGGTTGTACAAGTGTGTACAACTTGTACAAGTGTGTACAAGCTTGTACAAGTGTGTACAAGTGTGTACAAGCTTGTACAAGTGTGTACAAGGTTGTACAAGTGTGTACAAGGTTGTACAAGTTTGTACAAGGTTGTACAAGTGTGTACAAGTTTGTACAAGTGTGTACAAGCTTGTACAAGTGTGTACAAGGGTGTACAGGTTTGTACAAGGTTGTACAAGTGTGTACAAGGGTGTACAAGTATGTACAATAATGTACAAGTTTGTACAAGTGTGTACAAGTTTGTAAAAGGTTGTACAAGTGTGTACAAGGGTGTACAAGTGTGTACAAGGTTGTACAATTGTGTACAAGGCTGTACAAGTGTGTTCAAGGTTGTACAAGTGTGTACAAGGTTGTACAAGTGTGTACAAGGGTGTACAATTGTGTACAAGGATGTTCAAGTGTGTACAAGGTTGTACAAGTGTGTACAAGGATGTACAAGTTTGTACAAGGGCTGTACAAGTGTGTACGATGTGTAAAAGTTTGTACAAGGGTGTACAAGTTTGTACAAGTGTGTACAAGGTTGTACAATTGTGTACAAGGCTGTACAAGTGTTTACAAGGTTGTACAATTTTGTACAAGGCTGTACAAGTGTGTACAAGGTTGTACAAGTGTGTACAAGGCTGTACAAGTGTGTACAAGGTTGTACAATTGTGTACAAGGCTGTACAAGTGTGTACAAGGTTGTACAAGTGTGTACAAGGCTGTACAATTGTGTACAAGGGTGTACAAGTGTGTACAAGGTTGTACAAGTTTTTACAAGGTTGTACAAGTGTGTACAAGGGTGTAAAATCGTGTACAAGGATGTACAAGTTTGTACAAGTGTGTACAAGGATGTACAAGTTTGTACAAGGGTGTACAAGTGTGTACGATAAGTAAAAGTGTGTACAAGGGTGTACAAGGTTGTACAAGTGTGTACAAGGTTGTACAATTGTGTACAAGGCTGTACAACTGTGTACAAGGTTGTACAATTGTGTACAAGGATGTACAAGTGTGTACAAGGTTGTACAAGTGTGTACAAGGTTGTACAAGTGTGTACAAGGATGTACAAGTTTGTACAAGGGTGTACAAGTGTGTACGATGTGTAAAAGTTTGTACAAGGGTGTACAAGGTTGTACAAGTGTGTACAAGGTTGTACAATTGTGTACAAGGCTGTACAATTTTGTACAAGGCTGTACAAGTGTGTACAAGGCTGTACAAGTGTGTACAAGGTTGTACAATTGTGTACAAGGCTGTACAATTGTGTACAAGGTTGTACAAGTGTGTTCAAGGTTGTACAAGTGTGTACAAGGTTGTACAATTGTGTACAAGGCTGTACAAGTGTGTACAAGGTTGTACAAGTGTGTACAAGGTTGTACAAGTGTGTACAAGGTTGTACAATTGTGTGTCAGGTTGTACAAGTGTGTACAAGGTTGTACAAGTGTGTACAAGGGTGTACAATCGTGTACAAGGATGTACAAGTTTGTACAAGTTTGTACAAGTTTGTACAAGGTTGTACAAGTGTGTACAAGGATGTACAAGTTTGTACAAGGGAGTACAAGTTTGTACAAGATTGTACAAGTGTGTACTGGGTTGTACAAGTGTGTACAAGATTGTATAAGTTTGTACAAGGTTGTACAAGTGTGTACAAGGGTGTACAAGTGTGTACAAATGTGTACAAGTTTTACAAGGTTGTACAAGTGTGTACAAGGTTGTACAAGTTGTGTACAAGGTTGTACATGTGTGTACAAGGGTGTACAAGTTTTTACAAGGCTTTACAAGTGTGTACAAGGTTGTACAAGGTTGTACAAGGCTGTACAAGTGTGTACAAGGTTGTACAAGGTTGTACAAGTGTGTACAAGGGTGTACAAGTTTTTACAAGGTTGTACAAGTGTGTACAAGGTTGTACAAGTGTGTACAAGGCTGTACAATTGTGTACAAGGTTGTACAAGTGTGTACAAGGTTGTACAAGTGTGTACAAGGTTGTACAATTGTGTACAAGGCTGTACAAGTGTGTACAAGGTTGTACAAGTGTGTACAAGGCTCTACAATTGTGTACAAGGTTGTACAAGTGTGTACAAGGTTGTACAAGTGTGTACAAGGTTGTACAATTGTGTACAAGGCTGTACAAGTGTGTTCAAGGTTGTACAAGTGTGTACAAGGTTGTACAAGTGTGTACAAGGGTGTACAATTGTGTACAAGGATGTTCAAGTGTGTACAAGGTTGTACAAGTGTGTACAAGGATGTACAAGTTTGTACAAGGGCTGTACAAGTGTGTACGATGTGTAAAAGTTTGTACAAGGGTGTACAAGTTTGTACAAGTGTGTACAAGGTTGTACAATTGTGTACAAGGCTGTACAAGTGTTTACAAGGTTGTACAATTTTGTACAAGGCTGTACAAGTGTGTACAAGGTTGTACAAGTGTGTACAAGGCTGTACAAGTGTGTACAAGGTTGTACAATTGTGTACAAGGCTGTACAAGTGTGTACAAGGTTGTACAAGTGTGTACAAGGTTGTAAAAGTGTGTACAAGGTTGTACAATTGTGTACAAGGTTGTACAAGTGTGTACAAGGTTGTACAAGTGTGTACAAGGGTGTACAAGTGTGTACAAGGTTGTACAAGTGTGTACAAGGTTGTACAAGTGTGTACAAGCTTTTACAAGTGTGTACAAGGGTGTACAAGTGTGTACAAGTTTGTACAAGTTTGTACAAGGTTGTACAAGTGTGTACAAGGTTATACAATTGTGTACAAGGTTGTACAAGTGTGTACAAGGTTGTACAAGTGTGTACAAGCTTTTACAAGTGTGTACAAGGGTGTACAAGTGTGTACAAGTTTGTACAAGTTTGTACAAGGTTGTACAAGTGTGTACAAGGTTGTACAAGTGTGTACAAGGTTGTACAAGTGTGTACAAGGTTGTACAAGTGTGTACAAGGTTGTACAAGTGTGTACAAGGTTGTACAAGTGTGTACAAGTTTTTAAATTGTGTACATGGGTGTACAATTGTGTACAAGGCTGTACAAGTGTGTACAAGGTTGTACAAGTGTGTACAAGGTTGTAACAGGGGGTACAAGTTTGTACAAGTGTGTACAAGGTTGTACAAGTGTGTACAAGGGTGTACAGGTTTGTACAATGTTGTACAAGTGTACAAGTTTGTACAAGGTTGTACAAGTGTGTACAAGGGTGTACAAGTGTGTACAAGGGTGCACAAGTGTGTACAAGGGTGTACAATCGTGTACAAGCTTGTACAAGTGTGTACAAGGGTGTACAGGTTTGTACAAGGTTGTACAAATGTGTACAAGGGTGTACAAATGTGTACAAGGATGAAAAGGTTGTACAAGTTTGTACAAGTTTGTACAAGGTTGTACAAGTGTGTACAAGGTTGTACAAGTGTGTACAAGGTTGTACAAGTGTGTACAACTTGTACAAGTGTGTACAAGCTTGTACAAGTGTGTACAAGTGTGTATAAGCTTGTACAAGTGTGTACAAGGTTGTACAAGTGTGTACAAGGTTGTACAAGTTTGTACAAGGTTGTACAAGTGTGTACAAGTTTGTACAAGTGTGTACAAGCTTGTACAAGTGTGTACAAGGGTGTACAGGTTTGTACAAGGTTGTACAAGTGTGTACAAGGGTGTACAAGTATGTACAATAATGTACAAGTTTGTACAAGTGTGTACAAGTTTGTAAAAGGTTGTACAAGTGTGTACAAGGGTGTACAAGTGTGTACAAGGTTGTACAATTGTGTACAAGGCTGTACAAGTGTGTTCAAGGTTGTACAAGTGTGTACAAGGTTGTACAAGTGTGTACAAGGGTGTACAATTGTGTACAAGGATGTTCAAGTGTGTACAAGGTTGTACAAGTGTGTACAAGGATGTACAAGTTTGTACAAGGGCTGTACAAGTGTGTACGATGTGTAAAAGTTTGTACAAGGGTGTACAAGTTTGTACAAGTGTGTACAAGGTTGTACAATTGTGTACAAGGCTGTACAAGTGTTTACAAGGTTGTACAATTTTGTACAAGGCTGTACAAGTGTGTACAAGGTTGTACAAGTGTGTACAAGGCTGTACAAGTGTGTACAAGGTTGTACAATTGTGTACAAGGCTGTACAAGTGTGTACAAGGTTGTACAAGTGTGTACAAGGTTGTAAAAGTGTGTACAAGGTTGTACAATTGTGTACAAGGTTGTACAAGTGTGTACAAGGTTGTACAAGTGTGTACAAGGGTGTACAAGTGTGTACAAGGTTGTACAAGTGTGTACAAGGTTGTACAAGTGTGTACAAGCTTTTACAAGTGTGTACAAGGGTGTACAAGTGTGTACAAGTTTGTACAAGTTTGTACAAGGTTGTACAAGTGTGTACAAGGTTATACAATTGTGTACAAGGTTGTACAAGTGTGTACAAGGTTGTACAAGTGTGTACAAGCTTTTACAAGTGTGTACAAGGGTGTACAAGTGTGTACAAGTTTGTACAAGTTTGTACAAGGTTGTACAAGTGTGTACAAGGTTGTACAAGTGTGTACAAGGTTGTACAAGTGTGTACAAGGTTGTACAAGTGTGTACAAGGTTGTACAAGTGTGTACAAGTTTTTAAATTGTGTACATGGGTGTACAATTGTGTACAAGGCTGTACAAGTGTGTACAAGGTTGTACAAGTGTGTACAAGGTTGTAACAGGGGGTACAAGTTTGTACAAGTGTGTACAAGGTTGTACAAGTGTGTACAAGGGTGTACAGGTTTGTACAATGTTGTACAAGTGTACAAGTTTGTACAAGGTTGTACAAGTGTGTACAAGGGTGTACAAGTGTGTACAAGGGTGCACAAGTGTGTACAAGGGTGTACAATCGTGTACAAGCTTGTACAAGTGTGTACAAGGGTGTACAGGTTTGTACAAGGTTGTACAAATGTGTACAAGGGTGTACAAATGTGTACAAGGATGAAAAGGTTGTACAAGTTTGTACAAGTTTGTACAAGGTTGTACAAGTGTGTACAAGGTTGTACAAGTGTGTACAAGGTTGTACAAGTGTGTACAACTTGTACAAGTGTGTACAAGCTTGTACAAGTGTGTACAAGTGTGTACAAGCTTGTACAAGTGTGTACAAGGTTGTACAAGTGTGTACAAGGTTGTACAAGTTTGTACAAGGTTGTACAAGTGTGTACAAGTTTGTACAAGTGTGTACAAGCTTGTACAAGTGTGTACAAGGGTGTACAGGTTTGTACAAGGTTGTACAAGTGTGTACAAGGGTGTACAAGTATGTACAATAATGTACAAGTTTGTACAAGTGTGTACAAGTTTGTAAAAGGTTGTACAAGTGTGTACAAGGGTGTACAAGTGTGTACAAGGTTGTACAAGTGTGTACAAGCTTGTACAAGTGTGTACAAGGGTGTACAAGTGTGTACAAGGTTGTACAAGTTTTTACATGGTTGTACAAGTGTGTACATGGTTGTACAAGAATGTACAAGGTTGTACAAGTGTGTACAAGGTTGTACAAGTGTGTACAAGGTTGTACAAGTGTGTACAAGGTTGTACAAGTGTGTACAAGGTTGTACAAGTTTGTACAAAGTTGTACAAGTGTGTACAAGGTTGTACAAGTGTGTACAAGGTTGTACAAGTGTGTACAAGGTTGTACAAGTGTGTACAAGGTTGTACAAGTGTGTACAAGGTTGTACAAGTGTGTACAAGGTTGTACAAGTGTGTACAAGGTTGTACAAGTGTGTAAAAGGTTGTACAAGTGTGTACAAGGTTGTACAAGTGTGTACAAGGTTGTACAAGTGTGTACAAGGGTGTACAAGTGTGTACAAGGTTGTACAAGTTTTTACAAGGTTGTACAAGTGTGTACAAGGGTGTAAAATCGTGTACAAGGATGTACAAGTTTGTACAAGTTTGTACAAGGTTGTACAAGTGTGTACAAGGATGTACAAGTTTGTACAAGTTTGTACAAGTTTGTACAAGTTTGTACAAGTTTGTACAAGTTTGTACAAGTTTGTACAAGGGCTGTACAAGTGTGTACGATGTGTAAAAGTTTGTACAAGGGTGTACAAGTTTGTACAATTTTGTACAAGGCTGTACAAGTGTGTACAAGGTTGTACAAGTGTGTACAAGGCTCTACAATTGTGTACAAGGTTGTACAAGTGTGTACAAGGCTCTACAATTGTGTACAAGGTTGTACAAGTGTGTACAAGGTTGTACAAGTGTGTACAAGGTTGTACAATTGTGTACAAGGCTGTACAAGTGTGTACAAGGTTGTACAATTGTGTACAAGGCTGTACAATTGTGTACAAGGCTGTACAAGTGTGTAAAAGGTTGTACAAGTGTGTACAAGGTTGTACAAGTGTGTACGAGGTTGTACAATTGTGTACAAGGTTGTACAAGTGTGTACAAGGTTGTACAATTGTGTACAAGGCTGTACAAGTGTGTACAAGGTTGTACAAGGTTGTACAAGTGTGTACAAGGGTGTACAAGTTTTAACAAGGTTGTACAAGTGTGTACAAGGTTGTACAAGTGTGTACAAGGCTGTACAATTGTGTACAAGGTTGTACAAGTGTGTACAAGGTTGTACAAGTGTGTACAAGGTTGTACAATTGTGTACAAGGCTGTACAAGTGTGTACAAGGTTGTACAAGTGTGTACAAGGCTGTACAAGTGTGTACAAGGCTGTACAATTGTGTACAAGGTTGTACAAGTGTGTACAAGGTTGTACAAGTGTGTACAAGGTTGTACAATTGTGTACAAGACTGTACAAGTGTGTACAAAGTTGTGCAAGTGTGTACAAGGTTGTACAAGTGTGTACAAGGTTGTACAATTGTGTACAAGGTTGTACAAGTGGTTACAAGGTTGTAAAAGTGTGTACAAGGGTGTACAATCGTGTACAAGGATGTACAAGATTGTACAAGTGTGTACTGGGTTGTACAAGTGTGTACAAGATTGTATAAGTTTGTACAAGGTTGTACAAGTGTGTACAAGGGTGTACAAGTGTGTACAAATGTGTACAAGTGTGTACAGGGGTGTACAAGTTTGTACAAGGGTGTACAAGTTTTACAAGGTTGTACAAGTGTGTACAAGGTTGTACAAGTTGTGTACTGGGTTGTACAAGTGTGTACAAGATTGTATAAGTTTGTACAAGGTTGTACAAGTGTGTACTAGGGTGTACAAGTGTGTACAAATGTGTACAAGTGTGTACAGGGGTGTACAAGTTTGTACAAGGGTGTACAAGTTTTACAAGGTTGTACAAGTGTGTACAAGGTTGTACAAGTTGTGTACAAGGTTATACATGTGTGTACAAGGGTGTACAAGTGTGTACAAGGATGTACAAGTTTGTACAAGGGTGTACAAGTGTGTACGATAAGTAAAAGTGTGTACAAGGGTGTACAAGGTTGTACAAGTGTGTACAAGTGTGTACGATAAGTAAAAGTGTGTACAAGGGTGTACAAGGTTGTACAAGTGTGTACAAGATTGTACAATTGTGTACAAGGCTGTACAAGTGTGTACAAGGTTGTACAAGGTTGTACAAGGATGTACAAGTTTGTACAAGGGTGTACAAGTGTGTACGATAAGTAAAAGTGTGTACAAGGGTGTACAGGTTTGTACAAGGTTGTACAAGGTTGTACAAGTGTGTACAAGGGTGTACAAATGTGTACAAGGATGTAAAAGTTTGTACAAGTGTGTACAAGTTTGTACAAGGTTGTACAAGTGTGTACAAGGTTTTACAATTGTGTACAAGGTTGTACAAGTGTGTACAAGGTTGTACAAGTGTGTACAAGGTTGTACAAGTGTGTACAACTTGTACAAGTGTGTACAAGGTTGTACAAGTGTGTACAAGGTTGTACAAGTTTGTACAAGGTTGTACAAGTGTGTACAAGTTTGTACAAGTGTGTACAAGTTTGTACAAGGTTGTACAAATGTGTACAAGGGTGTACAAAAGTGTACAAGGGTGCACAAGTTTGAACAAAGGTGTACAAGTGTGTACAAGCTTGTACAAGTGTGTACAAGCTTGTACAAGTGTGTATAAGGGTGTACAGGTTTGTACAAGGTTGTACAAGTGTGTACAAGGGTGTACAAGTGTGTACAAGGTTGTACAAGTGTGTACAAGCTTGTACAAGTGTGTACAAGGGTGTAAAGTGTGTACAAGGTTGTACAAGTTTTTACATGGTTGTACAAGTGTGTACAAGGTTGTATAAGTGTGTACAAGGTTGTACAAGTGTGTACAAGGTTGTACAAGTGTGTACAAGGTTGTACAAGTGTGTACAAGGTTGTACAAGTGTGTACAAGGTTGTACAAGTGTGTACAAGGTTGTACAAGTGTGTATAAGGTTGTACAAGTGTGTACAAGGTTGTACAAGTGTGTACAAGGTTGTACAAGTGTGTACAAGGTTGTACAAGTGTGTACAAGGTTGTACAAGTGTGTACAAGGGTGTACAAGTGTGTACAAGGTTGTACAAGTTTTTACAAGTTTGTACAAGTGTGTACAAGGGTGTAAAATCGTGAACAAGGATGTACAAGTTTGTACAAGTTTGTACAAGTTTGTACAAGGTTGTACAAGTGTGTACAAGGATGTACAAGTTTGTACAAGGGTGTACAAGTGTGTACGATAAGTAAAAGTGTGTACAAGGGTGTACAAGGTTGTACAAGTGTGTACAAGGTTGTACAATTGTGTACAAGGCTGTACAACTGTGTACAAGGTTGTACAATTGTGTACAAGGATGTACAAGTGTGTACAAGGTTGTACAAGTGTGTACAAGGTTGTACAAGTGTGTAAAAGTTTGTACAAGTGTGTACAAGTGTGTACGATGTGTAAAAGTTTGTACAAGGGTGTACAAGGTTGTACAAGTGTGTACAAGGTTGCACAATTGCGTACAAGGCTGTACAATTTTGTACAAGGCTGTACAAGTGTGTACAAGGCTGTACAAGTGTGTACAAGGTTGTACAATTGTGTACAAGGCTGTACAATTGTGTACAAGGTTGTACAAGTGTGTACAAGGTTGTACAAGTGTGTACAAGGTTGTACAATTGTGTACAAGGCTGTACAAGTGTGTACAAGGTTGTACAAGTGTGTACAAGGTTGTACAAGTGTGTACAAGGTTGTACAATTGTGTGTCAGGTTGTACAAGTGTGTACAAGGTTGTACAAGTGTGTACAAGGGTGTACAATCGTGTACAAGGATGTACAAGTTTGTACAAGTTTGTACAAGTTTGTACAAGGTTGTACAAGTGTGTACAAGGATGTACAAGTTTGTACAAGGGAGTACAAGTTTGTACAAGATTGTACAAGTGTGTACTGGGTTGTACAAGTTTGTACAAGATTGTATAAGTTTGTACAAGGTTGTACAAGTGTGTACAAGGGTGTACAAGTGTGTACAAATGTGTACAAGTTTTACAAGGTTGTACAAGTGTGTACAAGGTTGTACAAGTTGTGTACAAGGTTGTACATGTGTGTACAAAGGTGTACAAGTTTTTACAAGGCTGTACAAGTGTGTACAAGGTTGTACAAGGTTGTACAAGGCTGTACAAGTGTGTACAAGGTTGTACAAGGTTGTACAAGTGTGTACAAGGGTGTACAAGTTTTTACAAGGTTGTACAAGTGTGTACAAGGTTGTACAAGTGTGTACAAGGCTGTACAATTGTGTACAAGGTTGTACAAGTGTGTACAAGGTTGTACAAGTGTGTACAAGGTTGTACAATTGTGTACAAGGCTGTACAAGTGTGTACAAGGTTGTACAAGTGTGTACAAGGCTGTACAATTGTTTACAAGGTTGTACAAGTGTGTACAAGGTTGTACAAGTGTGTACAAGGTTGTACAATTGTGTAAAAGGCTGTACAAGTTTGTTCAAGGTTGTACAAGTGTGTACAAGGTTGTACAAGTGTGTACAAGGGTGTACAATTGTGTACAAGGATGTTCAAGTGTGTACAAGGTTGTACAAGTGTGTACAAGGATGTACAAGTTTGTACAAGGGCTGTACAAGTGTGTACGATGTGTAAAAGTTTGTACAAGGGTGTACAAGTTTGTACAAGTGTGTACAAGGTTGTACAATTGTGTACAAGGCTGTACAAGTGTGTACAAGGTTGTACAATTTTGTACAAGGCTGTACAAGTGTGTACAAGGTTGTACAAGTGTGTACAAGGCTGTACAATTGTGTACAAGGTTGTACAAGTGTGTACAAGGTTGTACAAGTGTGTACAAGGTTGTACAATTGTGTACAAGGCTGTACAAGTGTGTACAAGGTTGTACAAGTGTGTACAAGGTTGTACAAGTGTGTACAAGGTTGTACAATTGTGTACAAGGTTGTACAAGTGTGTACAAGGTTGTACAAGTGTGTACAAGGGTGTACAAGTGTGTACAAGGTTGTACAAGTGTGTACAAGCTTTTACAAGTGTGTACAAGGGTGTACAAGTGTGTACAAGTTTGTACAAGTTTGTACAAGGTTGTACAAGTGTGTACAAGGTTGTAACAGGGGGTACAAGGTTGTACAAGTGTGTACAAGGTTGTACAAGTGTGTACAAGGGTGTACAGGTTTGTACAATGTTGTACAAGTGTACAAGTTTGTACAAGGTTGTACAAGTGTGTACAAGGGTGTACAAGTGTGTACAAGGGTGCACAAGTGTGTACAAGGGTGTACAATCGTGTACAAGCTTGTACAAGTGTGTACAAGGGTGTACAGGTTTGTACAAGGTTGTACAAGTGTGTACAAGGGTGTACAAATGTGTACAAGGATGAAAAGGTTGTACAAGTTTGTACAAGTTTGTACAAGGTTGTACAAGTGTGTACAAGGTTGTACAAGTGTGTACAAGGTTGTACAAGTGTGTACAACTTGTACAAGTGTGTACAAGCTTGTACAAGTGTGTACAAGGTTGTACAAGTGTGTACAAGGTTGTACAAGTTTGTACAAGGTTGTACAAATGTGTACAAGTTTGTACAAGTGTGTACAAGTTTGTACAAGGTTGTACAAATGTGTACAAGGGTGTACAAAAATGTACAAGGGTGCACAAGTTTGAACAAGGGTGTACAAGTGTGTACAAGCTTGTACAAGTGTGTACAAGCTTGTACAAGTGTGTACAAGGTCGTACAGGTTTGTACAAGGTTGTACAAGTGTGTACAAGGGTGTACAAGTATGTACAATAATGTACAAGTTTGTACAAGTGTGTACAAGTTTGTAAAAGGTTGTACAAGTGTGTACAAGGGTGTACAAGTGTGTACAAGGTTGTACAAGTGTGTACAAGCTTGTACAAGTGTGTACAAGGGTGTACAAGTGTGTACAAGGTTGTACAAGTTTTTACATGGTTGTACAAGTGTGTACAAGGTTGTACAAGTGTGTACAAGGTTGTACAAGTTTGTACAAGGTTGTACAAGTGTGTACAAGGTTGTACAAGTGTGTACAAGGTTGTACAAGTTTGTACAAGGTTGTACAAGTGTGTACAAGGTTGTACAAGTGTGTACAAGGTTGTACAAGTGTGTACAAGGTTGTACAAGTGTGTACAAGGTTGTACAAGTGTGTACAAGGTTGTACAAGTGTGTACAAGGTTGTACAAGTGTGTACAAGGTTGTACAAGTGTGTAAAAGGTTGTACAAGTGTGTACAAGGTTGTACAAGTGTGTAAAGGTTGTACAAGTGTGTACAAGGGTGTACAAGTGTGTACAAGGTTGTACAAGTTTTTACAAGGTTGTACAAGTGTGTACAAGGGTGTAAAATCGTGTACAAGGATGTACAAGTTTGTACAAGTTTGTACAAGGTTGTACAAGTGTGTACAAGGATGTACAAGTTTGTACAAGTTTGTACAAGTTTGTACAAGTTTTTACAAGTTTGTACAAGGTTGTACAAGTGTGTACAAGGATGTACAAGTTTGTACAAGGGTGTACAAGTGTGTACGATAAGTAAAAGTGTGTACAAGGGTGTACAAGGTTGTACAAGTGTGTACAAGGTTGTACAATTGTGTACAAGGCTGTACAACTGTGTACAAGGTTGTACAATTGTGTACAAGGCTGTACAAGTGTGTACAAGGTTGTACAAGTGTGTACAAGGTTGTACAAGTGTGTACAAGGTTGTACAAGTGTGTACAAGGTTGTACAAGTGTGTACAAGTTTTTAAATTGTGTACATGGGTGTACAATTGTGTACAAGGCTGTACAAGTGTGTACAAGGTTGTACAAGTGTGTACAAGGTTGTAACAGGGGGTACAAGGTTGTACAAGTGTGTACAAGGTTGTACAAGTGTGTACAAGGGTGTACAGGTTCGTACAATGTTGTACAAGTGTGTACAAGTTTGTACAAGGTTGTACAAGTGTGTACAAGGGTGTACAAGTGTGTACAAGGGTGCACAAGTGTGTACAAGGGTGTACAATCGTGTACAAGCTTGTACAAGTGTGTACAAGGGTGTACAGGTTTGTACAAGGTTGTACAAGTGTGTACAAGGGTGTACAAATGTGTACAAGGATGAAAAGGTTGTACAAGTTTGTACAAGTTTGTACAAGGTTGTACAAGTGTGTACAAGGTTGTAAAAGTGTGTACAAGGTTGTACAAGTGTGTACAAGGTTGTACAAGTGTGTACAACTTGTACAAGTGTGTACAACTTGTACAAGTGTGTACAAGCTTGTACAAGTGTGTACAAGGTTGTACAAGTGTGTACAAGGTTGTACAAGTTTGTACAAGGTTGTACAAGTGTGTACAAGTTTGTACAAGTGTGTACAAGTTTGTACAAGGTTGTACAAATGTGTACAAGGGTGTACAAAGGTGTACAAGGGTGCACAAGTTTGAACAAGGGTGTACAAGTGTGTACAAGCTTGTACAAGTGTGTACAAGCTTGTACAAGTGTGTACAAGGGTGTACAGGTTTGTACAAGGTTGTACAAGTGTGTACAAGGGTGTACAGGTTTGTACAAGGTTGTACAAGTGTGTACAAGGGTGTACAAGTATGTACAATAATGTACAAGTTTGTACAATTGTGTACAAGTTTGTAAAAGGTTGTACAAGTGTGTACAAGGGTGTACAAGTGTGTACAAGGTTGTACAAGTGTGTACAAGCTTGTACAAGTGTGTACAAGGGTGTACAAGTGTGTACAAGGTTGTACAAGTTTTTACATGGTTGTACAAGTGTGTACAAGGTTGTACAAGTGTGTACAAGGTTGTACAAGTGTGTACAAGGTTGTACAAGTGTGTACAAGGTTGTACAAGTGTGTACAAGGTTGTACAAGTGTGTACAAGTGTGTACAAGGTTGTACAAGTGTGTACAAGGTTGTACAAGTGTGTACAAGGTTGTACAAGTGTGTACAAGGTTGTACAAGTGTGTACAAGGTTGTACAAGTGTGTACAAGGTTGTACAAGTGTGTACAAGGTTGTACAAGTGTGTACAAGGTTGTACAAGTGTGTACAAGGTTGTACAAGTGTGTACAAGGTTGTACAAGTGTGTACAAGGTTGTACAAGTGTGTACAAGGTTGTACAAGTGTGTACAAGGGTGTACAAGTGTGTACAAGGTTGTACAAGTTTTTACAAGGTTGTACAAGTGTGTACAAGGGTGTAAAATCGTGTACAAGGATGTACAAGTTTGTACAAGTTTGTACAAGGTTGTACAAGTGTGTACAAGGATGTACAAGTTTGTACAAGTTTGTAAAAGTTTGTACAAGTTTGTACAAGGTTGTACAAGTGTGTACAAGGATGAACAAGTTTGTACAAGGGTGTACAAGTGTGTACGATAAGTAAAAGTGTGTACAAGGGTGTACAAGGTTGTACAAGTGTGTACAAGGTTGTACAATTGTGTACAAGGCTGTACAACTGTGTACAAGGTTGTACAATTGTGTACAAGGCTGTACAAGTGTGTACAAGGTTGTACAAGTGTGTACAAGGTTGTACAAGTGTGTACAAAGATGTACAAGTTTGTACAAGGGTGTACAAGTGTGTACGATGTGTAAAAGTTTGTACAAGGGTGTACAAGGTTGTACAAGTGTGTACAAGGTTGTACAATTGTGTACAAGGCTGTACAAGTGTGTACAAGGTTGTACAATTTTGTACAAGGCTGTACAAGTTTGTACAAGGTTGTACAAGTGTGTACAAGCTTTTACAAGTGTGTACAAGGGTGTACAAGTGTGTACAAGTTTGTACAAGTTTGTACAAGGTTGTACAAGTGTGTACAAGGTTATACAATTGTGTACAAGGTTGTACAAGTTTGTACAAGGTTGTACAAGTGTGTACAAGGTTGTACAAGTGTGTACAAGGTTGTACAAGTGTGTACAAGGTTGTACAAGTGTGTACAAGGTTGTACAAGTGTGTACAAGTTTTTAAATTGTGTACATGGGTGTACAATTGTGTACAAGGCTGTACAAGTGTGTACAAGGTTGTACAAGTGTGTACAAGGTTGTAACAGGGGGTACAAGTTTGTACAAGTGTGTACAAGGTTGTACAAGTGTGTACAAGGGTGTACAGGTTTGTACAATGTTGTACAAGTGTACAAGTTTGTACAAGGTTGTACAAGTGTGTACAAGGGTGTACAAGTGTGTACAAGGGTGCACAAGTGTGTACAAGGGTGTACAATCGTGTACAAGCTTGTACAAGTGTGTACAAGGGTGTACAGGTTTGTACAAGGTTGTACAAATGTGTACAAGGATGTACAAATGTGTACAAGGATGAAAAGGTTGTACAAGTTTGTACAAGTTTGTACAAGGTTGTACAAGTGTGTACAAGGTTGTACAAGTGTGTACAAGGTTGTACAAGTGTGTACAACTTGTACAAGTGTGTACAAGCTTGTACAAGTGTGTACAAGTGTGTACAAGCTTGTACAAGTGTGTACAAGGTTGTACAAGTGTGTACAAGGTTGTACAAGTTTGTACAAGGTTGTACAAGTGTGTACAAGTTTGTACAAGTGTGTACAAGCTTGTACAAGTGTGTACAAGGGTGTACAGGTTTGTACAAAGTTGTACAAGTGTGTACAAGGGTGTACAAGTATGTACAATAATGTACAAGTTTGTACAAGTGTGTACAAGTTTGTAAAAGGTTGTACAAGTGTGTACAAGGGTGTACAAGTGTGTACAAGGTTGTACAAGTGTGTACAAGCTTGTACAAGTGTGTACAAGGGTGTACAAGTGTGTACAAGGTTGTACAAGTTTTTACATGGTTGTACAAGTGTGTACATGGTTGTACAAGAATGTACAAGGTTGTACAAGTGTGTACAAGGTTGTACAAGTGTGTACAAGGTTGTACAAGTGTGTACAAGGTTGTACAAGTTTGTACAAGGTTGTACAAGTGTGTACAAGGTTGTACAAGTGTGTACAAGGTTGTACAAGTGTGTACAAGGTTGTACAAGTGTGTACAAGGTTGTACAAGTGTGTACAAGGTTGTACAAGTGTGTACAAGGTTGTACAAGTGTGTACAAGGGTGTAAAATCGTGTACAAGGATGTACAAGTTTGTACAAGTTTGTACAAGGTTGTACAAGTGTGTACAAGGATGTACAAGTTTGTACAAGTTTGTACAAGTTTGTACAAGTTTTTACAAGTTTGTACAAGGTTGTACAAGTGTGTACAAGGATGTACAAGTTTGTACAAGGGTGTACAAGTGTGTACGATAAGTAAAAGTGTGTACAAGGGTGTACAAGGTTGTACAAGTGTGTACAAGGTTGTACAATTGTGTACAAGGCTGTACAACTGTGTACAAGGTTGTACAATTGTGTACAAGGCTGTACAAGTGTGTACAAGGTTGTACAAGTGTGTACAAGGTTGTACAAGTGTGTACAAGGTTGTACAAGTGTGTACAAGGTTGTACAAGTGTGTACAAGTTTTTAAATTGTGTACATGGGTGTACAATTGTGTACAAGGCTGTACAAGTGTGTACAAGGTTGTACAAGTGTGTACAAGGTTGTAACAGGGGGTACAAGGTTGTACAAGTGTGTACAAGGTTGTACAAGTGTGTACAAGGGTGTACAGGTTCGTACAATGTTGTACAAGTGTGTACAAGTTTGTACAAGGTTGTACAAGTGTGTACAAGGGTGTACAAGTGTGTACAAGGGTGCACAAGTGTGTACAAGGGTGTACAATCGTGTACAAGCTTGTACAAGTGTGTACAAGGGTGTACAGGTTTGTACAAGGTTGTACAAGTGTGTACAAGGGTGTACAAATGTGTACAAGGATGAAAAGGTTGTACAAGTTTGTACAAGTTTGTACAAGGTTGTACAAGTGTGTACAAGGTTGTAAAAGTGTGTACAAGGTTGTACAAGTGTGTACAAGGTTGTACAAGTATGTACAACTTGTACAAGTGTGTACAACTTGTACAAGTGTGTACAAGCTTGTACAAGTGTGTACAAGGTTGTACAAGTGTGTACAAGGTTGTACAAGTTTGTACAAGGTTGTACAAGTGTGTACAAGTTTGTACAAGTGTGTACAAGTTTGTACAAGGTTGTACAAATGTGTACAAGGGTGTACAAAGGTGTACAAGGGTGCACAAGTTTGAACAAGGGTGTACAAGTGTGTACAAGCTTGTACAAGTGTGTACAAGCTTGTACAAGTGTGTACAAGGGTGTACAGGTTTGTACAAGGTTGTACAAGTGTGTACAAGGGTGTACAGGTTTGTACAAGGTTGTACAAGTGTGTACAAGGGTGTACAAGTATGTACAATAATGTACAAGTTTGTACAATTGTGTACAAGTTTGTAAAAGGTTGTACAAGTGTGTACAAGGGTGTACAAGTGTGTACAAGGTTGTACAAGTGTGTACAAGCTTGTACAAGTGTGTACAAGGGTGTACAAGTGTGTACAAGGTTGTACAAGTTTTTACATGGTTGTACAAGTGTGTACAAGGTTGTACAAGTGTGTACAAGGTTGTACAAGTGTGTACAAGGTTGTACAAGTGTGTACAAGGTTGTACAAGTGTGTACAAGGTTGTACAAGTGTGTACAAGGTTGTACAAGTGTGTACAAGTGTGTACAAGGTTGTACAAGTGTGTACAAGGTTGTACAAGTGTGTACAAGGTTGTACAAGTGTGTACAAGGTTGTACAAGTGTGTACAAGGTTGTACAAGTGTGTACAAGGTTGTACAAGTGTGTACAAGGTTGTACAAGTGTGTACAAGGTTGTACAAGTGTGTACAAGGTTGTACAAGTGTGTACAAGGTTGTACAAGTGTGTACAAGGTTGTACAAGTGTGTACAAGGTTGTACAAGTGTGTACAAGGGTGTACAAGTGTGTACAAGGTTGTACAAATTTTTACAAGGTTGTACAAGTGTGTACAAGGGTGTAAAATCGTGTACAAGGATGTACAAGTTTGTACAAGTTTGTACAAGGTTGTACAAGTGTGTACAAGGATGTACAAGTTTGTACAAGTTTGTAAAAGTTTGTACAAGTTTGTACAAGGTTGTACAAGTGTGTACAAGGATGAACAAGTTTGTACAAGGGTGTACAAGTGTGTACGATAAGTAAAAGTGTGTACAAGGGTGTACAAGGTTGTACAAGTGTGTACAAGGTTGTACAATTGTGTACAAGGCTGTACAACTGTGTACAAGGTTGTACAATTGTGTACAAGGCTGTACAAGTGTGTACAAGGTTGTACAAGTGTGTACAAGGTTGTACAAGTGTGTACAAAGATGTACAAGTTTGTACAAGGGTGTACAAGTGTGTACGATGTGTAAAAGTTTGTACAAGGGTGTACAAGGTTGTACAAGTGTGTACAAGGTTGTACAATTGTGTACAAGGCTGTACAAGTGTGTACAAGGTTGTACAATTTTGTACAAGGCTGTACAAGTGTGTACAAGGTTGTACAAGTGTGTACAAGGGTGTACAGGTTCGTACAATGTTGTACAAGTGTGTACAAGTTTGTACAAGGTTGTACAAGTGTGTACAAGGGTGTACAAGTGTGTACAAGGGTGCACAAGTGTGTACAAGGGTGTACAATCGTGTACAAGCTTGTACAAGTGTGTACAAGGGTGTACAGGTTTGTACAAGGTTGTACAAGTGTGTACAAGGGTGTACAAATGTGTACAAGGATGAAAAGGTTGTACAAGTTTGTACAAGTTTGTACAAGGTTGTACAAGTGTGTACAAGGTTGTAAAAGTGTGTACAAGGTTGTACAAGTGTGTACAAGGTTGTACAAGTGTGTACAACTTGTACAAGTGTGTACAACTTGTACAAGTGTGTACAAGCTTGTACAAGTGTGTACAAGGTTGTACAAGTGTGTACAAGGTTGTACAAGTTTGTACAAGGTTGTACAAGTGTGTACAAGTTTGTACAAGTGTGTACAAGTTTGTACAAGGTTGTACAAATGTGTACAAGGGTGTACAAAGGTGTACAAGGGTGCACAAGTTTGAACAAGGGTGTACAAGTGTGTACAAGCTTGTACAAGTGTGTACAAGCTTGTACAAGTGTGTACAAGGGTGTACAGGTTTGTACAAGGTTGTACAAGTGTGTACAAGGGTGTACAGGTTTGTACAAGGTTGTACAAGTGTGTACAAGGGTGTACAAGTATGTACAATAATGTACAAGTTTGTACAATTGTGTACAAGTTTGTAAAAGGTTGTACAAGTGTGTACAAGGGTGTACAAGTGTGTACAAGGTTGTACAAGTGTGTACAAGCTTGTACAAGTGTGTACAAGGGTGTACAAGTGTGTACAAGGTTGTACAAGTTTTTACATGGTTGTACAAGTGTGTACAAGGTTGTACAAGTGTGTACAAGGTTGTACAAGTGTGTACAAGGTTGTACAAGTGTGTACAAGGTTGTACAAGTGTGTACAAGGTTGTACAAGTGTGTACAAGGTTGTACAAGTGTGTACAAGTGTGTACAAGGTTGTACAAGTGTGTACAAGGTTGTACAAGTGTGTACAAGGTTGTACAAGTGTGTACAAGGTTGTACAAGTGTGTACAAGGTTGTACAAGTGTGTACAAGGTTGTACAAGTGTGTACAAGGTTGTACAAGTGTGTACAAGGTTGTACAAGTGTGTACAAGGTTGTACAAGTGTGTACAAGGTTGTACAAGTGTGTACAAGGTTGTACAAGTGTGTACAAGGTTGTACAAGTGTGTACAAGGGTGTACAAGTGTGTACAAGGTTGTACAAGTTTTTACAAGGTTGTACAAGTGTGTACAAGGGTGTAAAATCGTGTACAAGGATGTACAAGTTTGTACAAGTTTGTACAAGGTTGTACAAGTGTGTACAAGGATGTACAAGTTTGTACAAGTTTGTAAAAGTTTGTACAAGTTTGTACAAGGTTGTACAAGTGTGTACAAGGATGAACAAGTTTGTACAAGGGTGTACAAGTGTGTACGATAAGTAAAAGTGTGTACAAGGGTGTACAAGGTTGTACAAGTGTGTACAAGGTTGTACAATTGTGTACAAGGCTGTACAACTGTGTACAAGGTTGTACAATTGTGTACAAGGCTGTACAAGTGTGTACAAGGTTGTACAAGTGTGTACAAGGTTGTACAAGTGTGTACAAAGATGTACAAGTTTGTACAAGGGTGTACAAGTGTGTACGATGTGTAAAAGTTTGTACAAGGGTGTACAAGGTTGTACAAGTGTGTACAAGGTTGTACAATTGTGTACAAGGCTGTACAAGTGTGTACAAGGTTGTACAATTTTGTACAAGGCTGTACAAGTGTGTACAAGGTTGTACAAGTGTGTACAAGCTTTTACAAGTGTGTACAAGGGTGTACAAGTGTGTACAAGTTTGTACAAGTTTGTACAAGGTTGTACAAGTGTGTACAAGGTTATACAATTGTGTACAAGGTTGTACAAGTGTGTACAAGGTTGTACAAGTGTGTACAAGCTTTTACAAGTGTGTACAAGGGTGTACAAGTGTGTACAAGTTTGTACAAGTTTGTACAAGGTTGTACAAGTGTGTACAAGGTTGTACAAGTGTGTACAAGGTTGTACAAGTGTGTACAAGGTTGTACAAGTGTGTACAAGGTTGTACAAGTGTGTACAAGTTTTTAAATTGTGTACATGGGTGTACAATTGTGTACAAGGCTGTACAAGTGTGTACAAGGTTGTACAAGTGTGTACAAGGTTGTAACAGGGGGTACAAGTTTGTACAAGTGTGTACAAGGTTGTACAAGTGTGTACAAGGGTGTACAGGTTTGTACAATGTTGTACAAGTGTACAAGTTTGTACAAGGTTGTACAAGTGTGTACAAGGGTGTACAAGTGTGTACAAGGGTGCACAAGTGTGTACAAGGGTGTACAATCGTGTACAAGCTTGTACAAGTGTGTACAAGGGTGTACAGGTTTGTACAAGGTTGTACAAATGTGTACAAGGATGTACAAATGTGTACAAGGATGAAAAGGTTGTACAAGTTTGTACAAGGTTGTACAAGTGTGTACAAGGTTGTACAAGTGTGTACAAGGTTGTACAAGTGTGTACAACTTGTACAAGTGTGTACAAGCTTGTACAAGTGTGTACAAGCTTGTACAAGTGTGTACAAGGTTGTAAAAGTGTGTACAAGGTTGTACAAGTTTGTACAAGGTTGTACAAGTGTGTACAAGTTTGTACAAGTGTGTACAAGCTTGTACAAGTGTGTACAAGGGTGTACAGGTTTGTACAAGGTTGTACAAGTGTGTACAAGGGTGTACGAGTATGTACAATAATGTACAAGTTTGTACAAGTGTGTACAAGTTTGTAAAAGGTTGTACAAGTGTGTACAAGGGTGTACAAGTGTGTACAAGGTTGTACAAGTGTGTACAAGCTTGTACAAGTGTGTACAAGGGTGTACAAGTGTGTACAAGGTTGTACAAGTTTTTACATGGTTGTACAAGTGTGTACATGGTTGTACAAGAATGTACAAGGTTGTACAAGTGTGTACAAGGTTGTACAAGTGTGTACAAGGTTGTACAAGTGTGTACAAGGTTGTACAAGTTTGTACAAGGTTGTACAAGTGTGTACAAGGTTGTACAAGTGTGTACAAGGTTGTACAAGTGTGTACAAGGTTGTACAAGTGTGTACAAGGTTGTACAAGTGTGTACAAGGTTGTACAAGTGTGTACAAGGTTGTACAAGTGTGTACAAGGTTGTACAAGTGTGTAAAAGGTTGTACAAGTGTGTACAAGGTTGTACAAGTGTGTACAAGGTTGTACAAGTGTGTACAAGGGTGTACAAGTGTGTACAAGGTTGTACAAGTTTTTACAAGGTTGTACAAGTGTGTACAAGGGTGTAAAATCGTGTACAAGGATGTACAAGTTTGTACAAGTTTGTACAAGTTTGTACAAGCTTGTACAAGTGTGTACAAGGGTGTACAAGTGTGTACAAGGTTGTACAAGTTTTTACATGGTTGTACAAGGGTGTACAAAGGTGTACAAGGGTGCACAAGTTTGAACAAGGGTGTACAAGTGTGTACAAGCTTGTACAAGTGTGTACAAGCTTGTACAAGTGTGTACAAGGGTGTACAGGTTTGTACAAGGTTGTACAAGTGTGTACAAGGGTGTACAGGTTTGTACAAGGTTGTACAAGTGTGTACAAGGGTGTACAAGTATGTACAATAATGTACAAGTTTGTACAATTGTGTACAAGTTTGTAAAAGGTTGTACAAGTGTGTACAAGGGTTTACAAGTGTGTACAAGGTTGTACAAGTGTGTACAAGCTTGTACAAGTGTGTACAAGGGTGTACAAGTGTGTACAAGGTTGTACAAGTTTTTACATGGTTGTACAAGTGTGTACAAGGTTGTACAAGTGTGTACAAGGTTGTACAAGTGTGTACAAGGTTGTACAAGTGTGTACAAGGTTGTACAAGTGTGTACAAGGTTGTACAAGTGTGTACAAGGTTGTACAAGTGTGTACAAGTGTGTACAAGGTTGTACAAGTGTGTACAAGGTTGTACAAGTGTGTACAAGGTTGTACAAGTGTGTACAAGGTTGTACAAGTGTGTACAAGGTTGTACAAGTGTGTACAAGGTTGTACAAGTGTGTACAAGGTTGTACAAGTGTGTACAAGGTTGTACAAGTGTGTACAAGGTTGTACAAGTGTGTACAAGGTTGTACAAGTGTGTACAAGGTTGTACAAGTGTGTACAAGGGTGTACAAGTGTGTACAAGGTTGTACAAGTTTTTACAAGGTTGTACAAGTGTGTACAAGGGTGTAAAATCGTGTACAAGGATGTACAAGTTTGTACAAGTTTGTACAAGGTTGTACAAGTGTGTACAAGGATGTACAAGTTTGTACAAGTTTGTAAAAGTTTGTACAAGTTTGTACAAGGTTGTACAAGTGTGTACAAGGATGAACAAGTTTGTACAAGGGTGTACAAGTGTGTACGATAAGTAAAAGTGTGTACAAGGGTGTACAAGGTTGTACAAGTGTGTACAAGGTTGTACAATTGTGTACAAGGCTGTACAACTGTGTACAAGGTTGTACAATTGTGTACAAGGCTGTACAAGTGTGTACAAGGTTGTACAAGTGTGTACAAGGTTGTACAAGTGTGTACAAAGATGTACAAGTTTGTACAAGGGTGTACAAGTGTGTACGATGTGTAAAAGTTTGTACAAGGGTGTACAAGGTTGTACAAGTGTGTACAAGGTTGTACAATTGTGTACAAGGCTGTACAAGTGTGTACAAGGTTGTACAATTTTGTACAAGGCTGTACAAGTGTGTACAAGGTTGTACAAGTGTGTACAAGCTTTTACAAGTGTGTACAAGGGTGTACAAGTGTGTACAAGTTTGTACAAGTTTGTACAAGGTTGTACAAGTGTGTACAAGGTTATACAATTGTGTACAAGGTTGTACAAGTGTGTACAAGGTTGTACAAGTGTGTACAAGCTTTTACAAGTGTGTACAAGGGTGTACAAGTGTGTACAAGTTTGTACAAGTTTGTACAAGGTTGTACAAGTGTGTACAAGGTTGTACAAGTGTGTACAAGGTTGTACAAGTGTGTACAAGGTTGTACAAGTGTGTACAAGGTTGTACAAGTGTGTACAAGTTTTTAAATTGTGTACATGGGTGTACAATTGTGTACAAGGCTGTACAAGTGTGTACAAGGTTGTACAAGTGTGTACAAGGTTGTAACAGGGGGTACAAGTTTGTACAAGTGTGTACAAGGTTGTACAAGTGTGTACAAGGGTGTACAGGTTTGTACAATGTTGTACAAGTGTACAAGTTTGTACAAGGTTGTACAAGTGTGTACAAGGGTGTACAAGTGTGTACAAGGGTGCACAAGTGTGTACAAGGGTGTACAATCGTGTACAAGCTTGTACAAGTGTGTACAAGGGTGTACAGGTTTGTACAAGGTTGTACAAATGTGTACAAGGATGTACAAATGTGTACAAGGATGAAAAGGTTGTACAAGTTTGTACAAGGTTGTACAAGTGTGTACAAGGTTGTACAAGTGTGTACAAGGTTGTACAAGTGTGTACAACTTGTACAAGTGTGTACAAGCTTGTACAAGTGTGTACAAGCTTGTACAAGTGTGTACAAGGTTGTAAAAGTGTGTACAAGGTTGTACAAGTTTGTACAAGGTTGTACAAGTGTGTACAAGTTTGTACAAGTGTGTACAAGCTTGTACAAGTGTGTACAAGGGTGTACAGGTTTGTACAAGGTTGTACAAGTGTGTACAAGGGTGTACGAGTATGTACAATAATGTACAAGTTTGTACAAGTGTGTACAAGTTTGTAAAAGGTTGTACAAGTGTGTACAAGGGTGTACAAGTGTGTACAAGGTTGTACAAGTGTGTACAAGCTTGTACAAGTGTGTACAAGGGTGTACAAGTGTGTACAAGGTTGTACAAGTTTTTACATGGTTGTACAAGTGTGTACATGGTTGTACAAGAATGTACAAGGTTGTACAAGTGTGTACAAGGTTGTACAAGTGTGTACAAGGTTGTACAAGTGTGTACAAGGTTGTACAAGTTTGTACAAGGTTGTACAAGTGTGTACAAGGTTGTACAAGTGTGTACAAGGTTGTACAAGTGTGTACAAGGTTGTACAAGTGTGTACAAGGTTGTACAAGTGTGTACAAGGTTGTACAAGTGTGTACAAGGTTGTACAAGTGTGTACAAGGTTGTACAAGTGTGTAAAAGGTTGTACAAGTGTGTACAAGGTTGTACAAGTGTGTACAAGGTTGTACAAGTGTGTACAAGGGTGTACAAGTGTGTACAAGGTTGTACAAGTTTTTACAAGGTTGTACAAGTGTGTACAAGGGTGTAAAATCGTGTACAAGGATGTACAAGTTTGTACAAGTTTGTACAAGTTTGTACAAGCTTGTACAAGTGTGTACAAGGGTGTACAAGTGTGTACAAGGTTGTACAAGTTTTTACATGGTTGTACAAGTGTGTACATGGTTGTACAAGAATGTACAAGGTTGTACAAGTGTGTACAAGGTTGTACAAGTGTGTACAAGGCTCTACAATTGTGTACAAGGTTGTACAAGTGTGTACAAGGCTCTACAATTGTGTACAAGGTTGTACAAGTGTGTACAAGGTTGTACAAGTGTGTACAAGGTTGTACAATTGTGTACAAGGCTGTACAAGTGTGTACAAGGTTGTACAATTGTGTACAAGGCTGTACAATTGTGTACAAGGCTGTACAAGTGTGTAAAAGGTTGTACAAGTGTGTACAAGGTTGTACAAGTGTGTACGAGTTTGTACAATTGTGTACAAGGTTGTACAAGTGTGTACAAGGTTGTACAATTGTGTACAAGGCTGTACAAGTGTGTACAAGGTTGTACAAGGTTGTACAAGTGTGTACAAGGGTGTACAAGTTTTAACAAGGTTGTACAAGTGTGTACAAGGTTGTACAAGTGTGTACAAGGCTGTACAATTGTGTACAAGGTGGTACAAGTGTGTACAAGGTTGTACAAGTGTGTACAAGGTTGTACAATTGTGTACAAGGCTGTACAAGTGTGTACAAGGTTGTACAAGTGTGTACAAGGCTGTACAAGTGTGTACAAGGCTGTACAATTGTGTACAAGGTTGTACAAGTGTGTACAAGGTTGTACAAGTGTGTACAAGGTTGTACAATTGTGTACAAGACTGTACAAGTGTGTACAAAGTTGTGCAAGTGTGTACAAGGTTGTACAAGTGTGTACAAGGTTGTACAATTGTGTACAAGGTTGTACAAGTGGTTACAAGGTTGTACAAGTGTGTACAAGGGTGTACAATCGTGTACAAGGATGTACAAGTTTGTACAAGATTGTACAAGTGTGTACTGGGTTGTACAAGTGTGTACAAGATTGTATAAGTTTGTACAAGGTTGTACAAGTGTGTACAAGGGTGTACAAGTGTGTACAAATGTGTACAAGTGTGTACAGGGGTGTACAAGTTTGTACAAGGGTGTACAAGTTTTACAAGGTTGTACAAGTGTGTACAAGGTTGTACAAGTTGTGTACTGGGTTGTACAAGTGTGTACAAGATTGTATAAGTTTGTACAAGGTTGTACAAGTGTGTACAAGGGTGTACAAGTGTGTACAAATGTGTACAAGTGTGTACAGGGGTGTACAAGTTTGTACAAGGGTGTACAAGTTTTACAAGGTTGTACAAGTGTGTACAAGGTTGTACAAGTTGTGTACAAGGTTATACATGTGTGTACAAGGGTGTACAAGTGTGTACAAGGTTGTACAAGTGTGTACAAGCTTGTACAAGTGTGTACAAGGGTGTACAAGTGTGTACAAGGTTGTACAAGTTTTTACAAGGTTGTACAAGTGTGTACAAGGCGGTAAAATCGTGTACAAGGATGTACAAGTTTGTACAAGTTTGTACAAGGTTGTACAAGTGTGTACAAGGATGTACAAGTTTGTACAAGGGTGTACAAGTGTGTACGATAAGTAAAAGTGTGTACAAGGGTGTACAAGGTTGTACAAGTGTGTACAAGATTGTACAATTGTGTACAAGGCTGTACAAGTGTGTACAAGGTTGTACAATTGTGTACAAGGCTGTACAAGTGTGTACAAGATTTTACAAGTGTGTACAAAGTTGTACAAGTGTGTACAAGGATGTACAAGTTTGTACAAGGATGTACAAGTGTGTACGATGTGTAAAAGTTTGTACAAGGGTGTACAAGGTTGTACAAGTGTGTACAAGGTTGTACAATTGTGTACAAGGCTGTACAAGTGTGTACAAGGTTTTACAATTTTGTACAAGGCTGTACAAGTGTGTACAAGGTTGTACAAGTGTGTACAAGGCTGTACAATTGTGTACAAGGTTGTACAAGTGTGTACAAGGTTGTACAAGTGTGTACAAGGTTGTACAATTGTGTAAAAGGCTGAACAAGTGTGTACAAGGTTGTAAAAGTGTGTACAAGGTTGTACAAGTGTGTACAAGGTTGTACAAGTGTGTACAAGGTTGTACAAGTGTGTACAAGGGTGTACAATCGTGTACAAGGATGTACAATTTTGTACAAGTTTGTACAAGTTTGTACAAGGTTGTACAAGTGTGTACAAGGATGTACAAGTTTGTACAAGGGAGTACAAGTTGGTACAAGATTGTACAAGTGTGTACTGGGTTGTACAAGTTTGTACAAGATTGTATAAGTTTGTACAAGGTTGTACAAGTGTGTACAAGGGTGTACAAGTGTGTACAAATGTGTACAAGTTTTACAAGGTTTTACAAGTGTGTACAAGGTTGTACAAGTTGTGTACAAGGCTGTACAAGTGTGTACAAGGTTGTACAAGGTTGTACAAGGCTGTACAAGTGTGTACAAGGTTGTACAAGGTTGTACAAGTGTGTACAAGGGTGTACAAGTTTTTACAAGGTTGTACAAGTGTGTACAAGGTTGTACAAGTGTGTACAAGGCTGTACAATTGTGTACAAGGTTGTACAAGTGTGTACAAGGTTGTACAAGTGTGTACACTGTTGTACAATTGTGTACAAGGCTGTACAAGTGTGTACAAGGTTGTACAAGTGTGTACAAGGCTGTACAATTGTTTACAAGGTTGTACAAGTGTGTACAAGGTTGTACAAGTGTGTACAAGGTTGTACAATTGTGTACAAGGCTGTACAAGTTTGTTCAAGGTTGTACAAGTGTGTACAAGGTTGTACGAGTGTGTACAAGGGTGTACAATTGTGTACAAGGATGTTCAAGTGTGTACAAGGTTGTACAAGTGTGTACAAGGATGTACAAGTTTGTACAAGGGCTGTACAAGTGTGTACGATGTGTAAAAGTTTGTACAAGGGTGTACAAGTTTGTACAAGTGTGTATAAGGTTGTACAATTGTGTACAAGGCTGTACAAGTGTGTACAAGGTTGTACAATTTTGTACAAGGCTGTACAAGTGTGTACAAGGTTGTACAAGTGTGTACAAGGCTGTACAATTGTGTACAAGGTTGTACAAGTGTGTACAAGGTTGTACAAGTGTGTACAAGGTTGTACAATTGTGTACAAGGCTGTACAAGTGTGTACAAGGTTGTACAAGTGTGTACAAGGTTGTACAAGTGTGTACAAGGTTGTACAATTGTGTACAAGGTTGTACAAGTGTGTACAAGGTTGTACAAGTGTGTACAAGGGTGTACAAGTGTGTACAAGGTTGTACAAGTGTGTACAAGGTTGTACAAGTGTGTACAAGCTTTTACAAGTGTGTACAAGGGTGTACAAGTGTGTACAAGTTTGTACAAGTTTGTACAAGGTTGTACAAGTGTGTACAAGGTTATACAATTGTCTACAAGGTTGTACAAGTGTGTACAAGGTTGTACAAGTGTGTACAAGCTTTTACAAGTGTGTACAAGGGTGTACAAGTGTGTACAAGTTTGTACAAGTTTGTACAAGGTTGTACAAGTGTGTACAAGGTTGTACAAGTGTGTACAAGGTTGTACAAGTGTGTACAAGGTTGTACAAGTGTGTACAAGGTTGTACAAGTGTGTACAAGTTTTTAAATTGTGTACATGGGTGTACAATTGTGTACAAGGCTGTACAAGTGTGTACAAGGTTGTACAAGTGTGTACAAGGTTGTAACAGGGGGTACAAGGTTGTACAAGTGTGTACAAGGTTGTACAAGTGTGTACAAGGGTGTACAGGTTTGTACAATGTTGTACAAGTGTACAAGTTTGTACAAGGTTGTACAAGTGTGTACAAGGGTGTACAAGTGTGTACAAGGGTGCACAAGTGTGTACAAGGGTGTACAATCGTGTACAAGCTTGTACAAGTGTGTACAAGGGTGTACAGGTTTGTACAAGGTTGTACAAGTGTGTACAAGGGTGTACAAATGTGTACAAGGATGAAAAGGTTGTACAAGTTTGTACAAGTTTGTACAAGGTTGTACAAGTGTGTACAAGGTTGTACAAGTGTGTACAAGGTTGTACAAGTGTGTACAACTTGTACAAGTGTGTACAAGCTTGTACAAGTGTGTACAAGGTTGTACAAGTGTGTACAAGGTTGTACAAGTTTGTACAAGGTTGTACAAGTGTGTACAAGTTTGTACAAGTGTGTACAAGTTTGTACAAGGTTGTACAAATGTGTACAAGGGTGTACAAAAAAGTACAAGGGTGCACAAGTTTTAACAAGGGTGTACAAGTGTGTACAAGCTTGTACAAGTGTGTACAAGCTTGTACAAGTGTGTACAAGGGTGTACAGGTTTGTACAAGGTTGTACAAGTGTGTACAAGGGTGTACAAGTATGTACAATAATGTACAAGTTTGTACAAGTGTGTACAAGTTTGTAAAAGGTTGTACAAGTGTGTACAAGGGTGTACAAGTGTGTACAAGGTTGTACAAGTGTGTACAAGCTTGTACAAGTGTGTACAAGGGTGTACAAGTGTGTACAAGGTTGTACAAGTTTTTACATGGTTGTACAAGTGTGTACAAGGTTGTACAAGTGTGTACAAGGTTGTACAAGTTTGTACAAGGTTGTACAAGTGTGTACAAGGTTGTACAAGTGTGTACAAGGTTGTACAAGTTTGTACAAGGTTGTACAAGTGTGTACAAGGTTGTACAAGTGTGTACAAGGTTGTACAAGTGTGTACAAGGTTGTACAAGTGTGTACAAGGTTGTACAAGTGTGTACAAGGTTGTACAAGTGTGTACAAGGTTGTACAAGTGTGTACAAGGTTGTACAAGTGTGTAAAAGGTTGTACAAGTGTGTACAAGGTTGTACAAGTGTGTAAAGGTTGTACAAGTGTGTACAAGGGTGTACAAGTGTGTACAAGGTTGTACAAGTTTTTACAAGGTTGTACAAGTGTGTACAAGGGTGTAAAATCGTGTACAAGGATGTACAAGTTTGTAAGTTTGTACAAGGTTGTACAAGTGTGTACAAGGATGTACAAGTTTGTACAAGTTTGTACAAGTTTGTACAAGTTTTTACAAGTTTGTACAAGGTTGTACAAGTGTGTACAAGGATGTACAAGTTTGTACAAGGGTGTACAAGTGTGTACGATAAGTAAAAGTGTGTACAAGGGTGTACAAGGTTGTACAAGTGTGTACAAGGTTGTACAATTGTGTACAAGGCTGTACAACTGTGTACAAGGTTGTACAATTGTGTACAAGGCTGTACAAGTGTGTACAAGGTTGTACAAGTGTGTACAAGGTTGTACAAGTGTGTACAAGGTTGTACAAGTGTGTACAAGGTTGTACAAGTGTGTACAAGTTTTTAAATTGTGTACATGGGTGTACAATTGTGTACAAGGCTGTACAAGTGTGTACAAGGTTGTACAAGTGTGTACAAGGTTGTAACAGGGGGTACAAGGTTGTACAAGTGTGTACAAGGTTGTACAAGTGTGTACAAGGGTGTACAGGTTTGTACAATGTTGTACAAGTGTGTACAAGTTTGTACAAGGTTGTACAAGTGTGTACAAGGGTGTACAAGTGTGTACAAGGGTGCACAAGTGTGTACAAGGGTGTACAATCGTGTACAAGCTTGTACAAGTGTGTACAAGGGTGTACAGGTTTGTACAAGGTTGTACAAGTGTGTACAAGGGTGTACAAATGTGTACAAGGATGAAAAGGTTGTACAAGTTTGTACAAGTTTGTACAAGGTTGTACAAGTGTGTACAAGGTTGTAAAAGTGTGTACAAGGTTGTACAAGTGTGTACAAGGTTGTACAAGTGTGTACAACTTGTACAAGTGTGTACAAGGTTGTACAAGTGTGTACAAGGTTGTACAAGTTTGTACAAGGTTGTACAAGTGTGTACAAGTTTGTACAAGTGTGTACAAGTTTGTACAAGGTTGTACAAATGTGTACAAGGGTGTACAAAAGTGTACAAGGGTGCACAAGTTTGAACAAAGGTGTACAAGTGTGTACAAGCTTGTACAAGTGTGTACAAGCTTGTACAAGTGTGTATAAGGGTGTACAGGTTTGTACAAGGTTGTACAAGTGTGTACAAGGGTGTACAAGTGTGTACAAGGTTGTACAAGTGTGTACAAGCTTGTACAAGTGTGTACAAGGGTGTACAAGTGTGTACAAGGTTGTACAAGTTTTTACATGGTTGTACAAGTGTGTACAAGGTTGTATAAGTGTGTACAAGGTTGTACAAGTGTGTACAAGGTTGTACAAGTGTGTACAAGGTTGTACAAGTGTGTACAAGGTTGTACAAGTGTGTACAAGGTTGTACAAGTGTGTACAAGGTTGTACAAGTGTGTACAAGGTTGTACAAGTGTGTACAAGGTTGTACAAGTGTGTACAAGGTTGTACAAGTGTGTACAAGGGTGTACAAGTGTGTACAAGGTTGTACAAGTTTTTACAAGGTTGTACAAGTGTGTACAAGGGTGTAAAATCGTGAACAAGGATGTACAAGTTTGTACAAGTTTGTACAAGGTTGTGCAAGTGTGTACAAGGATGTACAAGTTTGTACAAGGGTGTACAAGTGTGTACGATAAGTAAAAGTGTGTACAAGGGTGTACAAGGTTGTACAAGTGTGTACAAGGTTGTACAATTGTGTACAAGGCTGTACAACTGTGTACAAGGTTGTACAATTGTGTACAAGGATGTACAAGTGTGTACAAGGTTGTACAAGTGTGTACAAGGTTGTACAAGTGTGTAAAAGTTTGTACAAGTGTGTACAAGTGTGTACGATGTGTAAAAGTTTGTACAAGGGTGTACAAGGTTGTACAAGTGTGTACAAGGTTGCACAATTGCGTACAAGGCTGTACAATTTTGTACAAGGCTGTACAAGTGTGTACAAGGCTGTACAAGTGTGTACAAGGTTGTACAATTGTGTACAAGGCTGTACAATTGTGTACAAGGTTGTACAAGTGTGTACAAGGTTGTACAAGTGTGTACAAGGTTGTACAATTGTGTACAAGGCTGTACAAGTGTGTACAAGGTTGTACAAGTGTGTACAAGGTTGTACAAGTGTGTACAAGGTTGTACAATTGTGTGTCAGGTTGTACAAGTGTGTACAAGGTTGTACAAGTGTGTACAAGGGTGTACAATCGTGTACAAGGATGTACAAGTTTGTACAAGTTTGTACAAGTTTGTACAAGGTTGTACAAGTGTGTACAAGGATGTACAAGTTTGTACAAGGGAGTACAAGTTTGTACAAGATTGTACAAGTGTGTACTGGGTTGTACAAGTTTGTACAAGATTGTATAAGTTTGTACAAGGTTGTACAAGTGTGTACAAGGGTGTACAAGTGTGTACAAATGTGTACAAGTTTTACAAGGTTGTACAAGTGTGTACAAGGTTGTACAAGTTGTGTACAAGGTTGTACATGTGTGTACAAGGGTGTACAAGTTTTTACAAGGCTGTACAAGTGTGTACAAGGTTGTACAAGGTTGTACAAGGCTGTACAAGTGTGTACAAGGTTGTACAAGGTTGTACAAGTGTGTACAAGGGTGTACAAGTTTTTACAAGGTTGTACAAGTGTGTACAAGGTTGTACAAGTGTGTACAAGGCTGTACAATTGTGTACAAGGTTGTACAAGTGTGTACAAGGTTGTACAAGTGTGTACAAGGTTGTACAATTGTGTACAAGGCTGTACAAGTGTGTACAAGGTTGTACAAGTGTGTACAAGGCTGTACAATTGTTTACAAGGTTGTACAAGTGTGTACAAGGTTGTACAAGTGTGTACAAGGTTGTACAATTGTGTACAAGGCTGTACAAGTTTGTTCAAGGTTGTACAAGTGTGTACAAGGTTGTACGAGTGTGTACAAGGGTGTACAATTGTGTACAAGGATGTTCAAGTGTGTACAAGGTTGTACAAGTGTGTACAAGGATGTACAAGTTTGTACAAGGGCTGTACAAGTGTGTACGATGTGTAAAAGTTTGTACAAGGGTGTACAAGTTTGTACAAGTGTGTACAAGGTTGTACAATTGTGTACAAGGCTGTACAAGTGTGTACAAGGTTGTACAATTTTGTACAAGGCTGTACAAGTGTGTACAAGGTTGTACAAGTGTGTACAAGGCTGTACAATTGTGTACAAGGTTGTACAAGTGTGTACAAGGTTGTACAAGTGTGTACAAGGTTGTACAATTGTGTACAAGGCTGTACAAGTGTGTACAAGGTTGTACAAGTGTGTACAAGGTTGTACAAGTGTGTACAAGGTTGTACAATTGTGTACAAGGTTGTACAAGTGTGTACAAGGTTGTACAAGTGTGTACAAGGGTGTACAAGTGTGTACAAGGTTGTACAAGTGTGTACAAGCTTTTACAAGTGTGTACAAGGGTGTACAAGTGTGTACAAGTTTGTACAAGTTTGTACAAGGTTGTACAAGTGTGTACAAGGTTATACAATTGTCTACAAGGTTGTACAAGTGTGTACAAGGTTGTACAAGTGTGTACAAGCTTTTACAAGTGTGTACAAGGGTGTACAAGTGTGTACAAGTTTGTACAAGTTTGTACAAGGTTGTACAAGTGTGTACAAGGTTGTACAAGTGTGTACAAGGTTGTACAAGTGTGTACAAGGTTGTACAAGTGTGTACAAGGTTGTACAAGTGTGTACAAGTTTTTAAATTGTGTACATGGGTGTACAATTGTGTACAAGGCTGTACAAGTGTGTACAAGGTTGTACAAGTGTGTACAAGGTTGTAACAGGGGGTACAAGGTTGTACAAGTGTGTACAAGGTTGTACAAGTGTGTACAAGGGTGTACAGGTTTGTACAATGTTGTACAAGTGTACAAGTTTGTACAAGGTTGTACAAGTGTGTACAAGGGTGTACAAGTGTGTACAAGGGTGCACAAGTGTGTACAAGGGTGTACAATCGTGTACAAGCTTGTACAAGTGTGTACAAGGGTGTACAGGTTTGTACAAGGTTGTACAAGTGTGTACAAGGGTGTACAAATGTGTACAAGGATGAAAAGGTTGTACAAGTTTGTACAAGTTTGTACAAGGTTGTACAAGTGTGTACAAGGTTGTACAAGTGTGTACAAGGTTGTACAAGTGTGTACAACTTGTACAAGTGTGTACAAGCTTGTACAAGTGTGTACAAGCTTGTACAAGTGTGTACAAGGTTGTACAAGTGTGTACAAGGTTGTACAAGTTTGTACAAGGTTGTACAAGTGTGTACAAGTTTGTACAAGTGTGTACAAGTTTGTACAAGTGTGTACAAGTTTGTACAAGGTTGTACAAATGTGTACAAGGGTGTACAAAAATGTACAAGGGTGCACAAGTTTGAACAAGGGTGTACAAGTGTGTACAAGCTTGTACAAGTGTGTACAAGGTTGTACAAGTGTGTACAAGGGTGTACAAGTATGTACAATAATGTACAAGTTTGTACAAGTGTGTACAAGTTTGTAAAAGGTTGTACAAGTGTGTACAAGGGTGTACAAGTGTGTACAAGGTTGTACAAGTGTGTACAAGCTTGTACAAGTGTGTACAAGGGTGTACAAGTGTGTACAAGGTTGTACAAGTTTTTACATGGTTGTACAAGTGTGTACAAGGTTGTACAAGTGTACAAGGTTGTACAAGTTTGTACAAGGTTGTACAAGTGTGTACAAGGTTGTACAAGTGTGTACAAGGTTGTACAAGTTTGTACAAGGTTGTACAAGTGTGTACAAGGTTGTACAAGTGTGTACAAGGTTGTACAAGTGTGTACAAGGTTGTACAAGTGTGTACAAGGTTGTACAAGTGTGTACAAGGTTGTACAAGTGTGTACAAGGTTGTACAAGTGTGTAAAAGGTTGTACAAGTGTGTACAAGGTTGTACAAGTGTGTAAAGGTTGTACAAGTGTGTACAAGGGTGTACAAGTGTGTACAAGGTTGTACAAGTTTTTACAAGGTTGTACAAGTGTGTACAAGGGTGTAAAATCGTGTACAAGGATGTACAAGTTTGTAAGTTTGTACAAGGTTGTACAAGTGTGTACAAGGATGTACAAGTTTGTACAAGTTTGTACAAGTTTGTACAAGTTTTTACAAGTTTGTACAAGGTTGTACAAGTGTGTACAAGGATGTACAAGTTTGTACAAGGGTGTACAAGTGTGTACGATAAGTAAAAGTGTGTACAAGGGTGTACAAGGTTGTACAAGTGTGTACAAGGTTGTACAATTGTGTACAAGGCTGTACAACTGTGTACAAGGTTGTACAATTGTGTACAAGGCTGTACAAGTGTGTACAAGGTTGTACAAGTGTGTACAAGGTTGTACAAGTGTGTACAAGGTTGTACAAGTGTGTACAAGGTTGTACAAGTGTGTACAAGTTTTTAAATTGTGTACATGGGTGTACAATTGTGTACAAGGCTGTACAAGTGTGTACAAGGTTGTACAAGTGTGTACAAGGTTGTAACAGGGGGTAAAAGGTTGTACAAGTGTGTACAAGGTTGTACAAGTGTGTACAAGGGTGTACAGGTTTGTACAATGTTGTACAAGTGTGTACAAGTTTGTACAAGGTTGTACAAGTGTGTACAAGGGTGTACAAGTGTGTACAAGGGTGCACAAGTGTGTACAAGGGTGTACAATCGTGTACAAGCTTGTACAAGTGTGTACAAGGGTGTACAGGTTTGTACAAGGTTGTACAAGTGTGTACAAGGGTGTACAAATGTGTACAAGGATGAAAAGGTTGTACAAGTTTGTACAAGTTTGTACAAGGTTGTACAAGTGTGTACAAGGTTGTAAAAGTGTGTACAAGGTTGTACAAGTGTGTACAAGGTTGTACAAGTGTGTACAACTTGTACAAGTGTGTACAACTTGTACAAGTGTGTACAAGCTTGTACAAGTGTGTACAAGGTTGTACAAGTGTGTACAAGGTTGTACAAGTTTGTACAAGGTTGTACAAGTGTGTACAAGTTTGTACAAGTGTGTACAAGTTTGTACAAGGTTGTACAAATGTGTACAAGGGTGTACAAAGGTGTACAACGGTGCACAAGTTTGAACAAGGGTGTACAAGTGTGTACAAGCTTGTACAAGTGTGTACAAGCTTGTACAAGTGTGTACAAGGGTGTACAGGTTTGTACAAGGTTGTACAAGTGTGTACAAGGGTGTACAGGTTTGTACAAGGTTGTACAAGTGTGTACAAGGGTGTACAAGTATGTACAATAATGTACAAGTTTGTACAATTGTGTACAAGTTTGTAAAAGGTTGTACAAGTGTGTACAAGGGTGTACAAGTGTGTACAAGGTTGTACAAGTGTGTACAAGCTTGTACAAGTGTGTACAAGGGTGTACAAGTGTGTACAAGGTTGTACAAGTTTTTACATGGTTGTACAAGTGTGTACAGGGTTGTACAAGTGTGTACAAGGTTGTACAAGTGTGTACAAGGTTGTACAAGTGTGTACAAGGTTGTACAAGTGTGTACAAGGTTGTACAAGTGTGTACAAGGTTGTACAAGTGTGTACAAGGTTGTACAAGTGTGTACAAGTGTGTACAAGGTTGTACAAGTGTGTACAAGGATGTACAAGTGTGTACAAGGTTGTACAAGTGTGTACAAGGTTGTACAAGTGTGTACAAGGTTGTATAAGTGTGTACAAGGTTGTACAAGTGTGTACAAGGTTGTACAAGTGTGTACAAGGTTGTACAAGTGTGTACAAGGTTGTACAAGTGTGTACAAGGTTGTACAAGTGTGTACAAGGTTGTACAAGTGTGTACAAGGTTGTACAAGTGTGTACAAGGTTGTACAAGTGTGTACAAGGGTGTACAAGTGTGTACAAGGTTGTACAAGTTTTTACAAGGTTGTACAAGTGTGTACAAGGGTGTAAAATCGTGTACAAGGATGTACAAGTTTGTACAAGTTTGTACAAGGTTGTACAAGTGTGTACAAGGATGTACAAGTTTGTACAAGTTTGTAAAAGTTTGTACAAGTTTGTACAAGGTTGTACAAGTGTGTACAAGGATGAACAAGTTTGTACAAGGGTGTACAAGTGTGTACGATAAGTAAAAGTGTGTACAAGGGTGTACAAGGTTGTACAAGTGTGTACAAGGTTGTACAATTGTGTACAAGGCTGTACAACTGTGTACAAGGTTGTACAATTGTGTACAAGGCTGTACAAGTGTGTACAAGGTTGTACAAGTGTGTACAAGGTTGTACAAGTGTGTACAAAGATGTACAAGTTTGTACAAGGGTGTACAAGTGTGTACGATGTGTAAAAGTTTGTACAAGGGTGTACAAGGTTGTACAAGTGTGTACAAGGTTGTACAATTGTGTACAAGGCTGTACAAGTGTGTACAAGGTTGTACAATTTTGTACAAGGCTGTACAAGTGTGTACAAGGTTGTACAAGTGTGTACAAGGCTGTACAATTGTGTACAAGGTTGTACAAGTGTGTACAAGGTTGTACAAGTGTGTACAAGGTTGTACAAGTGTGTACAAGGTTGTACAATTGTGTGTCAGGTTGTACAAGTGTGTACAAGGTTGTACAAGTGTGTACAAGGGTGTACAATCGTGTACAAGGATGTACAAGTTTGTACAAGTTTGTACAAGTTTGTACAAGTTTGTACAAGGTTGTACAAGTGTGTACCAGGATGTACAAGTTTGTACAAGGGAGTACAAGTTTGTACAAGATTGTACAAGTGTGTACTGGGTTGTACAAGTGTGTACAAGATTGTATAAGTTTGTACAAGGTTGTACAAGTGTGTACAAGGGTGTACAAGTGTGTACAAATGTGTACAAGTTTTACAAGGTTGTACAAGTGTGTACAAGGTTGTACAAGGTGTGTACAAGGTTGTACATGTGTGTACAAGGTTGTACAAGTTTTTACAAGGCTCTACAAGTGTGTACAAGGTTGTACAAGGCTGTACAAGTGTGTACAAGGTTGTACAAGGTTGTACAAGTGTGTACAAGGGTGTACAAGTTTTTACGAGGATGTACAAGTGTGTACAAGGTTGTACAAGTGTGTACAAGGCTGTACAATTGTGTACAAGGTTGTACAAGTGTGTACAAGGTTGTACAAGTGTGTACAAGGTTGTACAATTGTGTACAAGGCTGTACAAGTGTGTACAAGGTTGTACAAGTGTGTACAAGGCTGTACAATTGTGTACAAGGTTGTACAAGTGTGTACAAGGTTGTACAAGTGTGTACAAGGTTGTACAATTGTGTACAAGGTTGTACAAGTGTGTACAAGGTTGTACAAGTGTGTACAAAGTTTTACAAGTGTGTACAAGGTTGTACAATTGTGTACAAGGTTGTACAAGTGTGTAAAAGGTTGTACAAGTGTGTACAAGGTTGTACAAGTGTGTACAAGGTTGTACAAGTGTGTACAAGGTTGTACAAGTGTGTACAAGGTTGTACAAGTGTGTACAAGGTTGTACAAGTGTGTACAAGGTTGTACAAGTGTGTACAAGCTTGTACAAGTGTGTACAAGGGTGTACAAGTGTGTACAAGGTTGTACAAGTTTTTACAAGGTTTTACAAGTGTGTACAAGGGTGTAAAATCGTGTACAAGGATGTACAAGTTTGTACAAGTTTGTACAAGGTTGTACAAGTGTGTACAAGGATGTACAAGTTTTTACAAGGGTGTACAAGTGTGTACGATAAGCAAAAGTGTGTACAAGAGTGTACAAGGTTGTACAAGTGTGTACAAGGTTGTACAATTGTGTACAAGGCTGTACAAGTGTGTACAAGGTTGTACAATTGTGTACAAGGCTGTACAAGTGTGTAAAAGGTTGTACAAGTGTGTACAAGGTTGTACAAGTGTGTACAAGGTTGTACAAGTGTGTACAAGGTTGTACAAGTGTGTACAAGGTTGTACAAGTGTGTACAAGGTTGTACAAGTGTGTACAAGGTTGTACAATTGTGTACAAGGCTGTACAAGTGTGTACAAGGTTGTACAATTTTGTACAAGGCTGTACAAGTGTGTACAAGGTTGTACAAGTGTGTACAAGGCTGTACAATTGTGTACAAGGTTGTACAAGTGTGTACAAGGTTGTACAAGTGTGTACAAGGTTGTACAAGTGTGTACAAGGTTGTACAATTGTGTGTCAGGTTGTACAAGTGTGTACAAGGTTGTACAAGTGTGTACAAGGGTGTACAATCGTGTACAAGGATGTACAAGTTTGTACAAGTTTGTACAAGGTTGTACAAGTGTGTACCAGGATGTACAAGTTTGTACAAGGGAGTACAAGTTTGTACAAGATTGTACAAGTGTGTACTGGGTTGTACAAGTGTGTACAAGATTGTATAAGTTTGTACAAGGTTGTACAAGTGTGTACAAGGGTGTACAAGTGTGTACAAATGTGTACAAGTTTTACAAGGTTGTACAAGTGTGTACAAGGTTGTACAAGGTGTGTACAAGGTTGTACATGTGTGTACAAGGTTGTACAAGTTTTTACAAGGCTCTACAAGTGTGTACAAGGTTGTACAAGGCTGTACAAGTGTGTACAAGGTTGTACAAGGTTGTACAAGTGTGTACAAGGGTGTACAAGTTTTTACGAGGATGTACAAGTGTGTACAAGGTTGTACAAGTGTGTACAAGGCTGTACAATTGTGTACAAGGTTGTACAAGTGTGTACAAGGTTGTACAAGTGTGTACAAGGTTGTACAATTGTGTACAAGGCTGTACAAGTGTGTACAAGGTTGTACAAGTGTGTACAAGGCTGTACAATTGTGTACAAGGTTGTACAAGTGTGTACAAGGTTGTACAAGTGTGTACAAGGTTGTACAATTGTGTACAAGGTTGTACAAGTGTGTACAAGGTTGTACAAGTGTGTACAAGGTTGTACAATTGTGTACAAGGTTGTACAAGTGTGTAAAAGGTTGTACAAGTGTGTACAAGGTTGTACAAGTGTGTACAAGGTTGTACAAGTGTGTACAAGGTTGTACAAGTGTGTACAAGGTTGTACAAGTGTGTACAAGGTTGTACAAGTGTGTACAAGGTTGTACAAGTGTGTACAAGCTTGTACAAGTGTGTACAAGCTTGTACAAGTGTGTACAAGGGTGTACAAGTGTGTACAAGGTTGTACAAGTTTTTACAAGGTTTTACAAGTGTGTACAAGGGTGTAAAATCGTGTACAAGGATGTACAAGTTTGTACAAGTTTGTACAAGGTTGTACAAGTGTGTACAAGGATGTACAAGTTTTTACAAGGGTGTACAAGTGTGTACGATAAGCAAAAGTGTGTACAAGAGTGTACAAGGTTGTACAAGTGTGTACAAGGTTGTACAATTGTGTACAAGGCTGTACAAGTGTGTACAAGGTTGTACAATTGTGTACAAGGCTGTACAAGTGTGTAAAAGGTTGTACAAGTGTGTACAAGGTTGTACAAGTGTGTACAAGGTTGTACAAGTGTGTACAAGGTTGTACAAGTGTGTACAAGGTTGTACAAGTGTGTACAAGGTTGTACAAGTGTGTACGAGGTTGTACAATTGTGTACAAGGTTGTACAAGTGTGTACAAGGTTGTACAATTGTGTACAAGGCTGTACAAGTGTGTACAAGGTTGTACAAGGATGTACAAGTGTGTACAAGGGTGTACAAGTTTTTACAAGGTTGTACAAGTTTGTACAAGGTTGTACAAGTGTGTACAAGGCTGTACAATTGTGTACAAGGTTGTACAAGTGTGTACAAGGTTGTACAAGTGTGTACAAGGTTGTACAATTGTGTACAAGGCTGTACAAGTGTGTACAAGGTTGTACAAGTGTGTACAAGGCTGTACAATTGTGTACAAGGTTGTACAAGTGTGTACAAGGTTGTACAAGTGTGTACAAGGTTGTACAATTGTGTACAAGACTGTACAAGTGTGTACAAAGTTGTGCAAGTGTGTACAAGGTTGTACAAGTGTGTACAAGGTTGTACAATTGTGTACAAGGTTGTACAAGTGTGTACAAGGTTGTACAAGTGTGTACAAGGGTGTACAATCGTGTACAAGGATGTACAAGTTTGTACAAGATTGTACAAGTGTGTACTGGGTTGTACAAGTTTGTACAAGATTGTATAAGTTTGTACAAGGTTGTACAAGTGTGTACAAGGGTGTACAAGTGTGTACAAATGTGTACAAGTGTGTACAGGGGTGTAAAACTTTGTACAAGGGTGTACAAGTTTTACAAGGTTGTACAAGTGTGTACAAGGTTGTACAAGTTGTGTACTGGGTTGTACAAGTGTGTACAAGATTGTATAGGTTTGTACAAGGTTGTACAAGTGTGTATAAGGGTGTACAAGTGTGTACAAATGTGTACAAGTGTGTACAGGGGTGTACAAGTTTGTACAAGGGTGTACAAGTTTTACAAGGTTGTACAAGTGTGTACAAGGTTGTACAAGTTGTGTACAAGGTTATACATGTGTGTACAAGGGTGTACAAGTGTGTACAAGGTTGTACAAGTGTGTACAAGCTTGTACAAGTGTGTACAAGGGTGTACAAGTGTGTACAAGGTTGTACAAGTTTTTACAAGGTTGTACAAGTGTGTACAAGGGTGTAAAATCGTGTACAAGGATGTAAAAGTTTGTACAAGTTTGTACAAGGTTGTACAAGTGTGTACAAGGATGTACAAGTTTGTACAAGGGTGTACAAGTGTGTACGATAAGTAAAAGTGTGTACAAGGGTGTACAAGGTTGTACAAGTGTGTACAAGGTTGTACAATTGTGTACAAGGCTGTACAAGTGTGTACAAGGTTGTACAATTGTGTACAAGGCTGTACAAGTGTGTACAAGATTGTACAAGTGTGTACAAGGTTGTACAAGTGTGTACAAGGATGTACAAGTTTGTACAAGGGTGTACAAGTGTGTACGATGTGTAAAAGTTTGTACAAGGGTGTACAAGGTTGTACAAGTGTGTACAAGGCTGTACAAGTGTGTACAAGATTGTACAAGTGTGTACAAGGTTGTACAAGTTTGTACAAGGATGTACAAGTTTGTACAAGGGTGTACAAGTGTGTACGATGTGTAAAAGTTTGTACAAGGGTGTACAAGGTTGTACAAGTGTGTACAAGGTTGTACAATTGTGTACAAGGCTGTACAAGTGTGTACAAGGTTGTACAATTTTGTACAAGGCTGTACAAGTGTGTACAAGGTTGTACAAGTGTGTACAAGGCTGTACAATTGTGTACAAGGTTGTACAAGTGTGTACAAGGTTGTACAAGTGTGTACAAGGTTGTACAATTGTGTACAAGGCTGTACAAGTGTGTACAAGGTTGTACAAGTGTGTACAAGGTTGTACAAGTGTGTACAAGGTTGTACAATTGTGTATCAGGTTGTACAAGTGTGTACAAGGTTGTACAAGTGTGTACAAGGGTGTACAATCGTGTACAAGGATGTACAAGTTTGTACAAGTTTGTACAAGTTTGTACAAGTTTGTACAAGGTTGTACAAGTGTGTACAAGGATGTACAAGTTTGTACAAGGGTGCACAAGTGTGTACAAGGCTGTACAATCGTGTACAAGCTTGTACAAGTGTGTACAAGGGTGTACAGGTTTGTACAAGGTTGAACAAGGTTGTACAAGTGTGTACAAGGGTGTACAAATGTGTACAAGGATGTAAAAGTTTGTACAAGTGTGTACAAGTTTGTACAAGTTTGTACAAGTGTGTACAAGGTTTTACAATTGTGTACAAGGTTGTACAAGTGTGTACAAGGTTGTACAAGTGTGTACAAGGTTGTACAAGTGTGTACAACTTGTACAAGTGTGTACAAGCTTGTACAAGTGTGTACAAGGTTGTACAAGTTTGTACAAGGTTGTACAAGTGTGTACAAGTTTGTACAAGGTTGTACAAATGTGTACGATAAGTAAAAGTGTGTACAAAGGTGTACAAGGTTGTACAAGTGTGTACAAGGTTGTACAATTGTGTACAAGGCTGTACAAGTGTGTACAAGGTTGTACAATTGTGTACAAGGCTGTACAAGTGTGTACAAGATTGTACAAGTGTGTACAAGGTTGTACAAGTGTGTACAAGGATGTACAAGTTTGTACAAGGGTGTACAAGTGTGTACGATGTGTAAAAGTTTGTACAAGGGTGTACAAGGTTGTACAAGTGTGTACAAGGTTGTACAATTGTGTACAAGGCTGTACAAGTGTGTACAAGGTTGTACAATTTTGTACAAGGCTGTACAAGTGTGTACAAGTCTGTACAAGTGTGTACAAGGCTGTACAATTGTGTACAAGGTTGTACAAGTGTGTACAAGGTTGTACAAGTTTGTACAAGGGTGTACAAGTGTGTACGATGTGTAAAAGTTTGTACAAGGGTGTACAAGGTTGTACAAGTGTGTACAAGGTTGTACAATTGTGTACAAGGCTGTACAAATGTGTACAAGGTTGTACAAGTGTGTACAAGGCTGTACAATTGTGTACAAGGTTGTACAAGTGTGTACAAGGTTGTACAAGTGTGTACAAGGTTGTACAATTGTGTACAAGGCTGTACAAGTGTGTACAAGGTTGTACAAGTGTGTACAAGGTTGTACAAGTGTGTACAAGGTTGTACAAGTGTGTACAAGGTTGTACAAGTGTGTACAAGGTTGTACAATTGTGTATCAGGTTGTACAAGTGTGTACAAGGTTTTACAAGTGTGTACAAGGGTGTACAATCGTGTACAAGGATGTACAAGTTTGTACAAGTTTGTACAAGTTTGTACAAGTTTGTACAAGGTTGTACAAGTGTGTACAAGGATGTACAAGTTTGTACAAGGGTGCACAAGTGTGTACAAGGGTGTACAATCGTGTACAAGCTTGTACAAGTGTGTACAAGGGTGTACAGGTTTGTACAAGGTTGTACAAGGTTGTACAAGTGTGTACAAGGGTGTACAAATGTGTACAAGGATGTAAAAGTTTGTACAAGTTTGTACAAGTTTGTACAAGGTTGTACAAGTGTGTACAAGGTTTTACAATTGTGTACAAGGTTGTACAAGTGTGTACAAGGTTGTACAAGTGTGTACAAGGTTGTACAAGTGTGTACAACTTGTACAAGTGTGTACAAGCTTGTACAAGTGTGTACAAGGTTGTACAAGTTTGTACAAGGTTGTACAAGTGTGTACAAGTTTGCACAAGTGTGTACAAGTTTGTACAAGGTTGTACAAATGTGTACGATAAGTAAAAGTGTGTACAAGGGTGTACAAGGTTGTACAAGTGTGTACAAGGTTGTACAATTGTGTACAAGGCTGTACAAGTGTGTACAAGGTTGTACAATTGTGTACAAGGCTGTACAAGTGTGTACAAGATTGTACAAGTGTGTACAAGGTTGTACAAGTGTGTACAAGGATGTACAAGTTTGTACAAGGGTGTACAAGTGTGTACGATGTGTAAAAGTTTGTACAAGGGTGTACAAGGTTGTACAAGTGTGTACAAGGTTGTACAATTGTGTACAAGGCTGTACAAGTGTGTACAAGGTTGTACAATTTTGTACAAGGCTGTACAAGTGTGTACAAGGTTGTACAAGTGTGTACAAGGCTGTACAATTGTGTACAAGGTTGTACAAGTGTGTACAAGGTTGTACAAGTGTGTACAAGGTTGTACAATTGTGTACAAGGCTGTACAAGTGTGTACAAGGTTGTACAAGTGTGTACAAGGTTGTACAAGTGTGTATCAGGTTGTACAAGTGTGTACAAGGTTGTACAAGTGTGTACAAGGGTGTACAATCGTGTACAAGGATGTACAAGTTTGTACAAGTTTGTACAAGTTTGTACAAGTTTGTACAAGGTTGTACAAGTGTGTACAAGGATGTACAAGTTTGTACAAGGGTGCACAAGTGTGTACAAGGGTGTACAATCGTGTACAAGCTTGTACAAGTGTGTACAAGGGTGTACAGGTTTGTACAAGGTTGTACAAGGTTGTACAAGTGTGTACAAGAGTGTACAAATGTGTACAAGGATGTAAAAGTTTGTACAGGTGTGTACAAGTTTGTAAAAGGTTGTACAAGTGTGTACAAGGTTTTACAATTGTGTACAAGGTTGTACAAGTGTGTACAAGGTTGTACAAGTGTGTACAAGGTTGTACAAGTGTGTACAAGGTTGTACAAGTGTGTACAACTTGTACAAGTGTGTACAAGCTTGTACAAGTGTGTACAAGGTTGTACAAGTTTGTACAAGGTTGTACAAGTGTGTACAAGTTTGTACAAGTGTGTACAAGTTTGTACAAGGTTGTACAAATGTGTACAATGGTGTACAAAAGTGTACAAGGGTGCACAAGTTTGAACAAAGGTGTACAAGTGTATACAAGCTTGTACAAGTGTGTACAAGCATGTACAAGTGTGTACAAGGGTGTACAGGTTTGTACAAGGTTGTACAAGTGTGTACAAGGGTGTACAAGTGTGTACAAGGTTGTACAAGTGTGTACAAGCTTGTTCAAGTGTGTACAAGGGTGTACAAGTGTGTACAAGGTTGTACAAGTGTGTACAAGCTTGTACAAGTGTGTACAAGGGTGTACAAGTGTGTACAAGTTTGTACAAGTTTTTACATGGTTGTACAAGTGTGTACAAGATTGTACAAGGTTGTACAAGTGTGTACAAGGTTGTACAAGAGTGTACAAGGTTGTACAAGAGTGTACAAGGTTTTACAAGTGTGTACAAGGTTGTACAAGTGTGTACAAGGTTGTACAAGTGTGTACAAGGTTGTACAAGTGTGTACAAGGTTGTACAAGTGTGTACAAGGTTGTACAAGTGTGTACAAGGTTGTACAAGTGTGTACAAGGTTGTACAAGTGTGTACAAGATTGTACAAGTGTGTACAAGGTTGTACAAGTGTGTACAAGGGTGTACAAGTGTGTACAAGGTTGTACAAGTTTTTACAAAGTTGTACATGTGTGTACAAGGGTGTAAAATCGTGTACAAGGATGTACAAGTTTGTACAAGTTTGTACAAGGTTGTACAAGTGTGTACAAGGATGTACAAGTTTGTACAAGGGTGTACAAGTGTTTACGATAAGTAAAAGTGTGTACAAGGGTGTACAAGGTTGTACAAGTGTGTACAAGGTTGTACAATTGTGTACAAGGCTGTACAACTGTGTACAAGGTTGTACAATTGTGTACAAGGCTGTACAAGTGTGTACAAGGTTGTACAAGTGTGTACAAGGTTGTACAAGTGTGTACAAGGATGTACAAGTTTGTACAAGGGTGTACAAGTGTGTACGATGTGTAAAAGTTTGTACAAGGGTGTACAAGGTTGTACAAGTGTGTACAAGGTTGTACAATTGTGTACAAGGCTGTACAATTTTGTACAAGGCTGTACAAGTGTGTACAAGGCTGTACAAGTGTGTACAAGGTTGTACAATTGTGTACAAGGCTGTACAATTGTGTACAAGGTTGTACAAGTGTGTACAAGGTTGTACAAGTGTGTACAAGGTTGTACAATTGTGTACAAGGCTGTACAAGTGTGTACAAGGTTGTACAAGTGTGTACAAGGTTGTACAAGTGTGTACAAGGTTGTACAAGTGTGTACAAGGGTGTAAAATCGTGTACAAGGATGTACAAGTTTGTACAAGTTTGTACAAGGTTGTACAAGTGTGTACAAGGATGTACAAGTTTGTACAAGGGTGTACAAGTGTGTACGATAAGTAAAAGTGTGTACAAGGGTGTACAAGGTTGTACAAGTGTGTACAAGGTTGTACAATTGTGTACAAGGCTGTACAACTGTGTACAAGGTTGTACAATTGTGTACAAGGCTGTACAAGTGTGTACAAGGTTGTACAAGTGTGTACAAGGTTGTACAAGTGTGTACAAGGATGTACAAGTTTGTACAAGGGTGTACAAGTGTGTACGATGTGTTAAAGTTTGTACAAGGGTGTACAAGGTTGTACAAGTGTGTACAAGGTTGTACAATTGTGTACAAGGCTGTACAATTTTGTACAAGGCTGTACAAGTGTGTACAAGGCTGTACAAGTGTGTACAAGGTTGTACAAGTGTGTACAAGGTTGTACAATTGTGTACAAGGCTGTACAACTGTGTACAAGGTTGTACAATTGTGTACAAGGCTGTACAAGTGTGTACAAGGTTGTACAAGTGTGTACAAGGTTGTACAAGTGTGTACAAGGATGTACAAGTTTGTACAAGGGTGTACAAGTGTGTACGATGTGTAAAAGTTTGTACAAGGGTGTACAAGGTTGTACAAGTATGTACAAGGTTGTACAATTGTGTACAAGGCTGTACAACTGTGTACAAGGTTGTACAATTGTGTACAAGGCTGTACAAGTGTGTACAAGGTTGTACAAGTGTGTACAAGGTTGTACAAGTGTGTACAAGGATGTACAAGTTTGTACAAGGGTGTACAAGTGTGTACGATGTGTAAAAGTTTGTACAAGGGTGTACAAGGTTGTACAAGTGTGTACAAGGTTGTACAATTGTGTACAAGGCTGTACAATTTTGTACAAGGCTGTACAAGTGTGTACAAGGTTGTACAATTGTGTACAAGGCTGTACAATTGTGTACAAGGTTGTACAAGTGTGTACAAGGTTGTACAAGTGTGTACAAGGTTGTACAATTGTGTACAAGGCTGTACAAGTGTGTACAAGGTTGTACAAGTGTGTACAAGGTTGTACAAGTGTGTACAAGGTTGTACAAGTGTGTCCAAGGTTGTACAAGTGTGTACAAGTCTGTACAAGTGTGTACAAGGTTGTACAATTGTGTGTCAGGTTGTACAAGTGTGTACAAGGTTGTACAATTGTGTACAAGTTTGTACAAGTGTGTACAAGGTTTTACAATTGTGTACAAGGTTGTACAAGTGTGTACAAGGTTGTACAAGTGTGTACAAGGTTGTACAAGTTTGTACAAGGTTGTACAAGTGTGTACAAGTTTGTACAAGGTTGTACAAATGTGTACGATAAGTAAAAGTGTGTACAAAGGTGTACAAGGTTGTACAAGTGTGTACAAGGTTGTTCAATTGTGTACAATGCTGTACAAATGTGTGTACAAGGTTGTACAATTGTGTACAAGGCTGTACAAGTGTGTACAAGATTGTACAAGTGTGTACAAGGTTTTACAAGTGTGTACAAGGATGTACAAGTTTGTACAAGGGTGTACAAGTGTGTACGATGTGTAAAAGTTTGTACAAGGGTGTACAAGGTTGTACAAGTGTGTACAAGGTTGTACAATTGTGTACAAGGCTGTACAAGTGTGTACAAGGTTGTACAATTTTGTACAAGGCTGTACAAGTGTGTACAAGTCTGTACAAGTGTGTATAAGGCTGTACAATTGTGTACAAGGTTGTACAAGTGTGTACAAGGTTGTACAAGTTTGTACAAGGGTGTACAAGTGTGTACGATGTGTAAAAGTTTGTACAAGGGTGTACAAATGTGTACAAGTGTGTACAAGGTTGTACAATTGTGTACAAGGCTGTACAAGTGTGTACAAGGTTGTACAAGTGTGTACAAGGTTGTACAATTGTGTACAAGGCTGTACAAGTGTGTACAAGGTTGTACAAGTGTGTACAAGGTTGTACAAGTGTGTACAAGGTTGTACAAGTGTGTACAAGGTTGTACAAGTGTGTACAAGGTTGTACAATTGTGTATCAGGTTGTACAAGTGTGTACAAGGTTTTACAAGTGTGTACAAGGGTGTACAATCGTGTACAAGGTTGTACAAGTTTGTACAAGTTTGTACAAGTTTGTACAAGTTTGTACAAGGTTGTACAAGTGTGTACAAGGATGTACAAGTTTGTACAAGGGTGCACAAGTGTGTACAAGGGTGTACAATCGTGTACAAGCTTGTACAAGTGTGTACAAGGGTGTACAGGTTTGTACAAGGTTGTACAAGGTTGTACAAGTGTGTACAAGGGTGTACAAATGTGTACAAGGATGTAAAAGTTTGTACAAGTTTGTACAAGTTTGTACAAGGTTGTACAAGTGTGTACAAGGTTTTACAATTGTGTACAAGGTTGTACAAGTGTGTACAAGGTTGTACAAGTGTGTACAAGGTTGTACAAGTGTGTACAACTTGTACAAGTGTGTACAAGCTTGTACAAGTGTGTACAAGGTTGTACAAGTTTGTACAAGGTTGTACAAGTGTGTACAAGTTTGTACAAGTGTGTACAAGTTTGTACAAGGTTGTACAAATGTGTACGATAAGTAAAAGTGTGTACAAGGGTGTACAAGGTTGTACAAGTGTGTACAAGGTTGTACAATTGTGTACAAGGCTGTACAAGTGTGTACAAGATTGTACAATTGTGTACAAGGCTGTACAAGTGTGTACAAGATTGTACAAGTGTGTACAAGGTTGTACAAGTGTGTACAAGGATGTACAAGTTTGTACAAGGGTGTACAAGTGTGTACGATGTGTAAAAGTTTGTACAAGGGTGTACAAGGTTGTACAAGTGTGTACAAGGTTGTACAATTGTGTACAAGGCTGTACAAGTGTGTACAAGGTTGTACAATTTTGTACAAGGCTGTACAAGTGTGTACAAGGTTGTACAAGTGTGTACAAGGCTGTACAATTGTGTACAAGGTTGTACAAGTGTGTACAAGGTTGTACAAGTGTGTACAAGGTTGTACAATTGTGTACAAGGCTGTACAAGTGTGTACAAGGTTGTACAAGTGTGTACAAGGTTGTACAAGTGTGTACAAGGTTGTACAAGTGTGTACAAGGTTGTACAAGTGTGTACAAGGTTGTACAAGTGTGTACAAGGTTGTACAATTGTGTATCAGGTTGTACAAGTGTGTACAAGGTTGTACAAGTGTGTACAAGGGTGTACAATCGTGTACAAGGATGTACAAGTTTGTACAAGTTTGTACAAGTTTGTACAAGTTTGTACAAGGTTGTACAAGTGTGTACAAGGATGTACAAGTTTGTACAAGGGTGCACAAGTGTGTACAAGGGTGTACAATCGTGTACAAGCTTGTACAAGTGTGTACAAGGGTGTACAGGTTTGTACAAGGTTGTACAAGGTTGTACAAGTGTGTACAAGAGTGTACAAATGTGTACAAGGATGTAAAAGTTTGTACAGGTGTGTACAAGTTTGTAAAAGGTTGTACAAGTGTGTACAAGGTTTTACAATTGTGTACAAGGTTGTACAAGTGTGTACAAGGTTGTACAAGTGTGTACAAGGTTGTACAAGTGTGTACAAGGTTGTACAAGTGTGTACAACTTGTACAAGTGTGTACAAGCTTGTACAAGTGTGTACAAGGTTGTACAAGTTTGTACAAGGTTGTACAAGTGTGTACAAGTTTGTACAAGTGTGTACAAGTTTGTACAAGGTTGTACAAATGTGTACAAGGGTGTACAAAAGTGTACAAGGGTGCACAAGTTTGAACAAAGGTGTACAAGTGTATACAAGCTTGTACAAGTGTGTACAAGCATGTACAAGTGTGTACAAGGGTGTACAGGTTTGTACAAGGTTGTACAAGTGTGTACAAGGGTGTACAAGTGTGTACAAGGTTGTACAAGTGTGTACAAGCTTGTACAAGTGTGTACAAGGGTGTACAAGTGTGTACAAGGTTGTACAAGTGTGTACAAGCTTGTACAAGTGTGTACAAGGGTGTACAAGTGTGTACAAGGTTGTACAAGTTTTTACATGGTTGTACAAGTGTGTACAAGGTTGTACAAGGTTGTACAAGTGTGTACAAGGTTGTACAAGTGTGTACAAGGTTGTACAAGTGTGTACAAGGTTGTACAAGAGTGTACAAGGTTTTACAAGTGTGTACAAGGTTGTACAAGTGTGTACAAGGTTGTACAAGTGTGTACAAGGTTGTACAAGTGTGTACAAGGTTGTACAAGTGTGTACAAGGTTGTACAAGTGTGTACAAGGTTGTACAAGTGTGTACAAGGTTGTACAAGTGTGTACAAGGTTTTACAAGTGTGTACAAGGGTGTACAAGTGTGTACAAGGTTGTACAAGTTTTTACAAGGTTGTACAAGTGTGTACAAGGGTGTAAAATCGTGTACAAGGATGTACAAGTTTGTACAAGTTTGTACAAGGTTGTACAAGTGTGTACAAGGATGTACAAGTTTGTACAAGGGTGTACAAGTGTTTACGATAAGTAAAAGTGTGTACAAGGGTGTACAAGGTTGTACAAGTGTGTACAAGGTTGTACAATTGTGTACAAGGCTGTACAACTGTGTACAAGGTTGTACAATTGTGTACAAGGCTGTACAAGTGTGTACAAGGTTGTACAAGTGTGTACAAGGTTGTACAAGTGTGTACAAGGATGTACAAGTTTGTACAAGGGTGTACAAGTGTGTACGATGTGTAAAAGTTTGTACAAGGGTGTACAAGGTTGTACAAGTGTGTACAAGGTTGTACAATTGTGTACAAGGCTGTACAATTTTGTACAAGGCTGTACAAGTGTGTACAAGGCTGTACAAGTGTGTACAAGGTTGTACAATTGTGTACAAGGCTGTACAATTGTGTACAAGGTTGTACAAGTGTGTACAAGGTTGTACAAGTGTGTACAAGGTTGTACAATTGTGTACAAGGCTGTACAAGTGTGTACAAGGTTGTACAAGTGTGTACAAGGTTGTACAAGTGTGTACAAGGTTGTACAAGTGTGTACAAGGTTGTACAAGTGTGTACAAGGTTGTACAAGTGTGTACAAGGTTGTACAAGTGTGTACAAGGTTGTACAAGTTTTTACAAGGTTGTACAAGTGTGTACAAGGGTGTAAAATCGTGTACAAGGATGTACAAGTTTGTACAAGTTTGTACAAGGTTGTACAAGTGTGTACAAGGATGTACAAGTTTGTACAAGGGTGTACAAGTGTGTACGATAAGTAAAAGTGTGTACAAGGGTGTACAAGGTTGTACAAGTGTGTACAAGGTTGTACAATTGTGTACAAGGCTGTACAACTGTGTACAAGGTTGTACAATTGTGTACAAGGCTGTACAAGTGTGTACAAGGTTGTACAAGTGTGTACAAGGTTGTACAAGTGTGTACAAGGATGTACAAGTTTGTACAAGGTAGTACAAGTGTGTACGATGTGTAAAAGTTTGTACAAGGGTGTACAAGGTTGTACAAGTGTGTACAAGGTTGTACAATTGTGTACAAGGCTGTACAATTTTGTACAAGGCTGTACAAGTGAGTACAAGGCTGTACAAGTGTGTACAAGGTTGTACAAGTGTGTACAAGGTTGTACAATTGTGTACAAGGCTGTACAACTGTGTACAAGGTTGTACAATTGTGTACAAGGCTGTACAAGTGTGTACAAGGTTGTACAAGTGTGTACAAGGTTGTACAAATGTGTACAAGGATGTACAAGTTTGTACAAGGGTGTACAAGTGTGTACGATGTGTAAAAGTTTGTACAAGGGTGTACAAGGTTGTACAAGGGTGTACAAGGTTGTACAAGTATGTACAAGGTTGTACAATTGTGTACAAGGCTGTACAACTGTGTACAAGGTTGTACAATTGTGTACAAGGCTGTACAAGTGTGTACAAGGTTGTACAAGTGTGTACAAGGTTGTACAAGTGTGTACAAGGATGTACAAGTTTGTACAAGGGTGTACAAGTGTGTATGATGTGTAAAAGTTTGTACAAGGGTGTACAAGGTTGTACAAGTGTGTACAAGGTTGTACAATTGTGTACAAGGCTGTACAATTTTGTACAAGGCTGTACAAGTGTGTACAAGGTTGTACAATTGTGTACAAGGCTGTACAATTGTGTACAAGGTTGTACAAGTGTGTACAAGGTTGTACAAGTGTGTACAAGGTTGTACAATTGTGTACAAGGCTGTACAAGTGTGTACAAGGTTGTACAAGTGTGTACAAGGTTGTACAAGTGTGTACAAGGTTGTACAAGTGTGTCCAAGGTTGTACAAGTGTGTACAAGTCTGTACAAGTGTGTACAAGGTTGTACAATTGTGTGTCAGGTTGTACAAGTGTGTACAAGGTTGTACAAGTGTGTACAAGGGTGTACAATCGTGTACAAGGATGTACAATCGTGTACAAGGATGTACAAGTTTGTACAAGTTTGTACAAGTTTGTACAAGGTTGTACAAGTGTGTACAAGGATGTACAAGTTTGTACAAGGGAGTACAAGTTTGTACAAGATTGTACAAGTGTGTACTGGGTTGTACAAGTGTGTACAAGATTGTATAAGTTTGTACAAGGTTGTACAAGTGTGTACAAGGGAGTACAAGTGTGTACAAATGTGTACAAGTTTTACAAGGTTGTACAAGTGTGTACAAGGTTGTACAAGTGTGTACAAGGTTGTACAAGTGTGTACAAGCTTGTACAAGTGTGTACAAGGGTGTACAAGTGTGTACAAGGTTGTACAAGTGTGTACAAGCTTGTACAAGTGTGTACAAGGGTGTACAAGTGTGTACAAGGTTGTACAAGTTTTTACATGGTTGTACAAGTGTGTACAAGGTTGTACAAGGTTGTACAAGTGTGTACAAGGTTGTACAAGTGTGTACAAGGTTGTACAAGAGTGTACAAGGTTGTACAAATGTGTACAAGGGTGTACAAAAGTGTACAAGGGTGCACAAGTTTGAACAAAGGTGTACAAGTGTATACAAGCTTGTACAAGTGTGTACAAGCATGTACAAGTGTGTACAAGCATGTACAAGTGTGTACAAGGGTGTACAGGTTTGTACAAGGTTGTACAAGTGTGTACAAGGGTGTACAAGTGTGTACAAGGTTGTACAAGTGTGTACAAGCTTGTACAAGTGTGTACAAGGGTGTACAAGTGTGTACAAGGTTGTACAAGTGTGTACAAGCTTGTACAAGTGTGTACAAGGGTGTACAAGTGTGTACAAGGTTGTACAAGTTTTTACATGGTTGTACAAGTGTGTACAAGGTTGTACAAGGTTGTACAAGTGTGTACAAGGTTGTACAAGAGTGTACAAGGTTGTACAAGTGTGTACAAGGTTGTACAAGTGTGTACAAGGTTGTACAAGTGTGTACAAGGTTGTACAAGTGTGTACAAGGTTGTACAAGTGTGTACAAGGTTGTACAAGTGTGTACAAGGTTGTACAAGTGTGTACAAGGTTGTACAAGTGTGTACAAGGGTGTACAAGTGTGTACAAGGTTGTACAAGTTTTTACAAGGTTGTACAAGTGTGTACAAGGGTGTAAAATCGTGTACAAGGATGTACAAGTTTGTACAAGTTTGTACAAGGTTGTACAAGTGTGTACAAGGATGTACAAGTTTGTACAAGGGTGTACAAGTGTGTACGATAGGTAAAAGTGTGTACAAGGGTGTACAAGGTTGTACAAGTGTGTACAAGGTTGTACAAGTGTGTACAAGGTTGTACAAGTGTGTACAAGGTTGTACAAGTGTGTACAAGGGTGTACAAGTGTGTACAAGGTTGTACAAGTTTTTACAAGGTTGTACAAGTGTGTACAAGGGTGTAAAATCGTGTACAAGGATGTACAAGTTTGTACAAGTTTGTACAAGGTTGTACAAGTGTGTACAAGGATGTACAAGTTTGTACAAGGGTGTACAAGTGTTTACGATAAGTAAAAGTGTGTACAAGGGTGTACAAGGTTGTACAAGTGTGTACAAGGTTGTACAATTGTGTACAAGGCTGTACAACTGTGTACAAGGTTGTACAATTGTGTACAAGGCTGTACAAGTGTGTACAAGGTTGTACAAGTGTGTACAAGGTTGTACAAGTGTGTACAAGGATGTACAAGTTTGTACAAGGGTGTACAAGTGTGTACGATGTGTAAAAGTTTGTACAAGGGTGTACAAGGTTGTACAAGTGTGTACAAGGTTGTACAATTGTGTACAAGGCTGTACAATTTTGTACAAGGCTGTACAAGTGTGTACAAGGCTGTACAAGTGTGTACAAGGTTGTACAATTGTGTACAAGGCTGTACAATTGTGTACAAGGTTGTACAAGTGTGTACAAGGTTGTACAAGTGTGTACAAGGTTGTACAATTGTGTACAAGGCTGTACAAGTGTGTACAAGGTTGTACAAGTGTGTACAAGGTTGTACAAGTGTGTACAAGGTTGTACAAGTGTGTACAAGGTTGTACAAGTGTGTACAAGGTTGTACAAGTGTGTACAAGGTTTTACATGTGTGTACAAGGTTGTAAAAGTTTTTACAAGGTTGTACAAGTGTGTACAAGGGTGTAAAATCGTGTACAAGGATGTACAAGTTTGTACAAGTTTGTACAAGGTTGTACAAGTGTGTACAAGGATGTACAAGTTTGTACAAGGGTGTACAAGTGTGTACGATAAGTAAAAGTGTGTACAAGGGTGTACAAGGTTGTACAAGTGTGTACAAGGTTGTACAATTGTGTACAAGGCTGTACAACTGTGTACAAGGTTGTACAATTGTGTACAAGGCTGTACAAGTGTGTACAAGGTTGTACAAGTGTGTACAAGGTTGTACAAGTGTGTACAAGGATGTACAAGTTTGTACAAGGGTGTACAAGTGTGTACGATGTGTAAAAGTTTGTACAAGGGTGTACAAGGTTGTACAAGTGTGTACAAGGTTGTACAATTGTGTACAAGGCTGTACAATTTTGTACAAGGCTGTACAAGTGTGTACAAGGCTGTACAAGTGTGTACAAGGTTGTACAAGTGTGTACAAGGTTGTACAATTGTGTACAAGGCTGTACAACTGTGTACAAGGTTGTACAATTGTGTACAAGGCTGTACAAGTGTGTACAAGGTTGTACAAGTGTGTACAAGGTTGTACAAGTGTGTACAAGGATGTACAAGTTTGTACAAGGGTGTAGAAGTGTGTACGATGTGTAAAAGTTTGTACAAGGGTGTACAAGGTTGTACAAGTATGTACAAGGTTGTACAATTGTGTACAAGGCTGTACAACTGTGTACAAGGTTGTACAATTGTGTACAAGGCTGTACAAGTGTGTACAAGGTTGTACAAGTGTGTACAAGGTTGTACAAGTGTGTACAAGGATGTACAAGTTTGTACAAGGGTTCACAAGTGTGTACGATGTGTAAAAGTTTGTACAAGGGTGTACAAGGTTGTACAAGTGTGTACAAGGTTGTACAATTGTGTACAAGGCTGTACAATTTTGTACAAGGCTGTACAAGTGTGTACAAGGTTGTACAATTGTGTACAAGGCTGTACAATTGTGTACAAGGTTGTACAAGTGTGTACAAGGTTGTACAAGTGTGTACAAGGTTGTACAATTGTGTACAAGGCTGTACAAGTGTGTACAAGGTTGTACAAGTGTGTACAAGGTTGTACAAGTGTGTACAAGGTTGTACAAGTGTGTCCAAGGTTGTACAAGTGTGTACAAGTCTGTACAAGTGTGTACAAGGTTGTACAATTGTGTGTCAGGTTGTACAAGTGTGTACAAGGTTGTACAAGTGTGTACAAGGGTGTACAATCGTGTACAAGGATGTACAAGTTTGTACAAGTTTGTACAAGTTTGTACAAGGTTGTACAAGTGTGTACAAGGATGTACAAGTTTGTACAAGGGAGTACAAGTTTGTACAAGATTGTACAAGTGTGTACTGGGTTGTACAATTGTGTACAAGATTGTATAAGTTTGTACAAGGTTGTACAAGTGTGTACAAGGGAGTACAAGTGTGTACAAATGTGTACAAGTTTTACAAGGTTGTACAAGTGTGTAAAAGGTTGTACAAGTGTGTACAAGGTTGTACAAGTGTGTACAAGCTTGTACAAGTGTGTACAAGGGTGTACAAGTGTGTACAAGGTTGTACAAGTGTGTACAAGCTTGTACAAGTGTGTACAAGGGTGTACAAGTGTGTACAAGGTTGTACAAGTTTTTACATGGTTGTACAAGTGTGTACAAGGTTGTACAAGGTTGTACAAGTGTGTACAAGGTTGTACAAGTGTGTACAAGGTTGTACAAGAGTGTACAAGGTTGTACAAATGTGTACAAGGGTGTACAAAAGTGTACAAGGGTGCACAAGTTTGAACAAAGGTGTACAAGTGTATACAAGCTTGTACAAGTGTGTACAAGCATGTACAAGTGTGTACAAGGGTGTACAGGTTTGTACAAGGTTGTACAAGTGTGTACAGGGGTGTACAAGTGTGTACAAGGTTGTACAAGTGTGTACAAGCTTGTACAAGTGTGTACAAGGGTGTACAAGTGTGTACAAGTTTGTACAAGTGTGTACAAGCTTGTACAAGTGTGTACAAGGGTGTACAAGTGTGTACAAGGTTGTACAAGTTTTTACATGGTTGTACAAGTGTGTACAAGGTTGTACAAGTGTGTACAAGGTTGTACAAAAGCGTACAAGGTTGTACAAGTGTGTACAAGGTTGTACAAGTGTGTACAAGGTTGTACAAGTGTGTACAAGGTTGTACAAGTGTGTACAAGGTTGTACAAGTGTGTACAAGGTTGTACAAGTGTGTACAAGGTTGTACAAGTGTGTACAAGGTTGTACAAGTGTGTACAAGGTTGTACAAGTGTGTACAAGGTTGTACAAGTGTGTACAAGGGTGTACAAGTGTGTACAAGGTTGTACAAGTTTTTACAAGGTTGTACAAGTGTGTACAAGGGTGTAAAATCGTGTACAAGGATGTACAAGTTTGTACAAGTTTGTACAAGGTTGTACAAGTGTGTACAAGGATGTACAAGTTTGTACAAGGGTGTACAAGTGTGTACGATAAGTAAAAGTGTGTACAAGGGTGTACAAGGTTGTACAAGTGTGTACAAGGTTGTACAATTGTGTACAAGGCTGTACAACTGTGTACAAGGTTGTACAATTGTGTACAAGGCTGTACAAGTGTGTACAAGGTTGTACAAGTGTGTACAAGGTTGTACAAGTGTGTACAGGGATGTACAAGTTTGTACAAGGGTGTACAAGTGTGTACGATGTGTAAAAGTTTGTACAAGGGTGTACAAGGTTGTACAAGTGTGTACAAGGTTGTACAATTGTGTACAAGGCTGTACAATTTTGTACAAGGCTGTACAAGTGTGTACAAGGCTGTACAAGTGTGTACAAGGTTGTACAATTGTGTACAAGGCTGTACAATTGTGTACAAGGTTGTACAAGTGTGTACAAGGTTGTACAAGTGTGTACAAGGTTGTACAATTGTGTACAAGGCTGTACAAGTGTGTACAAGGTTGTACAAGTGTGTACAAGGTTGTACAAGTGTGTACAAGGTTGTACAAGTGTGTACAAGGTTGTACAAGTGTGTACAAGGTTGTACAAGTGTGTACAAGGTTGTACAAGTGTGTACAAGGTTGTACAAGTTTTTACAAGGTTGTACAAGTGTGTACAAGGGTGTAAAATCGTGTACAAGGATGTACAAGTTTGTACAAGTTTGTACAAGGTTGTACAAGTGTGTACAAGGATGTACAAGTTTGTACAAGGGTGTACAAGTGTGTACGATAAGTAAAAGTGTGTACAAGGGTGTACAAGGTTTCCAATGTGTACAAGGTTGTACAATTGTGTACAAGGCTGTACAACTGTGTACAAGGTTGTACAATTGTGTACAAGGCTGTACAAGTGTGTACAAGGTTGTACAAGTGTGTACAAGGTTGTACAAGTGTTTACAAGGATGTACAAGTTTGTACAAGGGTGTACAAGTGTGTACGATGTGTAAAAGTTTGTACAAGGGTGTACAAGGTTGTACAAGTGTGTACAAGGTTGTACAATTGTGTACAAGGCTGTACAATTGTGTACAAGGCTTTACAAGTGTGTACAAGGCTGTACAAGTGTGTACAAGGTAGTACAAGTGTGTACAAGGTTGTACAATTGTGTACAAGGCTGTACAACTGTGTACAAGGTTGTACAATTGTGTACAAGGCTGTACAAGTGTGTACAAGGTTGTACAAGTGTGTACAAGGATGTACAAGTTTGTACAAGGGTGTACAAGTGTGTACGATGTGTAAAAGTTTGTACAAGGGTGTACAAGGTTGTACAAGTGTGTACAAGGTTGTACAATTGTGTACAAGGCTGTACAACTGTGTACAAGGTTGTACAATTGTGTACAAGGCTGTACAAGTGTGTACAAGGTTGTACAAGTGTGTACAAGGTTGTACAAGTGTGTACAAGGATGTACAAGTTTGTACAAGGGTGTACAAGTGTGTACGATGTGTAAAAGTTTGTACAAGGGTGTACAAGGTTGTACAAGTGTGTACAAGGTTGTACAATTGTGTACAAGGCTGTACAATTTTGTACAAGGCTGTACAAGTGTGTACAAGGTTGTACAATTGTGTACAAGGCTGTACAATTGTGTACAAGGTTGTACAAGTGTGTACAAGGTTGTACAAGTGTGTACAAGGTTGTACAATTGTGTACAAGGCTGTACAAGTGTGTACAAGGTTGTACAAGTGTGTACAAGGTTGTACAAGTGTGTACAAGGTTGTACAAGTGTGTACAAGGTTGTACAAGTGTGTACAAGGTTGTACAAGTGTGTACAAGGTTGTACAATTGTGTGTCAGGTTGTACAAGTGTGTACAAGGTTGTACAAGTGTGTACAAGGGTGTACAATCTTGTACAAGGATGTACAAGTTTGTACAAGTTTGTACAAGTTTGTACAAGGTTGTACAAGTGTGTACAAGGATGTACAAGTTTGTACAAGGTTGTACAAGTGTGTACAAGGATGTACAAGTTTGTACAAGGGAGTACAAGTTTGTACAAGATTGTACAAGTGTGTACTGGGTTGTACAAGTGTGTACAAGATTGTATAAGTTTGTACAAGGTTGTACAAGTGTGTACAAGGGTGTACAAGTGTGTACAAATGTGTACAAGTTTTACAAGGTTGTACAAGTGTGTACAAGGTTGTACAAGTTGTGTACAAGGTTGTACATGTGTGTACAAGGGTGTACAAGTTTTTACAAGGCTGTACAAGTGTGTACAAGGTTGTACAAGGTTGTACAAGGCTGTACAAGTGTGTACAAGGTTGTACAAGGTTGTCCAAGTGTGTACATTGTGTACAAGTTTTTACAAGGTTGTACAAGTGTGTACAAGGTTGTACAAGTGTGTACAAGGCTGTACAATTGTGTACAAGGTTGTACAAGTGTGTACAAGGTTGTACAAGTGTGTACAAGGTTGTACAATTGTGTACAAGGCTGTACAAGTGTGTACAAGGTTGTACAAGTGTGTACAAGGCTGAACAATTGTGTACAAGGTTGTACAAGTGTGTACAAGGTTGTACAAGTGTGTACAAGGTTGTACAATTGTGTACAAGGTTGTACAAGTGTGTTCAAGGTTGTACAAGTGTGTACAAGGTTGTACAAGTGTGTACAAGGGTGTACAATTGTGTACAAGGATGTACAAGTGTGAACAAGGTTGTACAAGTGTGTACAAGGATGTACAAGTTTGTACAAGAGCTGTACAAGTGTGTACGAAGTGTAAAAGTTTGTACAAGGGTGTACAAGTTTGTACAAGTGTGTACAAGGTTGTACAATTGTGTACAAGGCTGTACAAGTGTGTACAAGGTTGTACAATTTTGTACAAGGCTGTACAAGTGTGTACAAGGTTGTACAAGTGTGTACAAGGCTCTACAATTGTGTACAAGGTTGTACAAGTGTGTACAAGGTAGTACAAGTGTGTACAAGGTTGTACAATTGTGTACAAGGCTGTACAAGTGTGTACAAGGTTGTACAATTGTGTACAAGGCTGTACAAGTGTGTAAAAGGTTGTACAAGTGTGTACAAGGTTGTACAAGTGTGTACAAGGTTGTACAAGTGTGTACAAGGTTGTACAAGTGTGTACAAGGTTGTACAAGTGTGTACAAGGTTGTTTAAGTGTGTACGAGGTTGTACAATTGTGTACATGGTTGTACAAGTGTGTACAAGGTTGTACAATTGTGTACAAGGCTGTACAAGTGTGTACAAGTTTGTACAAGGTTGTACAAGTGTGTACAAGGGTGTACAAGTTTTAACAAGGTTGTACAAGTGTGTACAAGGTTGTACAAGTGTGTACAAGGCTGTACAATTGTGTAAAAGGTTGTACAAGTGTGTACAAGGTTGTACAAGTGTGTACAAGGTTGTACAATTGTGTACAAGGCTGTACAAGTGTGTACAAGGTTGTAAAAGTGTGTACAAGGCTGTACAATTGTGTACAAGGTTGTACAAGTGTGTACAAGGTTGTACAAGTGTGTACAAGGTTGTACAATTGTGTACAAGACTGTACAAGTGTGTACAAAGTTGTGCAAGTGTGTACAAGGTTGTACAAGTGTGTACAAGGTTGTACAATTGTGTACAAGGTTGTACAAGTGTGTACAATGTTGTACAAGTGTGTACAAGGGTGTACAATCGTGTACAAGGATGTACAAGTTTGTACAAGATTGTAAAATTGTGTACTGGGTTGTACAAGTGTGTACAAGATTGTATAAGTTTGTACAAGGTTGTACAAGTGTGTACAAGGTTGTACAAGTGTGTACAAATGTGTACAAGTGTGTACAGGGGTGTACAAGTTTGTACAAGGGTGTACAAGTTTTACAAGGTTGTACAAGTGTGTACAAGGTTGTACAAGTTGTGTACTGGGTTGTACAAGTGTGTACAAGATTGTATAAGTTTGTACAAGGTTGTACAAGTGTGTACAAGGGTGTACAAGTGTGTACAAATGTGTACAAGTGTGTACAGGGTTGTACAAGTTTGTACAAGGGTGTACAAGTTTTACAAGGTTGTACAAGTGTGTACAAGGTTGTACAAGTTGTGTACAAGGTTGTACATGTGTGTACAAGGGTGTACAAGTGTGTACAAGGTTGTACAAGTGTGTACAAGCTTGTACAAGTGTGTACAAGGGTGTACAAGTGTGTACAAGGTTGTACAAGTTTTTACAAGGTTGTACAAGTGTGTACAAGGCGGTAAAATCGTGTACAAGGATGTACAAGTTTGTACAAGTTTGTACAAGGTTGTACAAGTGTGTACAAGGATGTACAAGTTTGTACAAGGGTGTACAAGTGTGTACGATAAGTAAAAGTGTGTACAAGGGTGTACAAGGTTGTACAAGTTTGTACAAGGTTGTACAATTGTGTACAAGGCTGTACAAGTGTGTACAAGGTTGTACAATTGTGTACAAGGCTGTACAAGTGTGTACAAGATTGTACAAGTGTGTACAAGGTTGTACAAGTGTGTACAAGGATGTACAAGTTTGTACAAGGGTGTACAAGTGTGTACGATGTGTAAAAGTTTGTACAAGGGTGTACAAGGTTGTACAAGTGTGTACAAGGTTGTACAATTGTGTACAAGGCTGTACAAGTGTGTACAAGGTTGTACAATTTTGTACAAGGCTGTACAAGTGTGTACAAGGTTGTACAAGTGTGTACAAGGCTGTACAAGTGTGTACAAGGTTGTACAAGTGTGTACAAGGCTGTACAATTGTGTACAAGGTTGTACAAGTGTGTACAAGGCTGTACAATTGTGTACAAGGTTGTACAAGTGTGTACAAGGTTGTACAAGTGTGTACAAGGTTGTACAATTGTGTAGAAGGCTGTACAAGTGTGTACAAGGTTGTACAGGTGTGTACAAGGTTGTACAAGTGTGTACAAGGTTGTACAAGTGTGTACAAGGTTGTACAAGTGTGTACAAGGTTGTACAATTGTGTATCAGGTTGTACAAGTGTGTACAAGGATGTACAAGTTTGTACAAGGGTGTACAATCGTGTACAAGGATGTACAAGTTTGTACAAGGGTGTACAAGGTTGTACAAGTGTGTACAAGGTTGTACAGTTGTGTACAAGGCTGTACAATTTTGTACAAGGCTGTACAAGTGTGTACAAGGCTGTACAAGTGTGTACAAGGTTGTACAATTGTGTACAAGGCTGTACAATTGTGTACAAGGTTGTACAAGTGTGTACAAGGTTGTACAAGTGTGTACAAGGTTGTACAATTGTGTACAAGGCTGTACAAGTGTGTACAAGGTTGTACAAGTGTGTACAAGGTTGTACAAGTGTGTACAAGGTTGTACAAGTGTGTACAAGGTTGTACAAGTGTGTACAAGGTTGTACAAGTGTGTACAAGGTTGTACAATTGTGTGTCAGGTTGTACAAGTGTGTACAAGGTTGTACAAGTGTGTACAAGGGTGTACAATAGTGTACAAGGATGTACAAGTTTGTACAAGTTTGTACAAGTTTGTACAAGGTTGTACAAGGGTGTACAAGGATGTACAAGTTTGTACAAGGGAGTACAGGTTTGTACAAGATTGTACAAGTGTGTACTGGGTTGTACAAGTGTGTACAAGATTGTATAAGTTTGTACAAGGTTGTACAAGTGTGTACAAGGGTGTACAAGTGTGTACAAATGTGTACAAGTTTTACAAGGTTGTACAAGTGTGTACAAGGTTGTACAAGTTGTGTACAAGGTTGTACATGTGTGTACAAGGGTGTACAAGTTTTTACAAGGCTGTACAAGTGTAAACAAGGTTGTACAAGGTTGTACAAGGCTGTACAAGTGTGTACAAGGTTGTACAAGGTTGTACAAGTGTGTACATTGTGTACAAGTTTTTACAAGGTTGTACAAGTGTGTACAAGGTTGTACAAGTGTGTACAAGGCTGTACAATTGTGTACAAGGTTGTACAAGTGTGTACAAGGTTGTACAAGTGTGTACAAGGTTGTACAATTGTGTACAAGGCTGTACAAGTGTGTACAAGGTTGTACAAGTGTGTACAAGGCTGTACAATTGTGTACAAGGTTGTACAAGTGTGTACAAGGATGTACAAGTGTGTACAAGGTTGTACAAGTGTGTACAAGGTTGTACAATTGTGTACAAGGCTGTACAAGTGTGTTCAAGGTTGTACAAGTGTGTACAAGGTTGTACAAGTGTGTACAAGGGTGTACAATTGTGTACAAGGATGTACAAGTGTGTACAAGGTTGTACAAGTGTGTACAAGGATGTACAAGTTTGTACAAGGGCTGTACAAGTGTGTACGAAGTGTAAATGTTTGTACAAGGGTGTACAAGTTTGTACAAGTGTGTACAAGGTTGTACAATTGTGTACAAGGCTGTACAAGTGTGTACAAGGTTGTACAATTTTGTACAAGGCTGTACAAGTGTGTACAAGGTTGTACAAGTGTGTACAGGGCTCTACAATTGTGTACAAGGTTGTACAAGTGTGTACAAGGTTTTACAAGTGTGTACAAGGTTGTACAATTGTGTACAAGGCTGTACAAGTGTGTACAAGGTTGTACAATTGTGTACAAGGCTGTACAAGTGTGTAAAAGGTTGTACAAGTGTGTACAAGGTTGTACAAGTGTGTACAAGGTTGTACAAGTGTGTACAAGGTTTTACAAGTGTGTACAAAGTTGTTCAAGTGTGTACAAGGTTGTACAAGTGTGTACGAGGTTTCACAATTGTGTACAAGGTTGTACAAGTGTGTACAAGGTTGTACAATTGTGTACAAGGCTGTACAAGTGTGTACAAGGTTGTACAAGGTTGTACAAGTGTGTACAAGGGTGTACAAGTTTTAACAAGGTTGTACAAGTGTGTACAAGGTTGTACAAGTGTGTACAAGGTTGTACAAGTGTGTACAAGGCTGTACAATTGTGTACAAGGTTGTACAAGTGTGTACAAGGTTGTACAAGTGTGTACAAGGTTGTACAATTGTGTACAAGGCTGTACAAGTGTGTACAAGGTTGTACAAGTGTGTACAAGGCTGTACAATTGTGTACAAGGTTGTACAAGTGTGTACAAGGTTGTACAAGTGTGTACAAGGTTGTACAATTGTGTACAAGACTGTACAAGTGTGTACAAAGTTGTGCAAGTGTGTACAAGGTTGTACAAGTGTGTACAAGGTTGTACAATTGTGTACAAGGTTGTACAAGTGTGTACAAGGTTGTACAAGTGTGTACAAGGGTGTACAATCGTGTACAAGGATGTACAAGATTGTACAAGATTGTACAAGTGTGTACTGGGTTGTACAAGTGTGTACAAGATTGTATAAGTTTGTACAAGGTTGTACAAGTGTGTACAAGGGTGTACAAGTGTGTACAAATGTGTACAAGTGTGTACAGGGGTGTACAAGTTTGTACAAGGGTGTACAAGTTTTACAAGGTTGTACAAGTGTGTACAAGGTTGTACAAGTTGTGTACTGGGTTGTACAAGTGTGTACAAGATTGTATAAGTTTGTACAAGGTTGTACAAGTGTGTACAAGGGTGTACAAGTGTGTACAAATGTGTACAAGTGTGTACAGGGGTGTACAAGTTTGTACAAGGGTGTACAAGTTTTACAAGGTTGTACAAGTGTGTACAAGGTTGTACAAGTTGTGTACAAGGTTGTACATGTGTGTACAAGGGTGTACAAGTGTGTACAAGGTTGTACAAGTGTGTACAAGCTTGTACAAGTGTGTACAAGGGTGTACAAGTGTGTACAAGGGTGTACAAGTGTGTACAAGGTTGTACAAGTTTTTACAAGGTTGTACAAGTGTGTACAAGGCGGTAAAATCGTGTACAAGGATGTACAAGTTTGTTCAAGTTTGTACAAGGTTGTACAAGTGTGTACAAGGATGTACAAGTTTGTACAAGGGTGTACAAGTGTGTACGATAAGTAAAAGTGTGTACAAGGGTGTACAAGGTTGTACAAGTGTGTACAAGGTTGTACAATTGTGTACAAGGCTGTACAAGTGTGTACAAGATTGTACAAGTGTGTACAAGGTTGTACAAGTGTGTACAAGGATGTACAAGTTTGTACAAGGGTGTACAAGTGTGTACGATGTGTAAAAGTTTGTACAAGGGTGTACAAGGTTGTACAAGTGTGTACAAGGTTGTACAATTGTGTACAAGGCTGTACAAGTGTGTACAAGGTTGTACAATTTTGTACAAGGCTGTACAATTGTGTACAAGGTTGTACAAGTGTGTACAAGGCTGTACAATTGTGTACAAGGTTGTACAAGTGTGTACAAGGTTGTACAAGTGTGTACAAGGTTGTACAATTGTGTACAAGGCTGTACAAGTGTGTACAAGGTTGTACAAGTGTGTACAAGGTTGTACAAGTGTGTACAAGGTTGTACAAGTGTGTACAAGGTTGTACAAGTGTGTACAAGGTTGTACAATTGTGTATCAGGTTGTACAAGTGTGTACAAGGTTGTACAAGTGTGTACAAGGGTGTACAATCGTGTACAAGGATGTACAAGTTTGTAAAAGTTTGTACAAGTTTGTACAAGTTTGTACAAGGTTGTACAAGTGTGTACAAGGATGTACAAGTTTGTACAAGGGTGCACAAGTGTGTATAAGGGTGTACAATCGTGTACAAGCTTGTACAAGTGTGTACAAGGGTGTACAGGTTTGTACAAGGTTGTACAAGGTTGTACAAGTGTGTACAAGGGTGTACAAATGTGTACAAGGATGTAAAAGTTTGTACAAGTGTGTACAAGTTTGTACAAGGTTGTACAAGTGTGTACAAGGTTTAACAATTGTGTACAAGGTTGTACAAGTGTGTACAAGGTTGTACAAGTGTGTACAAGGTTGTACAAGTGTGTACAACTTGTACAAGTGTGTACAAGCTTGTACAAGTGTGTACAAGGTTGTACAAGTGTGTACAAGGTTGTACAAGTGTGTACAAGGTTGTACAATTGTGTACAAGGCTGTACAAGTGTGTACAAGGTTGTACAAGTGTGTACAAGGCTGTACAATTGTGTACAAGGTTGTACAAGTGTGTACAAGGTTGTACAAGTGTGTACAAGGTTGTACAATTGTGTACAAGGCTGTACAAGTGTGTTCAAGGTTGTACAAGTGTGTACAAGGTTGTACAAGTGTGTACAAGGGTGTACAATTGTGTACAAGGATGTACAAGTGTGTACAAGGTTGTACAAGTGTGTACAAGGATGTACAAGTTTGTACAAGGGCTGTACAAGTGTGTACGAAGTGTAAATGTTTGTACAAGGGTGTACAAGTTTGTACAAGTGTGTACAAGGTTGTACAATTGTGTACAAGTTTGTACAAGTGTGTACAAGGTTGTACAATTTTGTACAAGGCTGTACAAGTGTGTGCAAGGTTGTACAAGTGTGTACAGGGCTCTACAATTGTGTACAAGGTTGTACAAGTGTGTACAAGGTTGTACAAGTGTGTACAAGGTTGTACAATTGTGTACAAGGCTGTACAAGTGTGTACAAGGTTGTACAATTGTGTACAAGGCTGTACAAGTGTGTAAAAGGTTGTACAAGTGTGTACAAGGTTGTACAAGTGTGTACAAGGTTGTACAAGTGTGTACAAGGTTGTTCAAGTGTGTACAAGGTTGTACAAGTGTGTACGAGGTTTCACAATTGTGTACAAGGTTGTACAAGTGTGTACAAGGTTGTACAATTGTGTACAAGGCTGTACAACTGTGTACAAGGTTGTACAAGGTTGTACAAGTGTGTACAAGGCTGTACAATTGTGTACAAGGTTGTACAAGTGTGTACAAGGTTGTACAAGTGTGTACAAGGTTGTACAAGTGTGTACAAGGTTGTACAATTGTGTACAAGGCTGTACAAGTGTGTACAAGGTTGTACAAGTGTGTACAAGGCTGTACAATTGTGTACAAGGTTGTACAAGTGTGTACAAGGTTGTACAAGTGTGTACAAGGTTGTACAATTGTGTACAAGACTGTACAAGTGTGTACAAAGTTGTGCAAGTGTGTACAAGGTTGTACAAGTGTGTACAAGGTTGTACAATTGTGTACAAGGTTGTACAAGTGTGTACAAGGTTGTACAAGTGTGTACAAGGGTGTACAATCGTGTACAAGGCTGTACAAGTGTGTACAAGGTTGTACAAGTGTGTACAAGGTTGTACAAGTGTGTACAAGGTTGTACAAGTGTGTACAAGGTTGTACAAGTGTGTACAAGGTTGCACAATTGTGTATCAGGTTGTACAAGTGTGTACAAGGTTGTACAAGTGTGTACAAGGTTGTACAATTGTGTACAAGGCTGTACAAGTGTGTACAAGGTTGTACAAGTGTGTACAGGGCTCTACAATTGTGTACAAGGTTGTACAAGTGTGTACAAGGTTGTACAAGTGTGTACAAGGTTGTACAATTGTGTACAAGGCTGTACAAGTGTGTACAAGGTTGTACAATTGTGTACAAGGCTGTACAAGTGTGTAAAAGGTTGTACAAGTGTGTACAAGGTTGTACAAGTGTGTACAAGGTTGTACAAGTGTGTACAAGGTTGTACAAGTGTGTACAAGGTTGTACAAGTGTGTACAAGGTTGTTCAAGTGTGTACAAGGTTGTACAAGTGTGTACGAGGTTTCACAATTGTGTACAAGGTTGTACAAGTGTGTACAAGGTTGTACAATTGTGTACAAGGCTGTACAACTGTGTACAAGGTTGTACAAGGTTGTACAAGTGTGTACAAGGGTGTACAAGTTTTAACAAGGTTGTACAAGTGTGTACAAGGTTGTACAAGTGTGTACAAGGCTGTACAATTGTGTACAAGGTTGTACAAGTGTGTACAAGGTTGTACAAGTTTTAACAAGGTTGTACAAGTGTGTACAAGGTTGTACAAGTGTGTACAAGGCTGTACAATTGTGTACAAGGTTGTACAAGTGTGTACAAGGTTGTACAAGTGTGTACAAGGTTGTACAAGTGTGTACAAGGTTGTACAATTGTGTACAAGGCTGTACAAGTGTGTACAAGGTTGTACAAGTGTGTACAAGGCTGTACAATTGTGTACAAGGTTGTACAAGTTTGTACAAGGTTGTACAAGTGTGTACAAGGTTGTACAATTGTGTACAAGACTGTACAAGTGTGTACAAAGTTGTGCAAGTGTGTACAAGGTTGTACAAGTGTGTACAAGGTTGTACAATTGTGTACAAGGTTGTACAAGTGTGTACAAGGTTGTACAAGTGTGTACAAGGGTGTACAATCGTGTACAAGGATGTACAAGTTTGTACAAGATTGTACAAGTGTGTACTGGGTTGTACAAGTGTGTACAAGATTGTATAAGTTTGTACAAGGTTGTACAAGTGTGTACAAGGGTTTACAAGTGTGTACAAATGTGTACAAGTGTGTACAGGGGTGTACAAGTTTGTACAAGGGTGTACAAGTTTTACAAGGTTGTTCAAGTGTGTACAAGGTTGTACAAGTTGTGTACTGGGTTGTACAAGTGTGTACAAGATTGTATAAGTTTGTACAAGGTTGTACAAGTGTGTACAAGGGTGTACAAGTGTGTACAAATGTGTACAAGTGTGTACAGAGGTGTACAAGTTTGTACAAGGGTGTACAAGTTTTACAAGGTTGTACAAGGATGTACAAGTTTGTACAAGGGTGTACAAGTGTGTACGATGTGTAAAAGTTTGTACAAGGGTGTACAAGGTTGTACAAGTGTGTACAAGGTTGTACAATTGTGTACAAGGCTGTACAAGTGTGTACAAGGTTGTACAATTTTGTACAAGGCTGTAAAATTGTGTACAAGGTTGTACAAGTGTGTACAAGGCTGTACAATTGTGTACAAGGTTGTACAAGTGTGTACAAGGTTGTACAAGTGTGTACAAGGTTGTACAATTGTGTACAAGGCTGTACAAGTGTGTACAAGGTTGTACAAGTGTGTACAAGGTTGTACAAGTGTGTACAAGGTTGTACAAGTGTGTACAAGGTTGTACAAGTGTGTACAAGGTTGTACAATTGTGTATCAGGTTGTACAAGTGTGTACAAGGTTGTACAAGTGTGTACAAGGGTGTACAATCGTGTACAAGGATGTACAAGTTTGTAAAAGTTTGTACAAGTTTGTACAAGTTTGTACAAGGTTGTACAAGTGTGTACAAGGATGTACAAGTTTGTACAAGGGTGCACAAGTGTGTATAAGGGTGTACAATCGTGTACAAGCTTGTACAAGTGTGTACAAGGGTGTACAGGTTTGTACAAGGTTGTACAAGGTTGTACAAGTGTGTACAAGGGTGTACAAATGTGTACAAGGATGTAAAAGTTTGTACAAGTGTGTACAAGTTTGTACAAGGTTGTACAAGTGTGTACAAGGTTTAACAATTGTGTACAAGGTTGTACAAGTGTGTACAAGGTTGTACAAGTGTGTACAAGGTTGTACAAGTGTGTACAACTTGTACAAGTGTGTACAAGCTTGTACAAGTGTGTACAAGGTTGTACAAGTGTGTACAAGGTTGTACAAGTGTGTACAAGGTTGTACAATTGTGTACAAGGCTGTACAAGTGTGGACAAGGTTGTACAAGTGTGTACAAGGCTGTACAATTGTGTACAAGGTTGTACAAGTGTGTACAAGGTTGTACAAGTGTGTACAAGGTTGTACAATTGTGTACAAGGCTGTACAAGTGTGTTCAAGGTTGTACAAGTGTATACAAGGTTGTACAAGTGTGTACAAGGGTGTACAATTGTGTACAAGGATGTACAAGTGTGTACAAGGTTGTACAAGTGTGTACAAGGATGTACAAGTTTGTACAAGGGCTGTACAAGTGTGTACGAAGTGTAAATGTTTGTACAAGGGTGTACAAGTTTGTACAAGTGTGTACAAGGTTGTACAATTGTGTACAAGTTTGTACAAGTGTGTACAAGGTTGTACAATTTTGTACAAGGCTGTACAAGTGTGTGCAAGGTTGTACAAGTGTGTACAGGGCTCTACAATTGTGTACAAGGTTGTACAAGTGTGTACAAGGTTGTACAAGTGTGTACAAGGTTGTACAATTGTGTACAAGGCTGTACAAGTGTGTACAAGGTTGTACAATTGTGTACAAGGCTGTACAAGTGTGTAAAAGGTTGTACAAGTGTGTACAAGGTTGTACAAGTGTGTACAAGGTTGTACAAGTGTGTACAAGGTTGTACAAGTGTGTACAAGGTTGTACAAGTGTGTACAAGGTTGTTCAAGTGTGTACAAGGTTGTACAAGTGTGTACGAGGTTTCACAATTGTGTACAAGGTTGTACAAGTGTGTACAAGGTTGTACAATTGTGTACAAGGCTGTACAACTGTGTACAAGGTTGTACAAGGTTGTACAAGTGTGTACAAGGGTGTACAAGTTTTAACAAGGTTGTACAAGTGTGTACAAGGTTGTACAAGTGTGTACAAGGCTGTACAATTGTGTACAAGGTTGTACAAGTGTGTACAAGGTTGTACAAGTGTGTACAAGGTTGTACAAGTGTGTACAAGGTTGTACAATTGTGTACAAGGCTGTACAAGTGTGTACAAGGTTGTACAAGTGTGTACAAGGCTGTACAATTGTGTACAAGGTTGTACAAGTGTGTACAAGGTTGTACAAGTGTGTACAAGGTTGTACAATTGTGTACAAGACTGTACAAGTGTGTACAAAGTTGTGCAAGTGTGTACAAGGTTGTACAAGTGTGTACAAGGTTGTACAATTGTGTACAAGGTTGTACAAGTGTGTACAAGGTTGTACAAGTGTGTACAAGGGTGTACAATCGTGTACAAGGCTGTACAAGTGTGTACAAGGTTGTACAAGTGTGTACAAGGTTGTACAAGTGTGTACAAGGTTGTACAAGTGTGTACAAGGTTGTACAAGTGTGTACAAGGTTGTACAATTGTGTATCAGGTTGTACAAGTGTGTACAAGGTTGTACAAGTGTGTACAAGGTTGTACAATTGTGTACAAGGCTGTACAAGTGTGTACAAGGTTGTACAAGTGTGTACAGGGCTCTACAATTGTGTACAAGGTTGTACAAGTGTGTACAAGGTTGTACAAGTGTGTACAAGGTTGTACAATTGTGTACAAGGCTGTACAAGTGTGTACAAGGTTGTACAATTGTGTACAAGGCTGTACAAGTGTGTAAAAGGTTGTACAAGTGTGTACAAGGTTGTACAAGTGTGTACAAGGTTGTACAAGTGTGTACAAGGTTGTACAAGTGTGTACAAGGTTGTACAAGTGTGTACAAGGTTGTTCAAGTGTGTACAAGGTTGTACAAGTGTGTACGAGGTTTCACAATTGTGTACAAGGTTGTACAAGTGTGTACAAGGTTGTACAATTGTGTACAAGGCTGTACAACTGTGTACAAGGTTGTACAAGGTTGTACAAGTGTGTACAAGGGTGTACAAGTTTTAACAAGGTTGTACAAGTGTGTACAAGGTTGTACAAGTGTGTACAAGGCTGTACAATTGTGTACAAGGTTGTACAAGTGTGTACAAGGTTGTACAAGTTTTAACAAGGTTGTACAAGTGTGTACAAGGTTGTACAAGTGTGTACAAGGCTGTACAATTGTGTACAAGGTTGTACAAGTGTGTACAAGGTTGTACAAGTGTGTACAAGGTTGTACAAGTGTGTACAAGGTTGTACAATTGTGTACAAGGCTGTACAAGTGTGTACAAGGTTGTACAAGTGTGTACAAGGCTGTACAATTGTGTACAAGGTTGTACAAGTGTGTACAAGGTTGTACAAGTGTGTACAAGGTTGTACAATTGTGTACAAGACTGTACAAGTGTGTACAAAGTTGTGCAAGTGTGTACAAGGTTGTACAAGTGTGTACAAGGTTGTACAATTGTGTACAAGGTTGTACAAGTGTGTACAAGGTTGTACAAGTGTGTACAAGGGTGTACAATCGTGTACAAGGATGTACAAGTTTGTACAAGATTGTACAAGTGTGTACTGGGTTGTACAAGTGTGTACAAGATTGTATAAGTTTGTACAAGGTTGTACAAGTGTGTACAAGGGTTTACAAGTGTGTACAAATGTGTACAAGTGTGTACAGGGGTGTACAAGTTTGTACAAGGGTGTACAAGTTTTACAAGGTTGTTCAAGTGTGTACAAGGTTGTACAAGTTGTGTACTGGGTTGTACAAGTGTGTACAAGATTGTATAAGTTTGTACAAGGTTGTACAAGTGTGTACAAGGGTGTACAAGTGTGTACAAATGTGTACAAGTGTGTACAGAGGTGTACAAGTTTGTACAAGGGTGTACAAGTTTTACAAGGTTGTACAAGTGTGTACAAGGCGGTAAAATCGTGTACAAGGATGTACAAGTTTGTACAAGTTTGTACAAGGTTGTACAAGTGTGTACAAGGATGTACAAGTTTGTACAAGGGTGTACAAGTGTGTACGATAAGTAAAAGTGTGTACAAGGGTGTTCAAGGTTGTACAAGTGTGTACAAGGTTGTACAATTGTGTACAAGGCTGTACAAGTGTGTACAAGGTTGTACAATTGTGTACAAGGCTGTACAAGTGTGTACAAGATTGTACAAGTGTGTACAAGGTTGTACAAGTGTGTACAATGATGTACAAGTTTGTACAAGGGTGTACAAGTGTGTACGATGTGTAAAAGTTTGTACAAGGGTGTACAAGGTTGTACAAGTGTGTACAAGGTTGTACAATTGTGTACAAGGCTGTACAAGTGTGTACAAGGTTGTACAATTTTGTACAAGGCTGTACAAGTGTGTACAAGGTTGTACAAGTGTGTACAAGGCTGTACAATTGTGTACAAGGTTGTACAAGTGTGTACAAGGTTGTACAAGTGTGTACAAGGTTGTACAATTGTGTACAAGGCTGTACAAGTGTGTACAAGGTTGTACAAGTGTGTACAAGGTTGTACAAGTGTGTACAAGGCTGTACAAGTGTGTACAAGGTTGTACAATTGTGTACAAGGCTGTACAAGTGTGTACAAGGTTGTACAAGTGTGTACAAGGGTGTACAAGTTTTTACGAGGATGTACAAGTGTGTACAAGGTTGTACAAGTGTGTACAAGGCTGTACAATTGTGTACAAGGTTGTACAATTGTGTACAAGGTTGTACAAGTGTGTACAAGGTTGTACAATTGTGTACAAGGCTGTATAATTGTGTACAAGGTTGTACAAGTGTGTACAAGGTTGTACAAGTGTGTACAAGGTTGTACAAGTGTGTACAAGGTTGTACAATTGTGTACAAGGCTGTACAAGTGTGTACAAGGTTGTACAAGTGTGTACAAGGCTGTACAATTGTGTACAAGGTTGTACAAGTGTGTACAAGGTTGTACAAGTGTGTACAAGGTTGTACAATTGTGTACAAGACTGTACAAGTGTGTACAAAGTTGTGCAAGTGTGTACAAGGTTGTACAAGTGTGTACAAGGTTGTACAATTGTGTACAAGGTTGTACAAGTGTGTACAAGGTTGTACAAGTGTGTACAAGGGTGTACAATCGTGTACAAGGATGTACAAGTTTGTACAAGATTGTACAAGTGTGTACTGGGTTGTACAAGTGTGTACAAGATTGTATAAGTTTGTACAAGGTTGTACAAGTGTGTACAAGGGTTTACAAGTGTGTACAAATGTGTACAAGTGTGTACAGGGGTGTACAAGTTTGTACAAGGGTGTACAAGTTTTACAAGGTTGTTCAAGTGTGTACAAGGTTGTACAAGTTGTGTACTGGGTTGTACAAGTGTGTACAAGATTGTATAAGTTTGTACAAGGTTGTACAAGTGTGTACAAGGGTGTACAAGTGTGTACAAATGTGTACAAGTGTGTACAGAGGTGTACAAGTTTGTACAAGGGTGTACAAGTTTTACAAGGTTGTACAAGTGTGTACAAGGTTGTACAAGTTGTGTACAAGGTTGTACATGTGTGTACAAGGGTGTACAAGTGTGTACAAGGTTGTACAAGTGTGTACAAGCTTGTACAAGTGTGTACAAGGGTGTACAAGTGTGTACAAGGTTGTACAAGATTTTACAAGGTTGTACAAGTGTGTACAAGGCGGTAAAATCGTGTACAAGGATGTACAAGTTTGTACAAGTTTGTACAAGGTTGTACAAGTGTGTACAAGGATGTACAAGTTTGTACAAGGGTGTACAAGTGTGTACGATAAGTAAAAGTGTGTACAAGGGTGTACAAGGTTGTACAAGTGTGTACAAGGTTGTACAATTGTGTACAAGGCTGTACAAGTGTGTACAAGGTTGTACAATTGTGTACAAGGCTGTACAAGTGTGTACAAGATTGTACAAGTGTGTACAAGGTTGTACAAGTGTGTACAATGATGTACAAGTTTGTACAAGGGTGTACAAGTGTGTACGATGTGTAAAAGTTTGTACAAGGGTGTACAAGGTTGTACAAGTGTGTACAAGGTTGTACAATTGTGTACAAGGCTGTACAAGTGTGTACAAGGTTGTACAATTTTGTACAAGGCTGTACAAGTGTGTACAAGGTTGTACAAGTGTGTACAAGGCTGTATAATTGTGTACAAGGTTGTACAAGTGTGTACAAGGTTGTACAAGTGTGTACAAGGTTGTACAATTGTGTACAAGGCTGTACAAGTGTGTACAAGGTTGTACAAGTGTGTACAAGGTTGTACAAGTGTGTACAAGGTTGTACAAGTGTGTACAAGGTTGTACAAGTGTGTACAAGGTTGTACAATTGTGTATCAGGTTGTACAAGTGTGTACAAGGTTGTACAAGTGTGTACAAGGGTGTACAATCGTGTACAAGGATGTACAAGTTTGTAAAAGTTTGTACAAGTTTGTACAAGTTTGTACAAGGTTGTACAAGTGTGTACAAGGATGTACAAGTTTGTACAAGGGTGCACAAGTGTGTACAAGGGTGTACAATCGTGTACAAGCTTGTACAAGTGTGTACAAGGGTGTACAGGTTTGTACAAGGTTGTACAAGTGTGTACAAGGGTGTACAAATGTGTACAAGGATGTAAAAGTTTGTACAAGTGTGTACAAGTTTGTACAAGGTTGTACAAGTGTGTACAAGGTTTTACAATTGTGTACAAGGTTGTACAAGTGTGTACAAGGTTGTACAAGTGTGTACAAGGTTGTACAAGTGTGTACAAGGTTGTACAAGTGTGTACAACTTGTACAAGTGTGTACAAGCTTGTACAAGTGTGTACAAGGTTGTACAAGTTTGTACAAGGTTGTACAAGTGTGTACAAGTTTGTACAAGTGTGTACAAGTTTGTACAAGGTTGTACAAATGTGTACAAGGGTGTACAAAAGTGTACAAGGGTGCACAAGTTTGAACAAAGGTGTACAAGTGTGTACAAGCTTGTACAAGTGTGTACAAGCTTGTACAAGTGTGTACAAGGGTGTACAGGTTTGTACAAGGTTGTACAAGTGTGTACAAGGGTGTACAAGTGTGTACAAGGGTGTACAAGTGTGTACAAGGTTGTACAAGTGTGTACAAGCTTGTACAAGTGTGTACAAGGGTGTACAAGTGTGTACAAGGTTGTACAAGTTTTTACATGGTTGTACAAGTGTGTACAAGGTTGTACAAGTGTGTACAAGGTTGTACAAGTGTGTACAAGGTTGTACAAGTGTGTACAAGGTTGTACAAGTGTGTACAAGGTTGTACAAGTGTGTACAAGGTTGTACAAGTGTGTACAAGGTTGTACAAGTGTGTACAAGGTTGTACAAGTGTGTACAAGGTTGTACAAGTGTGTACAAGGTTGTACAAGTGTGTACAAGGTTGTACAAGTGTGTACAAGGTTGTACAAGTGTGTACAAGGTTGTACAAGTGTGTACAAGGTTGTACAAGTGTGTACAAGGTTGTACAAGTGTGTACAAGGTTGTACAAGTTTTTACAAGGTTGTACAAGTGTGTACAAGGGTGTAAAATCGTGTACAAGGATGTACAAGTTTGTACAAGTTTGTACAAGGTTGTACAAGTGTGTACAAGGATGTACAAGTTTGTACAAGGGTGTACAAGTGTGTACGATAAGTAAAAGTGTGTACAAGGGTGTACAAGGTTGTACAAGTGTGTACAAGGTTGTACAATTGTGTACAAGGCTGTACAACTGTGTACAAGGTTGTACAATTGTGTACAAGGCTGTACAAGTGTGTACAAGGTTGTACAAGTGTGTACAAGGTTGTACAAGTGTATACAAGGATGTACAAGTTTGTACAAGGGTGTACAAGTGTGTACGATCTGTAAAAGTTTGTACAAGGGTGTACAAGGTTGTACAAGTGTGTACAAGGTTGTACAATTGTGTACAAGGCTGTACAATTTTGTACAAGGCTGTACAAGTGTGTACAAGGCTGTACAAGTGTGTACAAGGTTGTACAATTGTGTACAAGGCTGTAAAGTGTGTACAAGGTTGTACAAGTGTGTACAAGGTTGTACAATTGTGTATCAGGTTGTACAAGTGTGTACAAGGTTGTACAAATGTGTACAAGGGTGTACAATCGTGTACAAGGATGTACAAGTTTGTAAAATTTTGTACAAGTTTGTACAAGTTTGTACAAGGTTGTACAAGTGTGTACAAGGATGTACAAGTTTGTACAAGGGTGCACAAGTGTGTACAAGGGTGTACAATCGTGTACAAGCTTGTACAAGTGTGTACAAGGGTGTACAGGTTTGTACAAGGTTGTACAAGGTTGTACAAGTGTGTACAAGGGTGTACAAATGTGTACAAGGATGTAAAAGTTTGTACAAGTGTGTACAAGTTTGTACAAGGTTGTACAAGTGTGTACAAGGTTGTACAATTGTGTACAAGGCTGTACAAGTGTGTACAAGGTTGTACAAGTGTGTACAAGGTTGTACAAGTGTGTACAAGGTTGTACAAGTGTGTATCAGGTTGTACAAGTGTGTACAAGGTTGTACAAGTGTGTACAAGGGTGTACAATCGTGTACAAGGATGTACAAGTTTGTAAAAGTTTGTACAAGTTTGTACAAGTTTGTACAAGGTTGTACAAGTGTGTACAAGGATGTACAAGTTTGTACAAGGGTGCACAAGTGTGTACAAGGGTGTACAATCGTGTACAAGCTTGTACAAGTGTGTACAAGGGTGTACAGGATTGTACAAGGTTGTACAAGGTTGTACAAGTGTGTACAAGGGTGTACAAATGTGTACAAGGATGTAAAAGTTTGTACAAGTGTGTACAAGTTTGTACAAGGTTGTACAAGTGTGTACAAGGTTTTACAATTGTGTACAAGGTTGTACAAGTGTGTACAAGGTTGTACAAGTGTGTACAAGGTTGTACAAGTGTGTACAACTTGTACAAGTGTGTACAACTTGTACAAGTGTGTACAAGCTTGTACAAGTGTGTACAAGGTTGTACAAGTTTGTACAAGGTTGTACAAGTGTGTACAAGTTTGTACAAGTGTGTACAAGTTTGTACAAGTGTGTACAAGTTTGTACAAGGTTGTACAAATGTGTACAAGGGTGTACAAAAGTGTACAAGGGTGCACAAGTTTGAACAAAGGTGTACAAGTGTGTACAAGCTTGTACAAGTGTGTACAAGCTTGTACAAGTGTGTACAAGGGTGTACAGGTTTGTACAAGGTTGTACAAGTGTGTACAAGGGTGTACAAGTGTGTACAAGGTTGTACAAGTGTGTACAAGCTTGTACAAGTGTGTACAAGGGTGTACAAGTGTGTACAAGGTTGTACAAGTTTTTACATGGTTGTACAAGTGTGTACAAGGTTGTACAAGTGTGTACAAGGTTGTACAAGTGTGTACAAGGTTGTACAAGTGTGTACAAGGTTGTACAAGTGTGTACAAGGTTGTACAAGTGTGTACAAGGTTGTACAAGTGTGTACAAGGTTGTACAAGTGTGTACAAGGTTGTACAAGTGTGTACAAGGTTGTACAAGTGTGTACAAGGTTGTACAAGTGTGTACAAGGTTGTACAAGTGTGTACAAGGTTGTACAAGTGTGTACAAGGTTGTACAAGTGTGTACAAGGTTGTACAAGTGTGTACAAGGTTGTACAATTGTGTATCAGGTTGTACAAGTGTGTACAAGGTTGTACAAATGTGTACAAGGGTGTACAATCGTGTACAAGGATGTACAAGTTTGTAAAATTTTGTACAAGTTTGTACAAGTTTGTACAAGGTTGTACAAGTGTGTACAAGGATGTACAAGTTTGTACAAGGGTGCACAAGTGTGTACAAGGGTGTACAATCGTGTACAAGCTTGTACAAGTGTGTACAAGGGTGTACAGGTTTGTACAAGGTTGTACAAGGTTGTACAAGTGTGTACAAGGGTGTACAAATGTGTACAAGGATGTAAAAGTTTGTACAAGTGTGTACAAGTTTGTACAAGGTTGTACAAGTGTGTACAAGGTTGTACAATTGTGTACAAGGCTGTACAAGTGTGTACAAGGTTGTACAAGTGTGTACAAGGTTGTACAAGTGTGTACAAGGTTGTACAAGTGTGTATCAGGTTGTACAAGTGTGTACAAGGTTGTACAAGTGTGTACAAGGGTGTACAATCGTGTACAAGGATGTACAAGTTTGTAAAAGTTTGTACAAGTTTGTACAAGTTTGTACAAGGTTGTACAAGTGTGTACAAGGATGTACAAGTTTGTACAAGGGTGCACAAGTGTGTACAAGGGTGTACAATCGTGTACAAGCTTGTACAAGTGTGTACAAGGGTGTACAGGATTGTACAAGGTTGTACAAGGTTGTACAAGTGTGTACAAGGGTGTACAAATGTGTACAAGGATGTAAAAGTTTGTACAAGTGTGTACAAGTTTGTACAAGGTTGTACAAGTGTGTACAAGGTTTTACAATTGTGTACAAGGTTGTACAAGTGTGTACAAGGTTGTACAAGTGTGTACAAGGTTGTACAAGTGTGTACAACTTGTACAAGTGTGTACAACTTGTACAAGTGTGTACAAGCTTGTACAAGTGTGTACAAGGTTGTACAAGTTTGTACAAGGTTGTACAAGTGTGTACAAGTTTGTACAAGTGTGTACAAGTTTGTACAAGTGTGTACAAGTTTGTACAAGGTTGTACAAATGTGTACAAGGGTGTACAAAAGTGTACAAGGGTGCACAAGTTTGAACAAAGGTGTACAAGTGTGTACAAGCTTGTACAAGTGTGTACAAGCTTGTACAAGTGTGTACAAGGGTGTACAGGTTTGTACAAGGTTGTACAAGTGTGTACAAGGGTGTACAAGTGTGTACAAGGTTGTACAAGTGTGTACAAGCTTGTACAAGTGTGTACAAGGGTGTACAAGTGTGTACAAGGTTGTACAAGTTTTTACATGGTTGTACAAGTGTGTACAAGGTTGTACAAGTGTGTACAAGGTTGTACAAGTGTGTACAAGGTTGTACAAGTGTGTACAAGGTTGTACAAGTGTGTACAAGGTTGTACAAGTGTGTACAAGGTTGTACAAGTGTGTACAAGGTTGTACAAGTGTGTACAAGGTTGTACAAGTGTGTACAAGGTTGTACAAGTGTGTACAAGGTTGTACAAGTGTGTACAAGGTTGTACAAGTGTGTACAAGGTTGTACAAGTGTGTACAAGGTTGTACAAGTGTGTACAAGGTTGTACAAGTGTGTACAAGGGTGTACAAGTGTGTACAAGGTTGTACAAGTTTTTACAAGGTTGTACAAGTGTGTACAAGGGTGTAAAATCGTGTACAAGGATGTACAAGTTTGTACAAGTTTGTACAAGGTTGTACAAGTGTGTACAAGGATGTACAAGTTTGTACAAGGGTGTACAAGTGTGTACGATAAGTAAAAGTGTGTACAAGGGTTTACAAGGTTGTACAAGTGTGTACAAGGTTGTACAATTGATTACAAGGCTGTACAACTGTGTACAAGGTTGTACAATTGTGTACAAGGCTGTACAAGTGTGTACAAGGTTGTACAAGTGTGTACAAGGTTGTACAAGTGTGTACAAGGATGTACAAGTTTGTACAAGGGTGTACAAGTGTGTACGATGTGTAAAAGTTTGAACAAGGGTGTACAAGGTTGTACAAGTGTGTACAAGGTTGTACAAATGTGTACAAGGCTGTACAATTTTGTACAAGGCTGTACAAGTGTGTACAAGGTTGTACAATTGTGTACAAGGCTGTACAATTGTGTACAAGGTTGTACAAGTGTAAAAAAGGTTGTACAAGTGTGTACAAGGTTGTACAATTGTGTACAAGGCTGTACAAGTGTGTACAAGGTTGTACAAGTGTGTACAAGGTTGTACAAGTGTGTACAAGGTTGTACAATAGTGTGTCAGGTTGTACAAGTGTGTACAAGGTTGTACAAGTGTGTACAAGGGTGTACAATCGTCTACAAGGATGTACAAGTTTGGACAAGTTTGTACAAGTTTGTACAAGGTTGTACAAGTGTGTACAAGGATGTACAAGTTTGTACAAGGGAGTACAAGTTTGTACAAGATTGTACAAGTGTGTACTGGGTTGTACAAGTGTGTACAAGATTGTATAAGTTTGTACAAGGTTGTACAAGTGTGTACAAGGGTGTACAAGTGTGTACAAATGTGTACAAGTTTTACAAGGTTGTACAAGTGTGTACAAGGTTGTACAAGTTGTGTACAAGGTTGTACATGTGTGTACAAGGGTGTACAAGTTTTTACAAGGCTGTACAAGTGTGTACAAGGTTGTACAAGGTTGTACAAGGCTGTACAAGTGTGTACAAGGTTGTACAAGGTTGTACAAGTGTGTACAAGGGTGTACAAGTTTTTACAAGGTTGTACAAGTGTGTACAAGGTTGTACAAGTGTGTACAAGGTTGTACAAGTGTGTACAAGGTTGTACAATTGTGTACAAGGCTGTACAAGTGTGTACAAGGTTGTACAAGTGTGTACAAGGCTGTACAATTGTGTACAAGGTTGTACAAGTGTGTACAAGGTTGTACAAGTGTGTACAAGGTTGTACAATTGTGTACAAGGCTGTACAAGTGTGTTCAAGGTTGTACAAGTGTGTACAAGGTTGTACAAGTGTGTACAAGGGTGTACAATTGTGTACAAGGATGTACAAGTGTGTACAAGGTTGTACAAGTGTGTACAAGGATGTACAAGTTTGTACAAGGGCTGTACAAGTGTGTACGATGTGTAAAAGTTTGTACAAGGGTGTACAAGTTTGTACAAGTGTGTACAAGGTTGTACAATTGTGTACAAGGCTGTACAAGTGTGTACAAGGTTGTACAATTTTGTACAAGGCTGTACAAGTGTGTACAAGGTTGTACAAGTGTGTTCAAGGCTGTACAATTGTGTACAAGGTTGTACAAGTGTGTACAAGGTTGTACAAGTGTGTACAAGGTTGTACAATTGTGTACAAGGCTGTACAAGTGTGTACAAGGTTGTACAAGTGTGTACAAGGTTGTACAAGTGTGTACAAGGTTGTACAATTGTGTACAAGGTTGTACAAGTGTGTACAAGGTTGTACAAGTGTGTACAAGGGTGTACAAGTGTGTACAAGGTTGTACAAGTGTGTACAAGCTTTTACAAGTGTGTACAAGGGTGTACAAGTGTGTACAAGTTTGTACAAGTTTGTACAAGGTTGTACAAAAGTGTACAAGGTTATACAATTGTGTACAAGGTTGTACAAGTGTGTACAAGGTTGTACAAGTGTGTACAAGCTTTTACAAGTGTGTACAAGGGTGTACAAGTGTGTACAAGTTTGTACAAGTTTGTACAAGGTTGTATAAGTGTGTACAAGGTTGTACAAGTGTGTACAAGGTTGTACAAGTGTGTACAAGGTTGTACAAGTGTGTACAAGGTTGTACAAGTGTGTACAAGTTTTTAAATTGTGTACATGGGTGTACAATTGTGTACAAGGCTGTACAAGTGTGTACAAGGTTGTACAAGTGTGTACAAGGTTGTAACAGGGGGTACAAGGTTGTACAAGTGTGTACAAGGTTGTACAAGTGTGTACAAGGGTGAACAGGTTTGTACAATGTTGTATAAGTGTGTACAAGTTTGTACAAGGTTGTACAAGTGTGTACAAGGGTGTACAAGTGTGTACAAGGGTGCACAAGTGTGTACAAGGGTGTACAATCGTGTACAAGCTTGTACAAGTGTGTACAAGGTCGTACAGGTTTGTACAAGGTTGTACAAGTGTGTACAAGGGTGTACAAATGTGTACAAGGATGAAAAGGTTGTACAAGTGTGTACAAGTTTGTACAAGGTTGTACAAGTGTGTACAAGGTTGTACAAGTGTGTACAAGGTTGTACAAGTGTGTACAACTTGTACAAGTGTGTACAAGCTTGTACAAGTGTGTACAAGGTTGTACAAGTGTGTACAAGGTTGTACAAGTTTGTACAAGGTTGTACAAGTGTGTACAAGTTTGTACAAGTGTGTACAAGTTTGTACAAGGTTGTACAAATGTGTACAAGGGTGTACAAAGGTGTACAAGGGTGCACAAGTTTGAACAAGGGTGTACAAGTGTGTACAAGCTTGTACAAGTGTGTACAAGCTTGTACAAGTGTGTACAAGGGTGTACAGGTTTGTACAAGGTTGTACAAGTGTGTACAAGGGTGTACAAGTATGTACAATAATGTACAAGTTTGTACAAGTGTGTACAAGTTTGTAAAAGGTTGTACAAGTGTGTACAAGGGTGTACAAGTGTGTACAAGGTTGTACAAGTGTGTACAAGCTTGTACAAGTGTGTACAAGGGTGTACAAGTGTGTACAAGGTTGTACAAGTTTTTACATGGTTGTACAAGTGTGTACAAGGTTGTACAAGTGTGTACAAGGTTGTACAAGTGTGTACAAGGTTGTACAAGTGTGTACAAGGTTGTACAAGTGTGTACAAGGTTGTACAAGTGTGTACAAGGTTGTACAAGTGTGTACAAGGTTGTTCAAGTGTGTACAAGGTTGTACAAGTGTGTACAAGGTTGTACAAGTGTGTAAAAGGTTGTACAAGTGTGTACAAGGTTGTACAAGTGTGTACAAGGTTGTACAAGTGTGTACAAGGTTGTACAAGTGTGTACAAGGTTGTACAAGTGTGTACAAGGTTGTACAAGTGTGTACAAGGTTGTACAAGTGTGTACAAGGTTGTACAACTGTGTACAAGGTTGTACAAGTGTGTACAAGGGTGTACAAGTGTGTACAAGGTTGTACAAGTTTTTACAAGGTTGTACAAGTGTGTACAAGGGTGTAAAATCGTGTACAAGGATGTACAAGTTTGTACAAGTTTGTACAAGGTTGTACAAGTGTGTACAAGGATGTACAAGTTTGTACAAGGGTGTACAAGTGTGTACGATAAGTAAAAGTGTGTACAAGGGTGTACAAGGTTGTACAAGTGTGTACAAGGTTTTACAATTGTGTACAAGGCTGTACAAGTGTGTACAAGGTTGTACAAGTGTGTACAAGGTTGTACAATTGTGTACAAGGCTGTACAAGTGTGTACAAGGTTGTACAAGTGTGTACAAGGCTGTACTATTGTGTACAAGGTTGTACAAGTGTGTACAAGGTTGTACAAGTGTGTACAAGGTTGTACAATTGTGTACAAGGCTGTACAAGTGTGTTCAAGGTTGTAATAGTGTGTACAAGGTTGTACAAGTGTGTACAAGGGTGTACAATTGTGTACAAGGATGTACAAGTGTGTACAAGGTTGTACAAGTGTGTACAAGGATGTACAAGTTTGTACAAGGGCTGTACAAGTGTGTACGATGTGTAAAAGTTTGTACAAGGGTGTACAAGTTTGTACAAGTGTGTACAAGGTTGTACAATTGTGTACAAGGCTGTACAAGTGTGTACAAGGTTGTACAATTTTGTACAAGGCTGTACAAGTGTGTACAAGGATGTACAAGTGTGTACAAGGCTGTACAATTGTGTACAAGGTTGTACAAGTGTGTACAAGGTTGTACAAGTGTGTACAAGGTTGTACAATTGTGTACAAGGCTGTACAAGTGTGTACAAGGTTGTACAATTGTGTACAAGGCTGTACAAGTGTGTACAAGGTTGTACAAGTGTGTACAAGGTTGTACAAGTGTGTACAAGGTTGTACAAGTGTGTACAAGCTTTTACAAGTGTGTACAAGGATGTACAAGGTTGTACAAGTGTGTACAAGGTTGTACAAGTGTGTACAAGGATGTACAAGTTTGTACAAGGGTGTACAAGTGTGTACGATGTGTAAAAGTTTGTACAAGGGTGTACAAGGTTGTACAAGTGTGTACAAGGTTGTACAATTGTGTACAAGGCTGTACAATTTTGTACAAGGCTGTACAAGTGTGTACAAGGCTGTACAAGTGTGTACAAGGTTGTACAATTGTGTACAAGGCTGTAAAAGTGTGTACAAGGTTGTACAAGTGTGTACAAGGTTGTACAATTGTGTATCAGGTTGTACAAGTGTGTACAAGGTTGTACAAATGTGTACAAGGGTGTACAATCGTGTACAAGGATGTACAAGTTTGTAAAAGTTTGTACAAGTTTGTACAAGTTTGTACAAGGTTGTACAAGTGTGTACAAGGATGTACAAGTTTGTACAAGGGTGCACAAGTGTGTACAAGGGTGTACAATCGTGTACAAGCTTGTACAAGTGTGTACAAGGGTGTACAGGTTTGTACAAGGTTGTACAAGGTTGTACAAGTGTGTACAAGGGTGTACAAATGTGTACAAGGATGTAAAAGTTTGTACAAGTGTGTACAAGTTTGTACAAGGTTGTACAAGTGTGTACAAGGTTGTACAATTGTGTACAAGGCTGTACAAGTGTGTACAAGGTTGTACAAGTGTGTACAGGGTTGTACAAGTGTGTACAAGGTTGTACAAGTGTGTATCAGGTTGTACAAGTGTGTACAAGGTTGTACAAGTGTGTACAAGGGTGTACAATCGTGTACAAGGATGTACAAGTTTGTAAAAGTTTGTACAAGTTTGTACAAGTTTGTACAAGGTTGTACAAGTGTGTACAAGGATGTACAAGTTTGTACAAGGGTGCACAAGTGTGTACAAGGGTGTACAATCGTGTACAAGCTTGTACAAGTGTGTACAAGGGTGTACAGGTTTGTACAAGGTTGTACAAGGTTGTACAAGTGTGTACAAGGGTGTACAAATGTGTACAAGGATGTAAAAGTTTGTACAAGTGTGTACAAGTTTGTACAAGGTTGTACAAGTGTGTACAAGGTTTTACAATTGTGTACAAGGTTGTACAAGTGTGTACAAGGTTGTACAAGTGTGTACAAGGTTGTACAAGTGTGTACAACTTGTACAAGTGTGTACAACTTGTACAAGTGTGTACAAGCTTGTACAAGTGTGTACAAGGTTGTAGAAGTTTGTACAAGGTTGTACAAGTGTGTACAAGTTTGTACAAGTGTGTACAAGTTTGTACAAGTGTGTACAAGTTTGTACAAGGTTGTACAAATGTGTACAAGGGTGTACAAAAGTGTACAAGGGTGCACAAGTTTGAACAAAGGTGTACAAGTGTGTACAAGCTTGTACAAGTGTGTACAAGCTTGTACAAGTGTGTACAAGGGTGTACAGGTTTGTACAAGGTTGTACAAGTGTGTACAAGGGTGTACAAGTGTGTACAAGGTTGTACAAGTGTGTACAAGCTTGTACAAGTGTGTACAAGGGTGTACAAGTGTGTACAAGGTTGTACAAGTTTTTACATGGTTGTACAAGTGTGTACAAGGTTGTACAAGTGTGTACAAGGTTGTACAAGTGTGTACAAGGTTGTACAAGTGTGTACAAGGTTGTACAAGTGTGTACAAGGTTGTACAAGTGTGTACAAGGTTGTACAAGTGTGTACAAGGTTGTACAAGTGTGTACAAGGTTGTACAAGTGTGTACAAGGTTGTACAAGTGTGTACAAGGTTGTACAAGTGTGTACAAGGTTGTACAAGTGTGTACAAGGTTGTACAAGTGTGTACAAGGGTGTACAAGTGTGTACAAGGTTGTACAAGTTTTTACAAGGTTGTACAAGTGTGTACAAGGGTGTAAAATCGTGTACAAGGATGTACAAGTTTGTACAAGTTTGTACAAGGTTGTACAAGTGTGTACAAGGATGTACAAGTTTGTACAAGGGTGTACAAGTGTGTACGATAAGTAAAAGTGTGTACAAGGGTGTACAAGGTTGTACAAGTGTGTACAAGGTTGTACAATTGATTACAAGGCTGTACAACTGTGTACAAGGTTGTACAATTGTGTACAATGCTGTACAAGTGTGTACAAGGTTGTACAAGTGTGTACAAGGTTGTACAAGTGTGTACAAGGATGTACAAGTTTGTACAAGGGTGTACAAGTGTGTACGATGTGTAAAAGTTTGTACAAGGGTGTACGAGGTTGTACAAGTGTGTACAAGGTTGTACAAATGTGTACAAGGCTGTACAATTTTGTACAAGGCTGTACAAGTGTGTACAAGGTTGTACAATTGTGTACAAGGCTGTACAATTGTGTACAAGGTTGTACAAGTGTAAAAAAGGTTGTACAAGTGTGTACAAGGTTGTACAATTGTGTACAAGGCTGTACAAGTGTGTACAAGGTTGTACAAGTGTGTACAAGGTTGTACAAGTGTGTACAAGGTTGTACAAGTGTGTACAAGGTTGTACAATAGTGTGTCAGGTTGTACAAGTGTGTACAAGGGTGTACAATCGTGTACAAGGATGTACAAGTTTGGACAAGTTTGTACAAGTTTGTACAAGGGAGTACAAGTTTGTACAAGATTGTACAAGTGTGTACTGGGTTGTACAAGTGTGTACAAGATTGTATAAGTTTGTACAAGGTTGTACAAGTGTGTACAAGGGTGTACAAGTGTGTACAAATGTGTACAAGTTTTACAAGGTTGTACAAGTGTGTACAAGGTTGTACAAGTTGTGTACAAGGTTGTACATGTGTGTACAAGGGTGTACAAGTTTTTACAAGGCTGTACAAGTGTGTACAAGGTTGTACAAGGTTGTACAAGGCTGTACAAGTGTGTACAAGGTTGTACAAGGTTGTACAAGTGTGTACAAGGGTGTACAAGTTTTTACAAGGTTGTACAAGTGTGTACAAGGTTGTACAAGTGTGTACAAGGTTGTACAAGTGTGTACAAGGTTGTACAATTGTGTACAAGGCTGTACAAGTGTGTACAAGTTTGTACAAGTGTGTACAAGGCTGTACAATTGTGTACAAGGTTGTACAAGTGTGTACAAGGTTGTACAAGTGTGTACAAGGTTGTACAATTGTGTACAAGGTTGTACAAGTGTGTACAACTTGTACAAGTGTGTACAAGGTTGTACAAGTGTGTACAAGGTTGTACAAGTTTGTACAAGGTTGTACAAGTGTGTACAAGTTTGTACAAGTGTGTACAAGTTTGTACAAGGTTGTACAAATGTGTACAAGGGTGTACAAAAGTGTACAAGGGTGCACAAGTTTGAACAAAGGTGTACAAGTGTGTACAAGCTTGTACAAGTGTGTACAAGCTTGTACAAGTGTGTATAAGGGTGTACAGGTTTGTACAAGGTTGTACAAGTGTGTACAAGGGTGTACAAGTGTGTACAAGGTTGTACAAGTGTGTACAAGCTTGTACAAGTGTGTACAAGGGTGTACAAGTGTGTACAAGGTTGTACAAGTTTTTACATGGTTGTACAAGTGTGTACAAGGTTGTATAAGTGTGTACAATGTTGTACAAGTGTGTACAAGGTTGTACAAGTGTGTACAAGGTTGTACAAGTGTGTACAAGGTTGTACAAGTGTGTACAAGGTTGTACAAGTGTGTACAAGGTTGTACAAGTGTGTACAAGGTTGTACAAGTGTGTACAAGGTTGTACAAGTGTGTACAATGTTGTACAAGTGTGTACAAGGTTGTACAAGTGTGTACAAGGTTGTACAAGTGTGTACAAGGTTGTACAAGTGTGTACAAGGGTGTACAAGTGTGTACAAGGTTGTACAAGTTTTTACAAGGTTGTACAAGTGTGTACAAGGGTGTAAAATCGTGAACAAGGATGTACAAGTTTGTACAAGTTTGTACAAGGTTGTACAAGTGTGTACAAGGATGTACAAGTTTGTACAAGGGTGTACAAGTGTGTACGATAAGTAAAAGTGTGTACAAGGGTGTACAAGGTTGTACAAGTGTGTACAAGGTTGTACAATTGTGTACAAGGCTGTACAACTGTGTACAAGGTTGTACAATTGTGTACAAGGATGTACAAGTGTGTACAAGGTTGTACAAGTGTGTACAAGGTTGTACAAGTGTGTACAAGGTTGTACAAGTGTGTACAAGGATGTACAAGTTTGTACAAGTGTGTACAAGTGTGTACGATGTGTAAAAGTTTGTACAAGGGTGTTAAAGGTTGTACAAGTGTGTACAAGGTTGTACAATTGTGTACAAGGCTGTACAATTTTGTACAAGGCTGTACAAGTGTGTACAAGGCTGTACAAGTGTGTACAAGGTTGTACAATTGTGTACAAGGCTGTACAATTGTGTACAAGGTTGTACAAGTGTGTACAAGGTTGTACAAGTGTGTACAAGGTTGTACAATTGTGTACAAGGCTGTACAAGTGTGTACAAGGTTGTACAAGTGTGTACAAGGTTGTACAAGTGTGTACAAGGTTGTACAATTGTGTGTCAGGTTGTACAAGTGTGTACAAGGTTGTACAAGTGTGTACAAGGGTGTACAATCGTGTACAAGGATGTACAAGTTTGTACAAGTTTGTACAAGTTTGTACAAGGTTGTACAAGTGTGTACAAGGATGTACAAGTTTGTACAAGGGAGTACAAGTTTGTACAAGATTGTACAAGTGTGTACTGGGTTGTACAAGTTTGTACAAGATTGTATAAGTTTGTACAAGGTTGTACAAGTGTGTACAAGGGTGTACAAGTGTGTACAAATGTGTACAAGTTTTACAAGGTTGTACAAGTGTGTACAAGGTTGTACAAGTTGTGTACAAGGTTGTACATGTGTGTAAAAGGGTGTACAAGTTTTTACAAGGCTGTACAAGTGTGTACAAGGTTGTACAAGGTTGTACAAGGCTGTACAAGTGTGTACAAGGTTGTACAAGGTTGTACAAGTGTGTACAAGGTTGTACAAGTTTTTACAAGGTTGTACAAGTGTGTACAAGGTTGTACAAGTGTGTACAAGGCTGTACAATTGTGTACAAGGTTGTACAAGTGTGTACAAGGTTGTACAAGTGTGTACAAGGTTGTACAATTGTGTACAAGGTTGTACAAGTGTGTACAAGGCTGTACAATTGTTTACAAGGTTGTACAATTGTTTACAAGGTTGTACAAGTGTGTACAAGGTTGTACAAGTGTGTACAAGGTTGTACAATTGTGTACAAGGCTGTACAAGTTTGTTCAAGGTTGTACAAGTGTGTACAAGGTTGTACAAGTGTGTACAAGGGTGTACAATTGTGTACAAGGATGTTCAAGTGTGTACAAGGTTGTACAAGTGTGTACAAGGATGTACAAGTTTGTACAAGGGCTGTACAAGTGTGTACGATGTGTAAAAGTTTGTACAAGGGTGTACAAGTTTGTACAAGTGTGTACAAGGTTGTACAATTGTGTACAAGGCTGTACAAGTGTGTACAAGGTTGTACAATTTTGTACAAGGCTGTACAAGTGTGTACAAGGTTGTACAAGTGTGTACAAGGCTGTACAATTGTGTACAAGGTTGTACAAGTGTGTACAAGGTTGTACAAGTGTGTACAAGGTTGTACAATTGTGTACAAGGCTGTACAAGTGTGTACAAGGTTGTACAAGTGTGTACAAGGTTGTACAAGTGTGTACAAGGTTGTACAATTGTGTACAAGGTTGTACAAGTGTGTACAAGGTTGTACAAGTGTGTACAAGGGTGTACAAGTGTGTACAAGGTTGTACAAGTGTGTACAAGCTTTTACAAGTGTGTACAAGGGTGTACAAGTTTGTACAAGTTTGTACAAGTTTGTACAAGGTTGTACAAGTGTGTACAAGGTTATACAATTGTGTACAAAGTTGTACAAGTGTGTACAAGGTTGTACAAGTGTGTACAAGCTTTTACAAGTGTGTACAAGGGTGTACAAGTGTGTACAAGTTTGTACAAGTTTGTACAAGGTTGTACAAGTGTGTACAAGGTTGTACAAGTGTGTACAAGGTTGTACAAGTGTGTACAAGGTTGTACAAGTGTGTACAAGGTTGTACAAGTGTGTACAAGTTTTTAAATTGTGTACATGGGTGTACAATTGTGTACAAGGCTGTACAAGTGTGTACAAGGTTGTACAAGTGTGTACAAGGTTGTAACAGGGGGTACAAGGTTGTACAAGTGTGTACAAGGTTGTACAAGTGTGTACAAGGGTGTACAGGTTTGTACAATGTTGTACAAGTGTACAAGTTTGTACAAGGTTGTACAAGTGTGTACAAGGGTGTACAAGTGTGTACAAGGGTGTACAAGTGTGTACAAGCTTGTACAAGTGTGTACAAGCTTGTACAAGTGTGTACAAGGGTGTACAGGTTTGTACAAGGTTGTACAAGTGTGTACAAGGGTGTACAAATGTGTACAAGGATGAAAAGGTTGTACAAGTTTGTACAAGTTTGTACAAGGTTGTACAAGTGTGTACAAGGTTGTACAAGTGTGTACAAGGTTGTACAATTGTGTACAAGGCTGTACAAGTGTGTACAAGGTTTTACAATTTTGTACAAGGCTGTACAAGTGTGTACAAGGTTGTACAAGTGTGTACAAGGCTGTACAATTGTGTACAAGGTTGTACAAGTGTGTACAAGGTTGTACAAGGTTGTACAAATGTGTACAAGGGTGTACAAAAATGTACAAGGGTGCACAAGTTTGAACAAGGGTGTACAAGTGTGTACAAGCTTGTACAAGTGTGTACAAGCTTGTACAAGTGTGTACAAGGGTGTACAGGTTTGTACAAGGTTGTACAAGTGTGTACAAGGGTGTACAAGTATGTACAATAATGTACAAGTTTGTACAAGTGTGTACAAGTTTGTAAAAGGTTGTACAAGTGTGTACAAGGGTGTACAAGTGTGTACAAGGTTGTACAAGTGTGTACAAGCTTGTACAAGTGTGTACAAGGGTGTACAAGTGTGTACAAGGTTGTACTAGTTTTTACATGGTTGTACAAGTGTGTACAAGGTTGTACAAGTGTGTACAAGGTTGTACAAGTTTTTACAAGGTTGTACAAGTGTGTACAAGGTTGTACAAGTGTGTACAAGGTTGTACAAGTGTGTACAAGGTTGTACAAGTGTGTACAAGGTTGTACAAGTGTGTACAAGGTTGTACAAGTGTGTACAAGGTTGTACAAGTGTGTACAAGTTTTTAAATTGTGTACATGGGTGTACAATTGTGTACAAGGCTGTACAAGTGTGTACAAGGTTGTACAAGTGTGTACAAGGTTGTAACAGGGGGTACAAGGTTGTACAAGTGTGTACAAGGTTGTACAAGTGTGTACAAGGGTGTACAGGTTTGTACAATGTTGTACAAGTGTACAAGTTTGTACAAGGTTGTACAAGTGTGTACAAGGGTGTACAAGTGTGTACAAGGGTGTACAAGTGTGTACAAGCTTGTACAAGTGTGTACAAGCTTGTACAAGTGTGTACAAGGGTGTACAGGTTTGTACAAGGTTGTACAAGTGTGTACAAGGGTGTACAAATGTGTACAAGGATGAAAAGGTTGTACAAGTTTGTACAAGTTTGTACAAGGTTGTACAAGTGTGTACAAGGTTGTACAAGTGTGTACAAGGTTGTACAATTGTGTACAAGGCTGTACAAGTGTGTACAAGGTTTTACAATTTTGTACAAGGCTGTACAAGTGTGTACAAGGTTGTACAAGTGTGTACAAGGCTGTACAATTGTGTACAAGGTTGTACAAGTGTGTACAAGGTTGTACAAGGTTGTACAAATGTGTACAAGGGTGTACAAAAATGTACAAGGGTGCACAAGTTTGAACAAGGGTGTACAAGTGTGTACAAGCTTGTACAAGTGTGTACAAGCTTGTACAAGTGTGTACAAGGGTGTACAGGTTTGTACAAGGTTGTACAAGTGTGTACAAGGGTGTACAAGTATGTACAATAATGTACAAGTTTGTACAAGTGTGTACAAGTTTGTAAAAGGTTGTACAAGTGTGTACAAGGGTGTACAAGTGTGTACAAGGTTGTACAAGTGTGTACAAGCTTGTACAAGTGTGTACAAGGGTGTACAAGTGTGTACAAGGTTGTACTAGTTTTTACATGGTTGTACAAGTGTGTACAAGGTTGTACAAGTGTGTACAAGGTTGTACAAGTTTTTACAAGGTTGTACAAGTGTGTACAAGGTTGTACAAGTGTGTACAAGGTTGTACAAGTTTGTACAAGGTTGTACAAGTGTGTACAAGGTTGTACAAGTGTGTACAAGGCTGTACAATTGTGTACAAGGCTGTACAATTGTGTACAAGGTTGTACAAGTGTGTACAAGGTTGTACAAGTGTGTACAAGGTTGTACAATTGTGTACAAGGTTGTACAAGTGTGTACAACTTGTACAAGTGTGTACAAGGTTGTACAAGTGTGTACAAGGTTGTACAAGTTTGTACAAGGTTGTACAAGTGTGTACAAGTTTGTACAAGTGTGTACAAGTTTGTACAAGGTTGTACAAATGTGTACAAGGGTGTACAAAAGTGTACAAGGGTGCACAAGTTTGAACAAAGGTGTACAAGTGTGTACAAGCTTGTACAAGTGTGTACAAGCTTGTACAAGTGTGTATAAGGGTGTACAGGTTTGTACAAGGTTGTACAAGAGTGTACAAGGGTGTACAAGTGTGTACAAGGTTGTACAAGTGTGTACAAGCTTGTACAAGTGTGTACAAGGGTGTACAAGTGTGTACAAGGTTGTACAAGTTTTTACATGGTTGTACAAGTGTGTACAAGGTTGTATAAGTGTGTACAAGGTTGTACAAGTGTGTACAAGGTTGTACAAGTGTGTACAAGGTTGTACAAGTGTGTACAAGGTTGTACAAGTGTGTACAAGGTTGTACAAGTGTGTACAAGGTTGTACAAGTGTGTACAAGGTTGTACAAGTGTGTACAAGGTTGTACAAGTGTGTACAAGGTTGTACAAGTGTGTACAAGGTTGTACAAGTGTGTACAAGGTTGTACAAGTGTGTACAATGTTGTACAAGTGTGTACAAGGTTGTACAAGTGTGTACAAGGTTGTACAAGTGTGTACAAGGTTGTACAAGTGTGTACAAGGGTGTACAAGTGTGTACAAGGTTGTACAAGTTTTTACAAGGTTGTACAAGTGTGTACAAGGGTGTAAAATCGTGAACAAGGATGTACAAGTTTGTACAAGTTTGTACAAGGTTGTACAAGTGTGTACAAGGATGTACAAGTTTGTACAAGGGTGTACAAGTGTGTACGATAATTAAAAGTGTGTACAAGGGTGTACAAGGTTGTACAAGTGTGTACAAGGTTGTACAATTGTGTACAAGGCTGTACAACTGTGTACAAGGTTGTACAATTGTGTACAAGGATGTACAAGTGTGTACAAGGTTGTACAAGTGTGTACAAGGTTGTACAAGTGTGTACAAGGTTGTACAAGTGTGTACAAGGATGTACAAGTTTGTACAAGTGTGTACAAGTGTGTACGATGTGTAAAAGTTTGTACAAGGGTGTTAAAGGTTGTACAAGTGTGTACAAGGTTGTACAATTGTGTACAAGGCTGTACAATTTTGTACAAGGCTGTACAAGTGTGTACAAGGCTGTACAAGTGTGTACAAGGTTGTACAATTGTGTACAAGGCTGTACAAGTGTGTACAAGGTTGTACAAGTGTGTACAAGGTTGTACAAGTGTGTACAAGGTTGTACAATTGTGTGTCAGGTTGTACAAGTGTGTACAAGGTTGTACAAGTGTGTACAAGGGTGTACAATCGTGTACAAGGATGTACAAGTTTGTACAAGTTTGTACAAGTTTGTACAAGGTTGTACAAGTGTGTACAAGGATGTACAAGTTTGTACAAGGGAGTACAAGTTTGTACAAGATTGTACAAGTGTGTACTGGGTTGTACAAGTTTGTACAAGATTGTATAAGTTTGTACAAGGTTGTACAAGTGTGTACAAGGGTGTACAAGTGTGTACAAATGTGTACAAGTTTTACAAGGTTGTACAAGTGTGTACAAGGTTGTACAAGTTGTGTACAAGGTTGTACATGTGTGTAAAAGGGTGTACAAGTTTTTACAAGGCTGTACAAGTGTGTACAAGGTTGTACAAGGTTGTACAAGGCTGTACAAGTGTGTACAAGGTTGTACAAGGTTGTACAAGTGTGTACAAGGTTGTACAAGTTTTTACAAGGTTGTACAAGTGTGTACAAGGTTGTACAAGTGTGTACAAGGCTGTACAATTGTGTACAAGGTTGTACAAGTGTGTACAAGGTTGTACAAGTGTGTACAAGGTTGTACAATTGTGTACAAGGTTGTACAAGTGTGTACAAGGCTGTACAATTGTTTACAAGGTTGTACAATTGTTTACAAGGTTGTACAAGTGTGTACAAGGTTGTACAAGTGTGTACAAGGTTGTACAATTGTGTACAAGGCTGTACAAGTTTGTTCAAGGTTGTACAAGTGTGTACAAGGTTGTACAAGTGTGTAAAAGGGTGTACAATTGTGTACAAGGATGTTCAAGTGTGTACAAGGTTGTACAAGTGTGTACAAGGATGTACAAGTTTGTACAAGGGCTGTACAAGTGTGTACGATGTGTAAAAGTTTGTACAAGGGTGTACAAGTTTGTACAAGTGTGTACAAGGTTGTACAATTGTGTACAAGGCTGTACAAGTGTGTACAAGGTTGTACAATTTTGTACAAGGCTGTACAAGTGTGTACAAGGTTGTACAAGTGTGTACAAGGCTGTACAATTGTGTACAAGGTTGTACAAGTGTGTACAAGGTTGTACAAGTGTGTACAAGGTTGTACAATTGTGTACAAGGCTGTACAAGTGTGTACAAGGTTGTACAAGTGTGTACAAGGTTGTACAAGTGTGTACAAGGTTGTACAATTGTGTACAAGGTTGTACAAGTGTGTACAAGGTTGTACAAGTGTGTACAAGGGTGTACAAGTGTGTACAAGGTTGTACAAGTGTGTACAAGCTTTTACAAGTGTGTACAAGGGTGTACAAGTGTGTACAAGTTTGTACAAGTTTGTACAAGGTTGTACAAGTGTGTACAAGGTTATACAATTGTGTACAAGGTTGTACAAGTGTGTACAAGGTTGTACAAGTGTGTACAAGCTTTTACAAGTGTGTACAAGGGTGTACAAGTGTGTACAAGTTTGTACAAGTTTGTACAAGGTTGTACAAGTGTGTACAAGGTTGTACAAGTGTGTACAAGGTTGTACAAGTGTGTACAAGGTTGTACAAGTGTGTACAAGGTTGTACAAGTGTGTACAAGTTTTTAAATTGTGTACATGGGTGTACAATTGTGTACAAGGCTGTACAAGTGTGTACAAGGTTGTACAAGTGTGTACAAGGTTGTAACAGGGGGTACAAGGTTGTACAAGTGTGTACAAGGTTGTACAAGTGTGTACAAGGGTGTACAGGTTTGTACAATGTTGTACAAGTGTACAAGTTTGTACAAGGTTGTACAAGTGTGTACAAGGGTGTACAAGTGTGTACAAGGGTGTACAAGTGTGTACAAGCTTGTACAAGTGTGTACAAGGGTGTACAGGTTTGTACAAGGTTGTACAAGTGTGTACAAGGGTGTACAAATGTGTACAAGGATGAAAAGGTTGTACAAGTTTGTACAAGTTTGTACAAGGTTGTACAAGTGTGTACAAGGTTGTACAAGTGTGTACAAGGTTGTACAATTGTGTACAAGGCTGTACAAGTGTGTACAAGGTTTTACAATTTTGTACAAGGCTGTACAAGTGTGTACAAGGTTGTACAAGTGTGTACAAGGCTGTACAATTGTGTACAAGGTTGTACAAGTGTGTACAAGGTTGTACAAGGTTGTACAAATGTGTACAAGGGTGTACAAAAATGTACAAGGGTGCACAAGTTTGAACAAGGGTGTACAAGTGTGTACAAGCTTGTACAAGTGTGTACAAGCTTGTACAAGTGTGTACAAGGGTGTACAGGTTTGTACAAGGTTGTACAAGTGTGTACAAGGGTGTACAAGTATGTACAATAATGTACAAGTTTGTACAAGTGTGTACAAGTTTGTAAAAGGTTGTACAAGTGTGTACAAGGGTGTACAAGTGTGTACAAGGTTGTACAAGTGTGTACAAGCTTGTACAAGTGTGTACAAGGGTGTACAAGTGTGTACAAGGTTGTACAAGTTTTTACATGGTTGTACAAGTGTGTACAAGGTTGTACAAGTGTGTACAAGGTTGTACAAGTTTTTACAAGGTTGTACAAGTGTGTACAAGGTTGTACAAGTGTGTACAAGGTTGTACAAGTTTGTACAAGGTTGTACAAGTGTGTACAAGGTTGTACAAGTGTGTACAAGGTTGTACAAGTGTGTACAAGGTTGTACAAGTGTGTACAAGGTTGTACAAGTGTGTACAAGGTTGTACAAGTGTGTACAAGGTTGTACAAGTGTGTACAAGGTTGTACAAGTGTGTAAAAGGTTGTACAAGTGTGTACAAGGTTGTACAAGTGTGTACAAGGTTGTACAAGTGTGTACAAGGGTGTACAAGTGTGTACAAGGTTGTACAAGTTTTTACAAGGTTGTACAAGTGTGTACAAGGGTGTAAAATCGTGTACAAGGATGTACAAGTTTGTACAAGTTTGTACAAGGTTGTACAAGTGTGTACAAGGATGTACAAGTTTGTACAAGTTTGTACAAGTTTGTACAAGTTTTTGCAAGTTTGTACAAGGTTGTACAAGTGTGTACAAGGATGTACAAGTTTGTACAAGGGTGTACAAGTGTGTACGATAAGTAAAAGTGTGTACAAGGGTGTACAAGGTTGTACAAGTGTGTACAAGGTTGTACAATTGTGTACAAGGCTGTACAACTGTGTACAAGGTTGTACAATTGTGTACAAGGCTGTACAAGTGTGTACAAGGTTGTACAAGTGTGTACAAGGTTGTACAAGTGTGTACAAGGTTGTACAAGTGTGTACAAGGTTGTACAAGTTGTGTACAAGGTTGTACATGTGTGTACAAGGGTGTACAAGTTTTTACAAGGCTGTACAAGTGTGTACAAGGTTGTACAAGGTTGTACAAGGCTGTACAAGTGTGTACAAGGTTGTACAAGGTTGTACAAGTGTGTACAAGGGTGTACAAGTTTTTACAAGGTTGTACAAGTGTGTACAAGGTTGTACAAGTGTGTACAAGGCTGTACAATTGTGTACAAGGTTGTACAAGTGTGTATAAGGTTGTACAAGTGTGTACAAGGTTGTACAATTGTGTACAAGGCTGTACAAGTGTGTACAAGGTTGTTTAAGTGTGTACAAGGCTGTACAATTGTTTACAAGGTTGTACAAGTGTGTACAAGGTTGTACAAGTGTGTACAAGGTTGTACAATTGTGTACAAGGCTGTACAAGTTTGTTCAAGGTTGTACAAGTGTGTACAAGGTTGTACAAGTGTGTACAAGGGTGTACAATTGTGTACAAGGATGTTCAAGTGTGTACAAGGTTGTACAAGTGTGTACAAGGATGTACAAGTTTGTACAAGGGCTGTACAAGTGTGTACGATGTGTAAAAGTTTGTACAAGGGTGTACAAGTTTGTACAAGTGTGTACAAGGTTGTACAATTGTGTACAAGGCTGTACAAGTGTGTACAAGGTTGTACAATTTTGTACAAGGCTGTACAAGTGTGTACAAGGTTGTACAAGTGTGTACAAGGCTGTACAATTGTGTACAAGGTTGTACAAGTGTGTACAAGGTTGTACAAGTGTGTACAAGGTTGTACAATTGTGTACAAGGCTGTACAAGTGTGTACAAGGTTGTACAAGTGTGTACAAGGTTGTACAAGTGTGTACAAGGTTGTACAATTGTGTACAAGGTTGTACAAGTGTGTACAAGGTTGTACAAGTGTGTACAAGGGTGTACAAGTGTGTACAAGGTTGTACAAGTGTGTACAAGCTTTTACAAGTGTGTACAAGGGTGTACAAGTGTGTACAAGTTTGTACAAGTTTGTACAAGGTTGTACAAGTGTGTACAAGGTTATACAATTGTGTACAAGGTTGTACAAGTGTGTACAAGGTTGTACAAGTGTGTACAAGCTTTTACAAGTGTGTACAAGGGTGTACAAGTGTGTACAAGTTTGTACAAGTTTGTACAAGGTTGTACAAGTGTGTACAAGGTTGTACAAGTGTGTACAAGGTTGTACAAGTGTGTACAAGGTTGTACAAGTGTGTACAAGTTTTTAAATTGTGTACATGGGTGTACAATTGTGTACAAGGCTGTACAAGTGTGTACAAGGTTGTACAAGTGTGTACAAGGGTGTACAGGTTTGTACAAGGTTGTACAAGTGTGTACAAGGGTGTACAAGTATGTACAATAATGTACAAGTTTGTACAAGTGTGTACAAGTTTGTAAAAGGTTGTACAAGTGTGTACAAGGGTGTACAAGTGTGTACAAGGTTGTACAAGTGTGTACAAAGCTTGTACAAGTGTGTACAAGGGTGTAACAAGTGTGTACAAGGTTGTACAAGTTTTTA